>NC_089866.1:23919090-24230227 GCF_036373705.1 Amia ocellicauda | reverse complement strand
TAAATCACAATGGGATTGTCAAATTTGGCACCAAACTCTGCAAACATTTTTTGGGTGGTGTAAAGTGTTTATGTATGTGCACACACAGACCCACACTGGGGCTGGTAGTGCGAATAATCAGAGTGTTCCATGTTTTTGCCAAGCTATGGGCTATTTGGGTATTTTTTTTCATCTTTATGAGTTGCAACACATCAACACTGTTATAATAAATGGCAGCTTTACAAACCAGTTAACAGCTCTTAAGTATTTTCTGAGAAACAATGCCATTGCTAGTATACATTTTATTGTATTATATTTACAAAAAATATACTGTGGGAAAAAATCTGAAATAACTTTTTTTTCTTTTTTACTCTCTTCTGAGGTATTTTTTCATCAATATGCTTTTACTGTCAGAACTATAGTTATTGTAATGTTAACTGCAGAATGTTGCTTTTTTGTGTACAATGCCAAAGCTTACCTGTGTTTCCTGAACTACATACTCACAGTGAGATACGTGTGCTATATGTTTGTCCTACAGTTAAATTGTTTATGAAAAAATTAAATAGATTGTCCATGATATTCCAGACCAATTAAAATAAATAACCTTTTGTGGAAAATGTGCAGAGTGGGGAGGACTCTTCGAAAAATCTGTTGTTTTTCTTGAATGTAATAATCCTAACAATACAAAAGAAAAAATTAAATACTGGAAAATATCTGGTGAAGTTATGAATGGCCCTTCTCCAGGCTGCTTCCAAAGCCCTGGAAACTTTTGTTGTCTTAATTAATGTTGCATAAGTGCATTTCACATCCTTCTGGAAAGTCTGGGCAATAATAAAAGTAATTGTTCATAAAGTCTTAAATACGGTTTCATTGGATTTTTGTGTGTATGAGCTACTGTGCACAGTCTTCTGACTCATGCTTATGAGCAGATCAGCAAATCCCAGAAATCCTATTGCTCTGGTGTCCTCCAACAGACCAATCATTATATTCACAAAGGATGCATTTAGATATTTTCGTTTTGCTTGCTTGTTTTTAAGCTCAGTCTGAAACCAGCAATTACTTTTCACGTTACAGTTTATTGGTACATGATAACTTACAAGCTTAGTATTATTATTATTGTTGAATAAAACCAACAAACTACCCCACAATATTTATCTGTTTTCAAAACCATCTGATTTCAGTTTTTTTGCTTTTTCTCTCCCGCAGGCGGCCTCCTCCGCGCTCAGCAGCCTGGGCCACGTGTACACCGCCATCGGGGACTACCCCAATGCCCTGGCCAGCCACAAGCAGTGCGTCATGTTGGCCAAGCAGTCCAAAGACCAGCTGTCGGAGGCGCGGGAGCTGGGCAACATGGGCGCTGTCTACATTGCCATGGGCGACTTCGACAACGCCGTGCAGTGCCACGAGCAGCACCTGGGCATCGCCAAGGCCCTGGGGAACAAGAGGGAGGAAGCACGGGCCTACAGCAATTTAGGGAGCGCCTACCACTACCGCCGCAACTTTGACAAGGCCATGTCTTACCACACACACGTGCTGGAGCTGGCACAGGAGCTAACCGAGCGACCCATTGAGATGCGGGCCTACGCCGGCCTGGGCCACGCCGCCCGCTGCATGCAGGACCTAGAGCGTGCCAAGCAGTACCACGAGCAGCAGCTCAGCATCGCCGAGGGCCTCAAGGACAGAGCGGCCGAGGGCAGGGCATCCTCCAACCTGGGTAAGATCAGTGAGGAAGTACCTTATATATAGATATTATATATAGATAGAAAGGCTTGTTTTATTTAATAATAAACTTGAGAAAATTGTTTGCTTTTAGCTGGAATACCAGTATGTTTAGGTTTCCATTCACAGCTTGATTCGGTTTTGTTTGTTGGTCAGCTTCTATTTCTTTCCTTCTGTGTTTTCAAGAGGAACTAGTCCCTATATATTTTTGTTGTACAGCTTGGATCCATTGGCACAGAGTTGGCTAAGTGTGAAATATTGTGTCACAGAACCATAAACCCCATTTCCATGTTGTTATAAAGACAATTAGGAAATTAACATTAACAGAATGTATCTAAATTCTGTATTGGCTGCACAGTTGACCACTGGTACATGTAAATACCAGAAGCTACCATTTGGACACAGTGAAGAGCCATGCCCAGATAACTCCACAAGGCCTTGCTTATGTTGTTGGGGCTTAACATGCTGTCAAAAACAGCCACAGTAGACATCGTCAATCACACAGATCAGACTCATAGCCTATAACATACATAGCATTAGTCATCTGTTATTGTTAGTAGTACGGATGGGGCTTTACTACACTGCTCTGAGCCAAACTGTTATGAGGCACTGCGAGAAAACTTTGCTCCTTGCTATCTTGTCCATCTGATCATTATAAATTTTTTTGAGCTGCACACCATTGTTCCCGGCAGCCAAATCCCCCTATTATTTTTCCATTCCTCAGCAGACTATGATGACTGATGGAGTGGCAGCACCATTGTCTATTCTGCTCTGCCACCCTGTGTCTGCAAGCGCTCCTGGACCTCTTGTCAAGCGCTTTGATGGCCTTGCTTTCCACCATCTATCTGTAATTGTGCTGCTCCAGCTTTATTACAGTGCATCAAGAATGACATCACACCAGACATCCATTTCCAAACACAGTATGATAAACAGCCCTGATAAAGAGGCCAGGCGGTGTACTTCCAGCTTTCTGATGCAGCTGGCCGCTGGAAGAAAAAAAGAAAGAGAGAGAGAAAAAGGCCTGACACCATCGCAAAGGCAGAGTGAACTGTTTGTTCCAGAAGTAAATGTTTGGGAATGGCTTCCGAAGCTGTATGCAGAGAGTGAGACTGTTTGGAAGGTCGTTTTGGTAACATTTCCTGCAAACAAACAAGTCCGATGCGGTCGCAGTTCAGGACACCAGTCGAGGGCTACTGCTCCCTCGAAACCCGTATTAGTATGCCAGCGGTGCACTCTATGGACACGAGCATATTGGGTTTGTGTAGAAGAGATGGGCCCTCCCATACGGTGCTGTAACACACGTATAGCTGTCAAGTACAGTTAGAAAGAGCATCATGTTATTCCTTCATTTGGAAAGTGCACCCGGTGTAACATTCAGTAAGCATTATAAAACCAAATTATTAATGGCCTATTTTAAATTAAAACACGGCTCGGGCTGCTACACTCATTACATCGTTTGTCTGAGAGCATCTACTGCAGTTCTCTCCGATGGCAGTTATTAATAATGCATGTTTCCCGTCACCCCCCTCCTTCTCTCTCTTTCTCTCTCTCTCTCTCCGTTTGCCCCAATACATCTTGAGAGCAGGGCCCTAACAATACAGTTTGATTCTGAGCTCATCGACACCAGCTCACAACTCCCTCGAAATGCCACAGTCTGTCTGCTCAGAAGGGTTGCTACCTGAAAGCACAGTTTCACAGCCAGTTTAGTTTTCCATCTGCTGTTAGATCTCTGGATATTCCCCAGATGAAAATTTAATTCATGGAAACAAGCTAAATGGGATAAATGCTGTATTAATGTTTGTTGGACACGCAACAAAAGCCACTAAACATACAACATGTGCACTCGGACACAAGGTGAGTAGTGTCCAGCAACATAGACAACTATCTTTTAATGTGACATTCAAAAATTGTGGTTTATCAGCACTAGTAAAATGAGAGTGTGTATTTCCCTCTGTTGAAGAATTATTACCTTTTATAACACAGCCTGAAATATACACAGCGACGGTGTCAAATATGTTAGACAAAAGTGTTGTTCTTCTTTCTTAAGGGATGAGTGCATTTCCATCCCTGTAACAGACACTTCTGACATCTGACTTTGGCAGAAGAAATGCTTAAATAAAAACAATGTCTGATTTTTTTTGTTGTTCAGAAAAAAATCATTACTGCAAAAGGGGCAATATGAAACCATGCAAATCGAAAATGTAACTGTATAAAAAAAGATGAAAGACGGGGATACGTTAGGCTGTTTTATTACTATTGATTTATCGAAGGGGCAGTGTGGTTTGATTTTGTTGGGTATTTATAGTACAGCTGTGTGATGGAACTTGCATTACCTCATTTTAGTAGTGTTGTTCAACCACAAATTTGAATCTCACCTTAAAAGACAAATGTGTATGTTGCTGGAGAGTCCAGTGAGTGCCAAAGTTTTATGTCCAGTGGAATTATCATGACTTTTGTTGCCAGCTGTCACAGTACTTTTGTTACATGGTTGTGCCAAATATTGAGACATTCTGTAATCCTGACTTGTTAAAACACTTATCCAATAATTCTCCCTGTGTAACATTCCTCCTAAATGTAGATATATCACAAGTCTTTGGATACATTCATCACATTTAAGTGAACATTTAAACCCCTTCCATTTTTCATGTGGACTTTCACTAGATTATTTGGACACTAATTTGGTCTATGCTGGAAAGAACTTAATCAATGTATATTAAATTAGTTTTCTTGGGGGGCGGGGGAGAGAGAGAGAATCTGGTTTGAGTTCTAATCTATTCAAACTTAATCGTCAATACTTTTTGTAAATGAATTTGCTCCAGCAATTAGTGGCTCTCCTATAGTGTGCATTTACTGGCCTGGGAATCATGTGTGCTTTTGAGCTTCTGCTCACTGTAGAAACGGTGTTAGTAAACAAGATAATTCATGAAGGACCTTGAGAAAGCAGAGACAGAGGTTTTGAAGGCTTGCCGTAATTAATAATTTAGTTGTCATTGATCATTTAACAAAAACAATTAAGAGAGAGAGAGTAATTAAACTCCACTTCCTTCATTTTTTTCTATAAAAGACAAAAGGACTCAAGGACTCAACTTCAGTGGCGTGTGCTGTGCTAGGGTGGAGTGGCCGCCACTGCCTGTGTGTCTGTGTGTGTAAGTGACGATCTAGGCTGGTCATGACTGGCGAGGTGAGATGAGAACTGATTGGTCGTTGTTACCACTGTATTCTGAAAGATGAGCAGATATTGTTTGGCCTGTTTATCTGTCTGTTTGTGTTGTATAGGCCCACAATTGTGCAAGGCAAAGCAGTTGAGCAAACTTGAGTTTGTGTCACCCCTTTTCATCCAAAGGCCGTTGTCAAGTTTCAGGAGGTTTTCATCCGTTTGTTGCTTTGTTGTCTCTTCCTTCTCTTCTCCCCATGATTGGAATCTGGCACTGTCAGCCACTTCGTAATTGAAACCGACTTGATGAATTGCTTAATTACCTTTAATAGCTGATTCGTCGAGTGCTGAATAATGAAGATAAGGCAGAATGGAGAGGGGCCCAAGTAGCATCATTCTTTTAATTACCACATTGTTGTTGTTGTTGTAGTTGATTTGTTCTTCCATATAATGAATAGAGGGGGGGGCTCCTTGTAAATAGCATTGATGTAGAAATGGATAATAATTTGGTCTTTGCTGTCATTGAAGTACGCTATATTGCCAGCTCAGCTTTATCTGACATCTGATTGTTCTTGAAAGGTGTTCTTAAAGGGAAGTGCTTAAAGACGGTTTAGAGGTGTTTTACGCATATAGTTTTCGAAGTAAGGGTTTCTCCCAGAGCTCTAGTGGTGACTGAGTAGTGCATATACCCTAATACATGACTGGTGATTCGTTGACCGTGGGGGGTGCTGGCGAATCATCAAATGGTGGAGGGAGACTGGCGGTTTGTCAACCAGGGAATGGCAGACGAATTACGTTATAGGAATTGTAGGAGGGTATACGCTAAGTCTTCCAAAGTTACATAGGCATACGCAAACTTACCTTCTAATTATGTGGGCATATGCAATATTCCTGCATTTGCCCTCAACTACACCACTGGTTTCTCCAGTCTATAATTTAAGAATCCGTTGCTGAATCTAGCCTAGGCTAATGGCTTGTATCTAAAACAACATTCTTTTTGGAGTTACAAAATAAATTTAAAACAGTTTTACTGCAAGTTTTTAAAAGTAATTGTTCATCTAACTTCTATTACATATCTCTTGGAAAGCTGAACTGGTGTAATCTAATGATGGTTCAAGGCAGCTCTGATTTTTCCACTCATCAAAATTGTATTACTCCCAGTAAATGCACATCCAGCAGATTGTTCTTAAAACATCTGTCCTTTTTCTTGTTCTTATTTGAAACGCTGCACATTGCGTCAACCACTGTTGTTTGTTAGTTAAGCTTAAGGATATTAATTAGGAGTTGATTTTGATTGTTTTAACTTCCTCTCCGGAAGGGCCATTTTGCTGAGGCAGCAACACAGAGGAAACAAAATAGTCTTAACATATTTAAGTGTTATTCATTTGTGTAATTGCAAGGCACTGGTCCAGCACACAAAAATGTTTGCTATGTGTTTTTTGTTTCTAGTTTCCTTTTTATCTATCCTCTTTGTATTTGTTTCCCCCAGAAATAATTGTATAGAATTTAGGACAACAAAAACGCTATGTGTTCATAATCCAAAAAAACAGGGAAAAATGCTTGTTTTGCAATGAACACTTATTAATGGCTTCAATTCAGATTTGTATGAATGAGCATAGAATACATAACAGGAAGGAAATTAGATTTTTTTTTTTAGAAAATTCCATTCAGAGTTCTAGTGATATAGATATAGATATTTATTTTCCATAGTATAATGTTTTCGAGAGAAATCTTCACAACCTCGCTAAATAAACAAGGGTTTCATTTGATATAACTGGAGGCGGGTTTGGACTCTCCACAAGCACTCTTGAATTTCAAGACATATTCATCACCCCTAATGCATGTGGAAAGGTTATTAATGCTAGAGGCAGGGTGGCAAATGAAAGCTTAAAGACTGCATTTATCTGAAATAGGCCCATAGAATAAAATCATTAAGCCGCATAACAGCATAAAGGGCAAGTAATGACATACAGTCGGGGGAACACTTGGCTTTGTCCCCCCATTCCTGCAAAGGTTGTCCTGTGTCTTGGGTTTTTGAATGTCGTTGATGAGTAGTTACAGGAAAATTAAACTAGGATTATTATTTATTTATTAGCAGACGCCCTTATCCCAGCATCTTAACTGGCACTCAAAGAAACTGTGGTCAAAGAAAGTCCTCACTGTTAAAATATTATACAGTGGCTCCAATCAGCATTAGTAAAGTCTGCGTTGACCATCAATCTCAGTCTGTTGCTGGCGTCCTTTTCTATCCCCAAGGATTACCCCCTCCCGCCTCCATATTTGTTGACCACGAGTTTGAACTGGCTTCAAATTGCTATTCAGGGATTCAGTGGAACATTGGCCTCCTCGGTGTATACTTCCCCCACCCCATCTCATCATTTATTAAGGAAGGCGTTTTCAATTTAGCCAGTTTGGCGATATTTTATCCACCCCAATGACATTGAACCAGATCTCAATACCAGGTGCTCTGCTGAATAGACTGAATGAAAGTAACTGTACCCTCCACAGATTTTATTTTTAGTTTTTGTTCATTACTTTGTCCCCTGGTGATATATAAAGCACACTTGCGGTAAAGTCTGTGATGCTTTTAAATACTTTTTTTTGCACCAACATTGACTGGATCTAAAATATACTATATTAGGGTGAGAGGGATTTTAAGGTGAGAAGATAAAAAGGACTAGTGAACTTCATATTAACACAAGCCTATATATAACTATATAGTGAGTTAGGAGACTCATGCATACATTTCCAAAAATCCATGACACACTTGAAATTTGACATTTTAACCTATTGTTGTACATTTTTCAGGCCTCACCTTTCGAGAACAAGGATTCTGCATATTATTTAGGAGTTAAGCAAATTAATGACCATACCTGTATTAGCTGAAGATTTGGATGTTAAAGAGAAATGTCACGGTAAAAAAAAGAAAAATCTAAAATTAGAAGATTTTACCGAGCGAAGATTAAATTAGAGATAATTATAATGGTTGGAATGTTCTCACTGTTACAGTTAGGTTGATTGTAGGGTATTATTTTGAGTAATTTATCTAAAGGCTTTAGTATTTTACCTCCAGGCTAGATTTGGTGTTAGAGCGCCCCAGTGAACTTCTGCTTTAGCTAAGTTTGGGGTTAGATTTCTAATGACTTAACTCATTTGGTTGTATAAGCTTAAAATTTCAATGAAAATGTACAAATTAAAATAAATTCTCTGTGGATCTTGGATTTGTGAAACCCAGGTTTAATGATCAAGGAACAAAAAAAAAGTGTGTTCCATATATACCCATTGGCATCCCTTGTAATAAGTGTTACATCACAGTACAGGACTGGAATGTATTTAAGAAATCTTCTGGGACATACACTAAAGAAAAACACATCTAGAAAGGAAAATGTAGCTTTGTAGCTAAATATGAAAAACATGCACAAAAACCCCAAAAGAAACAAAGAAAAAACAATTGATGTTGCTTTGTGTCTAATGTTGGATCCCATAGCTGTGTGTTCTAGGAAAAATGACATTTTAATGATTTGTGTTAATAAAACAACCCGTATCTAAAGCACCATGTAATTAAACTGGCATCTGCGGGCAAGTGGCAGACAGACCGCTCCCAGAAGCTATTACGACTGTATTTACCCTCTCAGATTTATGTTCTTTGCGTACACATTTATTACACAACTCTGCTCTCCAGCACTGTCATGGATGTTTGGAACAGCACATGTACCAGAAGAAAAAACATAATCAGTCTCCACAACAAAATCCCAAGCCTTTTCCAAAACAGTGATTTAGCTAAACAACTAAGAATAACCTTTTAAATATGAAAAATGGCTTGTACACCTTATTGGTTTTCTACAAACACAAACATGGGCTAAATACAGTTTTTGTAGCACACGATGCAGAGAGGTGACGTCGACTTCATGTAAACGAAGACAAAAGTTTTCCTACTCAAAGATGACGAAAGCAGTTGGTTATGTGAAGGTTGTTTGTAGATTCTGTTTCATGGTCTGGAAATCATGGTATGAAAAGCATTGTTTTGGCAGTTTTCTATCTAGTGCAAACCTACCCTTACACTTTGCCAGTAGAAATGGTCTCTCGCAGAGCTGCTGTTCTCCATCAACACTGTGAAAGTCATCTTGTCAGACCAAAGCAAATATACCATTAACTCTGGAAGTATATTGCTGTTCTCTCCCCACCCCTCCCTTCTCTGGCCTGTAAATGAAGGGAATTTGAACCCAAAAGTATTTTCATTGTTTCCATGCTGTGGATTACCAATAAAAGTAAAAACTAGAGAAAAAAATAAAGAAAATCCCTTCGGAGCATTGGAACTGAAACTGCTAGGCTGTAGACATTAGTTTGTAAACAGATCTCATGATTCCCAGGCCTCTTAAAAAAAGAAGAAAGCAACAACAACAAAAAAGAAAAAGCATATGGAGTACACATATACTCTCCTGCATTGCTTTGGGAACGCACTCAACGTGACTCGAGCTCTTTAACAAGAGAAAAGGCGAGCGAGTGAGTTACATTTCCAGGCTGATGTAAAATGTAATTGTGGAGTTGGATTGGGGATGGAGAATAGGGGGTTGGGGGGTTGAATTGATAGCAGCTGTCCAAGTTTGGCTGAGACCCAAGCCTCCTAATGGGCATGTGCGGCTGCCTGTGCACTGCGCCAGGGCTTTTTCTTAAGTGATCGCTCTGACGCGTTTCCTTTTAATACAGTATGATCCCTGCACAGCTGAGCAACTCCCTTCCTCCAAGTACAATTTGCAGCCACCTCTCTGAGTGCCATTGCACAAGCCGGGGCCCAAGGTAGCCAGGGGAAGAAAAAAAGGGCGTCTCTCTCTCTCTCTCTCTCTCCGAGTCAAGTACAGCTCTCGCCTGCCACATACGCTACTGTAACACTGCTCTCATTGATGCTATAAATCAAATGGCTTATGAATATATGATGGAAATTAGGTTTAACCCCTTTGCCTGCCCCAGCATCTTACAAAAGCAGTCCATTTCTCATTCGCCAATTATGCAAAAACAAATGTGCCTGGAATATTGTTTGTCAAATGTTTTCAGAGCTTTTGTTTCTTCAATGAAAGGTGTGATATAATTACCTTACTATCTAATTAAAATGACTATGTGGGGCAGAATCTATTTCCACCTCCTGAATATATAACGGGTTCCATTTAGGGGAGAGATTTAGTACACCTCAGTTTTAACTCTCTGATCCACATCTGACTTTGCCTGTGGAGCATCTGCTGAGCTTTGGGTTGGGGTGATGAAAGGAAATAGCTTTTCCTTGATATTTTCCAGTACCTTCCTTCTTCCCAAAAGCCCAGAGCTTGGGATGAAACCTTAGCTCCGGTCACAAGTCAAATGGATGTCAGCTTTCATCTTCTCTGTCAGAAGTCAGGCTGATCCTTGGCAACCTGTTTCTTACAGAGTTTATGATGGTATTTTCCGAAGCTCTGGAGGACCATCTCCACTTTTCCCCCACCTGCTTTATACCAGACAGTGCTGTTTAACCCAGACAGATCCTGACACTTCTTTGTAGTGACCTGACACCGCTGAGAAATCGCTCATGTTACCTGCTGACACTGCCTTTGCCTCTAGCAAGTGAGATTCCCGTTTCCTTTCTTACTCTGAAAAAGACAATAACAAAGCCAAAACAGTTAGTGCATTAGAAGAAAAAAGGTAAAATTTTGTGAATTTTTACACTTAGTTTTTTTTAATGTTTGTCAGACAGGAAATGAGCTCTGATGAAATGGCATAGTAAAGCTGTACATGTATTGGGGCAAGAGATAAATTGATCCATGTTAGGAGAGGAGAGAGGCCAGAAAACTGGGTTTAAATAATGAAGGGTATTTTGTTGAATGAAAAACACACACACAAATGTGCATGCAGGCCACTTAAAGGCCAAAATACAACCACTTAAGGGGGAGAACCAAACAATGTGGGGAAGCAATAAAAAAGGCAAATAAAATGTTAGGGTGTATCGTCAAAAGTGTAGAATTTAGAACAAGGGCAGTAATGTTCAGACTGTACAATGCGCTAGTTAGAGCTCATCTGGATACTCATCTGGGCACCACACTTCAAGAAAGATATCGCTGCTCTAGAGGCAGTTCAGAGGAGAGCAACCAGACTTATTCCAGGTCTGAAGGGAATGTCCTACTGAGAGACTGAGGGAACTGAACATTTTCACCCTGGAACAGAGGAGACTATGTGGGGACTTGATCCAAGTCTTCAAAATCATGAAAGGCATCAACCACATCAAACCAGAGGAGCTTTTCCAGATCAGCAGGGCCACACGCCTCCGGGGACACAAATGGAAATTGGGCTTCAAGGCATTCAAGACAGAAAACAGGAGACATTTCTTCACACAGAGAGTTGTCACAATCTGGAACAAACTCCCCAGCAATGTGGTTGAAGCTGAAAATGTGGGAAAATTTAAAAATAGACTGGATAGGATCCTTGGATCACGTAGTTATTAATGGACACCAAACGAGCACGATGGGTCGAATGGCCTACTCTCGTTTGTAAACTTTCTTATGTTCTAGTCAGGGTTTGCATGTAGGACACTCCAGGAGCACACCATTAATGGAGTGCTTAAACAACTATTGGTATTTTGTTTAACACAGTATTATTATAAAAATAATAATAATCAAAAATAATAAAGGAAAGATAATTAATTATAGAGATCAATAATGCTAGTGCTCTATCTCCCATTAAAGCCTTTCAGAATTAGTGCTGTACCAGTGAGATGCCATTTTTGAAAAGTGGTCGTCATTTCATATACATATATATCCTATCTTACAGTTTGCAATTTTCTGGTTGAAACTGGATAGCCGCATTTAGGGTACTCCTCACGAAACTCATGGAAGTTAACAGGGGCGCCAGTCTATATCCCTTCCTTGTTAAGATGATATCCGAGCAGTAAACACAGGCCTCATTCTTGGGGTAGCATCTGGCACACTAAGCACAACGTTTGATGAACGTTTCATCTGGCAACAGAAAAGGCAGCCTAGTGACAATGTATAGTGCAAAGAGGACTTGTTGACCAACTTATTGGACATGGTTCTTATCAATTTAAGACTCAGTGGGGCTCAGTCAAAGACAAATGACTGGTTTTCCAAAGATCTCAAAGGTCATGTTTTAAAGTGAGTGAATTAAATTTTCACAATCAGCTTGGGAGTCCATGCACATATGTACAATGGCACTGTAGGGCTACCTGCCTTCATAATCTGTATCTGTATTTGAGTATATTCTCTTCTTTGAGACTGTCCGGGTTCCACATCTGTTGGCAGCAAAGATATTAATCTCTAGGGCACAAAGATAGGTCAGTGATTTAGACTGTGGCTAATATTCAACTAGGCTTTCTGAAAACAGATGTAGAAGTCAGTAACATGTCCTGAAGGGAGAGGAGAAAGAGGGTAACATTTTTACAAGAAAACCTTGATACGGTTCCTTCCTTCTAACAGTTATATGTTCTTACGTCTAAAAGGCGTAGTTGATATTGCCAGCATGTTTTGTTTTGGTTCCTGTGTCCTATGTATATATATTTTTTGTTTGTTTGTTTTGTTATATGAATTAATTGCTTTTGCAGATAAACAAAAAGGGGTCGCCATAGGAAAACATGCCTAAGGTAACTTAATAAAACATATGTCCTCCGTGGTGAAGATGTAAATGATTTCGGATGATTTTATGAAGAAGAGGCTCTCAGACTGTGTTCCCCAGGCTCCTCTCAGACAGTCCACTGTAAGTTTACATAATTACGAGAGGAGAGTAGCTGCATGGTGTGTTTTGTCCATGAATATAGACATTTAGCTGAGACTCAAAACACCAGGTCTGTCTCGGGCCAGAACCAGGTTGAAAACTAAGGCCAGAATTTGAACAGGAGTACCTGCTTCCTATTACCTGTTCGTGTCAGCCTAGAACCACTGCTTTTTGCCGAAATAGTTAATAGCTTTTCAAATAAGAACCTTAAGCAAAAGCAAGTGCAGGAAATCATGATATAGAATTGGAAATGTAGGAAGAATGCAATTAAGATCCAAATATAACTTCCTCTCAAGTGTTATATTTGAGGCACTCTTATTAATTTTGAAGGGGTTGTATTTGTTTGAGCCGGTGACCTGCTGGACCAGTTGGAACAGGAGTAGACAGGTTGGGCAATATTCACCTAAATGAAATGTCCTTTTATATGAACAAAAGCACCACAGAAAAAATAGTCCTCCAGGGCTCATGATAAGCAGTAATGTATTATTCCTTAAAACAAATAAATAGCGTTTCAGTGGAGGGCAGTTTGTGTATTCGAACGCGATTGAACTTAGAGACAGCAGCAAAACTCCAACACTTGCTTCAACTGTTCAACTGATAATCCTGACATTAATCTTTTCATCGTACACATCCTAACCTACTACAATCCATCTCAAGACATCAGCTGGCATTGGTGGAGGGGATGTGTCGTTACTGACGTTACTCGCAGCTGCAAGAGTAACATCTTGCTGCAGAGATGGCTGCACCTGTGCTGTAGTATCTGCAAGGGACTGCAGACAGAAAATAGCCTGGAAGACACACTGCACCCTCAAATGCAAGCTGACAACTTGAAGGTGATTGTATTAGACTTATAATTTATCCTTTTAAAAACTTGGTGTGAACAATGAAAAGAAAATGACAGGTGCATTACTTTAAGAGATGAAGACGCACGTGGTAATGCATAACAATACAACATTTAAAGATGTTTGTTTGTTTAGGAACCTAAACTGTTAGGTTAAATTGGAAAACATGGGTACTTGTTAAACGGGACCTTTAGCACCTTCAGTAATATGATAAACAGCTGGGGAAAAACCTCTCTCGGCTCAGCTGGGCACACTCAAGAGGGTTTCTATTTCGTGAAGCTACAGACAAACTTGATTCGTATCCCTTAAATGAAGCATTCAGTTTCAGTCCTGACCAAGGGGATCTATCATCCCCTCACAGGAGCTCCTGGGCCATTGTTCCAGACTGGTGGAGAAACGGCAAATCCTCTTAGTGCCGGGGAAAACCAGGCGGAGTTGCTGCTGCCTCCAGGCGTTAACCCTATTCCCTGGGACAATTACACACCAACTTAGCACGAATGTATATGCACGGCGCTTTTTCCAAACGTTGAATGTGAGGGCCGCCAGATCTGAGGAGATCGGTAATGAGAAGTGACAGCCATCGCATAGTCCATCACATTCGGGGGCTTTGGCAAGGTCTGACGTCTTGGCTGCACTGCGTTCTGAAACCTAACCCAGTTCCAGTTTAACCCCAGTGCTTTAGGGGGTGAGCAGAGAATTGATGGTATTTATTTATAAGTCCGCCCATTTGCCATGTCTTTGATTCAAAGCTCTGCCCTTTCTTGGAGATCACAGGCTGCGGTGAAATGTAAAACACAAAAAATAATCCTGTACGAGTTGGAATAATTGCCTAATTCATTATTTTCATAAATGTGTGTTAAACCTCTTCTTTGAAGGTGAGCTGACTTGTCTTAGCTTTTCTTGCACTTCAGTTTGCAACATAAAAAAAAGTGATTTTTAAATCTAGTTCCATTTATGTATTTATTTCACTAATTTGGTTTGCAGCCTTTTTATTAGGAGAAAATAAGGATTGTCAGTGCATTCGCAATTCCAGTGTGAAATATAAGAAACAGAAGAAAGTATTTCCTCGGTTAAAACACAGCTTACATTTTCTTCTATTAAACCGGTGGAAGAGATTACATTTTCAGCTTAAAAAGTAAGTCACTGTGAAAAGTTTTGACAAACACTGCAAAGACACTACAGGTTTTGGCTGAAGTTTTTATATTCCCTTTCACTAGATCAAAATAAGCCATGAAGAGGTTTTGATATAGAACAATCATCATAAATTTCAAAATCTCAACCAGCCTCCACAGCACAGGCCCCCACTTTCTCAGCAAACTCTCCACTCCAGCACAGAGCTGCTCAATCTCACATCTCTTTCTACAATCTCATTTGCGACTTTCATCTTAATTTATGTTGCCCGTGAAACTGTCTATGGTCCATTTAATGTATTATAAATGGGGGAGGGAAACACTTTTATTTTCAATCGGCCCACTACAAAGAAGCAGCATCCTGGTGATTGCCGGAGAATCTGATTTGTCAACAGGCCAGAGACATTTGAAAAGATGCCCAGACGTTCATCACTACAGAGCAGCTTCTGACAGCCGATACAATTTTTTTTTTTTTTTTTTATGGAACCACAGCTGATAAGGCTTCGATGTCTGCTCCTCATTAAGACGGTAGCAGGAGAAATGCTTGGCACTCGTCCTGACTTGAGAGACGAGGACTCTGACTGGCGTTGATATGGTGGGGGGGTTGAGGGTAGTCTGACATAAATTCTGACTACTGTCTCCAATTGTACATCGTAGATCCTAAACCGGAAGGTTGGACATTTTCATGATGGTAATGCTCATCAATGTTTGTATTATATCCGCTGTATGCTTTGGGCACATAGTTATTGCAGTGTAACTGTTGGGAAGAGAACTGTTTGTTAGATCCAATAGGCCATCGAAGGGAAAATTTGACGTATGATGTGAATGACTCTGCTTCAGGTGAATTTGACCGTGTTATTCCTGGAACAAGCATGGTACTCGCAGCTGCCAGATTTGTATTCTGCCTTTTTTGGCAGCAATGCACTTCCATCTGATATATATTTTGGGAGGAAAATAAATTAAATAGTAATAATATTTCATTATTTGTTTTCATAGCATAGTGTGCTCTGTGATAGATCCTCACCTCTGCCTCAGTGCGAACAGGAACGTGCAGCGTTAGATAAACAAAGTCATCACCACTAATGTAACCATTGGTAATATCCATCACAGCTTTACTGCAGCTTGGCCTGTGCAGCAGCAGCTAACAAAGCCACAAATGGTGACTTAGGTATCCAAAGTCGTAACTGCTACAGACCTTTTACAGCTAGAACCGCTAATACAATCACAGTTAATACCATTATAATGAATGCAGGAAATCTAATACTGCTACACAGAGCACAGCTACAGCTAATACAGTGATAACTAATTAAGCGACAGCTAATGTAGTCACAGATAATAGTCATAGTGAGTTCTGCAGCTGAATACCCATGAAGCCCTGGGATTTTGAACTCCAGCTGTAAGTGCCGTGGATGCATTCTGTCTTAGTTCTATCTGCTCCTGTCATTTGTCATTCTGACAAGGGGGCAAAGCACCTTGTGTGCTTTCAAATAACATTCCTCTTGCCCAGAATGGCAAGGGAAAATCAAATGGAAGAGACGGTACGTTTCCACGATGCATTCTCTGAATTACCTTTGGAATTGTCTTGTTCATGATTTTTTTTTCTTTTCTGTTTAAAGCCAAGAAACAAAAAACACATTACGAAAATATAGGCCATTAGGCATGACCAGAAACACGTGAACTGGATACCGGGGCTTTAACTGGGTGTAAAAGAGAGCGGTATCCAAATGGAAAAATATATGTTAAAATGAAAAGCCTAACGAACCTTGTGGGAAGCACAATGTCCCGAGTCTCTCTCAGTGTGTCTTCAGTGCTTCCTCCCTGAGGTGCTGTGGACGGACCCAGCTACAATCCTACAGTTGGGTGTTGCTGTGGTAAGCCATTGTAGAGGGGGGAAGTGGGCAGTAAGGGTGCAATGACACTGCCTTCTCTTGGCATAGCACTGTGATCAGTTGGGTTCTCTGGCTCCCTTTGCCTCTCACGGAGTGCATTTTTCAGGGCACTCAAAGGAGACAACCAAGAAAGCAGGCGGTAACCATATAGAGACGTCCACTCAATCCTTATCCAGTTGCGTGGGGCTTTTTGATCAAGAACTAGATCTTTCTTGAAGGACCCAACATATGAAGGATCCTCTGTGATTTGCTGCCGGTACTAAACATTTACAACACTGTGTAAAACCAAGTCTGACTTCAGTTCCAGTAATATTCTCTGGTCTGCACCTGTGTGTTGAAGTTAGAAGGAGATGTTTAGGTTTGACTTGGGTTGTTATTCCCTTGCAGGATTTTAACCCACATAATCAAAATGCTCTGAACTCTTTGTATTTAGTGACATAACACTCAGTAAAACAACTCAAGCATCAATTGTCGTGACAATTTCCAAGTATTCCTAGTTGAAGAAATGGGGGTGATTTAATTTTCACAACAGCAAGAAGAGCAACATAGTAGAGGTCTTCACAGGTCCACCCGAACCCGAGGACCCGGGACCCGTACAGTTTTGGGTCCATATTTTAAACGGTCAGCCGGGTCCGGCTCGGGTCCCATTCTTATACATCGGGTCCCAGGTCTGTTTAACATTGTGTGTAATACCCGAGTGACGCGATGACTTTACCAATTGACGATTGGCTCTTTTATTTAGAAGACGGGACTTATTCCGCCATATCGGTGTTTGACAGATGACGTAAACCGAAGTGCATTATTGGCGTCGGCACGATTTTTGAGATATCGTGGTTGAACTTCGTTAGCTTTGTAAATCTAAAATCTATGGCAGACACGTCTCAGAGAGCACAGATGACAGCAGATTAGTAATGCTAACGTCAGCGGCCGTGGCACTGAACCAGCAATCGCTATTATAGTTAAAAAGGGCAAACAGTGGAAGTTATCGTATTATGCGAGATATAAAAAACTGCAAAGCTGCAAAGTCGCGTTTGTCATTCGCCAGTGACAGCAAGTGGACTTTTAAAGCTGAAATAATGAGTGGATTATACATGCGCTTTCAATCAGCAAGAGAGGAACAATATGGATGTTATTTTACCAGCTATCTGGTAATGATGGTGGATGCGTCACGGTCAGGTACAGGAGAGAAGTCTACTAACGTTACATTAGGTAAGACACAAAGTTTTATTTTCAGAATTTGTAAATTCACTTGTTAATAGCGTTTAGCTGTGGGATCTGTGCCGATCGGGTTCAATTGGGTCTGTGTGTCCCGGCCGGGTCCGGGTGCAAACTTTCAAATAATAGATGGGTCTGGGTCGGTTCCGGATAGCACATTTCCGGGTCTCTTCGGGTTTGGGCGCACATTTTTGGACCCGTGAAGACTACTACTATGAAAATTATAGTGTATTTTTAAAGTATGTGTTATATTAGTAGAAGACTGTTCTGTAAATGTGTGTCATTTAAGGTTCCCATTACATCACATATATTACTTACTCCAGCTCAGACAACAATAGTATTATATATATATATATATATATATATATATATATATATATATATATATATATATATATATATATATTGGAAAGCTCAGCTGCCAAGCATGACAGAAAGGAACAAAGTACAATTCCACATTTGCTGATAAACTTCTGTGTAATAATATTGTTGGTTTTTCTCTACACCAAGCTACATAAATTATCTTTAGACAATCATGCCATGGTGATACTTGTTAAAGAAAGGGAAACCAGACAAGTTGACAATATCCAACAGTTCAACAAACTGGTGTCTGCTCAAAGTTGCCAGTTGACAGATTGACTGACCAGTGGGTGTGCGGCTTTCTGAGTCTCCCCTCACTAGTCATTCAGTCAATGGAGCTTCGCTGGGCAGTCAGCAGCTGAGCACATGGAGCGCAGCTGTGGGCCAAAACAAACACTTGGAAAATTCCCTCCAAAACAGACCAATAAATAAATAAATAAATACATACATACATACTCTCTTCCTGTATCATAACACTAAGATTAAGAAGAATGTTGTTTATAAGAAGAATGTAAAACCACACAACTAAAGGAATGGATGATCTTGAAAAAATTGATTTTATTTAATGCTTAAGCAAAAACATAATTTAATTTTCAAGTAAACATGTTTTTTTTCCCCACGATTGATTGCAAGAATTTGTATTATTCTCACTGCCAATGTGAGTTTCTGTCCTTAATATCATTTCATATTTAGTGAGATTCCATTATTTTGCTGTCCATATGTGATCTATATGGCTGCTCTATGATAATTAGTTTATCTGCGGTAGAATGCAGTTGTATCCTATGCTCTCACTGGTCAATCGTCATGGCAACACCCCCCCCAGCCTTATAAATGGCCAGGTCAAGGGTTATGAATCAGATGAGTTGAGTTGTGTTACTGTCTGCTTTGACTATATATATACGTCAGATTTCACAGACTTTTATTAGGATTAGTCTGCCTAAAATAACATTGAGTGCTAATTTGGGTCTGTGAAACTAGCACTTAGTGTTTTTATGTTATCTATTTAAAAGCTATTGTGCTTTTATTGTTCTCTTAAATGCCCAGTGCTGTTCTATTTGTCATTGCCCAGGCACCTCTGGATCCTTCCAGACCTCCACACAGTGATGCTTGTGAAAAAGGACCTTGAAAATGAAACGTCCTAAAAAGAGACTTTATCTCTCAAAATATTTAAACGGTTCAAAGCAGGACTGTTGTACTGTATGAGAGAGACAGTGGTGTTACAAGTATTGTTGGCACTGTAAAGAATGAAAAGAATATTAAAAAAAGGGGAAGAAAATGCCCTACTCATATGTAAGGCTCTTGAGCTAATAGGCCTGTGATGTCAATTTCCCATTTTCTACAAGCACTAAATGAATCACCAAAGGAAACAAGCTTAGGCGTGAAAAGTTGGCACCAACCTCTAATTGGATTTTCCACAAGCTGCTAATCTTTTGGCTGGTAGTGATTGACAGTAGGCAGACGCACTGTGTGGCAAACAGGCTGTGTACCCTGCTTTATGCCTGCAGCTACTAATGGGTGCCTATTTGTGTAGTTTCCTTGAACTTCAGGAACTGACAGTCAGTCACATGTATTATAAAACTGTGATTTTTTTTAATGGTTGCTGACAAAGCTGTAGCACAGATTGATTGCATCATCAGGCATCTATTAAAAACTTTTTCTCCCCTCCTTTTTTTCTTTTTCCCCCATGACTTTTTGTAGTAGAGCTAGCGAAAAAGCATATTTTGGTCAAGGGTCCTCTAATAAACAAACTCTGTTGCCAAAACGCTGGTGCCCACGAACTTCCACCACTTGGGTCATTTTCCGCAGATGCCAGCAATTTGTTGATCCTCTGTGATTTAATACACAGCTCTTTTGGTTAAGGGAAAAGGAGATTACTGTATACTGAGATCTAGTAGTGAAATTGCAGGAGCCACGATTAATGCTTTGACCACACTGTTGCCTCATAGCATTTTCCATTATAAGTATTCATTAACCTTTTATATATATATATATATATATATATATATATAGTTTTTCTAGTCCAGTTTCTTTTCAGTTTTTACTCCGTGGAGAAACATTTTTTAGTTGTTTTTTTCTTCATGAAAAAAGAACGAGGAGGGATATTTTTTCTGACTGTGTCTGTAGATATTAGAAGTAGGTTCCATTATTTTCACAGAAAATGTTTATGGTTTAAGGAAATGCACTCAGGAGTGTTTCTTATAGGATTTCAGATGTTCGGCGGTGGGTCTTCGACATGCTCCTTTTTTGTCTTTCTCTTTTTTTCTTGCCATCTCTAAGAGTAGCGTTGTATTATGTCCCAGACACTTTAATTAGGGACAATAAAAAAATGCTTGATGTTGTTTTTATTTACATGGAAGTAACCATTAAAGTGTATTAGAATGTGAGATGTTTTGACATCTATTTAGTGTATTGTGTATTAGTGTTTTTTGCTTGGTAGTGTAGCACATAATTAGAAGATTGTGTTGAGAAAATATTTCCTTCACTGACAAACTCTAAAAACCTGGCAGTAGACATTTTAGCTAAATGCTTCCAGGTGACAAGGCTTTAAAATGACAATGACGACAGACTGGCCAAATTAGAACTCAACCTTGTCTGGGAGAATATTAAAACTAGAAAACAGTAGTAGTTAGTTACATGTTTTGCATTCTGCTTCCAAAAGAAAAAAATCTATAGCAGAAGAAAACACTTTGACACTTTTAACGCTGTGCATTTTTATCCCTCTGCAGGTATAATTCACCAGATGAAAGGAGATTATGAGACTGCACTGAAACTCCACAAAACTCATCTCTCCATTGCTCAGGAGCTCAGCGACTATGCCGCCCAGGGACGAGCTTATGGCAACATGGGGAATGCCTACAACGCCCTTGGTATGTTTGACCAAGCTGTCAAGTACCATCGGCAGGAGCTGCAGATCTCCATGGAGGTGAACGATCGAGCCTCACAAGCCTCCACGCACGGGAATCTGGCTGTAGCTTACCAGGCCCTGGGAGCCCACGACCGCGCCTTACAGCACTACCAAAACCACCTCAACATCGCCCGCGAGCTCCGTGACATTCAGAGCGAGGCTCGTGCACTCAGTAACCTAGGTAATTTCCACTGCTCCCGGGGAGAATTCCCGCAAGCTGTGCCCTACTATGAACAATACCTGCGACTCTCTCCTGAGCTTCAGGACATGGAGAGTGAGGGCAAGGTGTGCCACAACCTAGGATATGCCCACTACTGCCTGGGCAGCTACCAAGAGGCGGTGAAGTACTATGAACAGGACCTAGCGCTGGCCAAGGACCTCCACGACAAGCTGAGTCAGGCCAAGGCCTACTGCAACCTGGGTCTGGCGTTCAAGGCCTTAGGAAACTTCAGCAAAGCAGAGGAGTGCCAGAAATATCTCCTCTCCCTGGCCCAGTCCCTGAATAACTCACAGGCTCGTTTCCGGGCCTTGGGCAACTTGGGCGACATCTTTGTGTGCAAGAAGGACATAAATGGGGCCATCAAGTTCTACGAGCAGCAGCTGGCTTTGGCCCACCAGGTGAAGGAACGCAAACTGGAGGCCAGTGCCTATGCGGCATTGGGAGCGGCCTACAGAATGATCCAGAAATATGATAAGGCCCTGGGCTACCACACCCAGGAGCTCGAAGTCTATCAAGAACTGAGCGATATCCAGGGGGAATGTAAAGCCCATGGGCACCTTGCAGCTGTCTACATGGCCCTTGGCAAATACACGATGGCCTTCAAGTGCTACGAAGAGCAGCTGGACCTTGGGCAAAAACTGAAGGACCCCAGCATTGAGGCGCAGGTCTATGGCAACATGGGCATCACCAAGATGAACATGAACGTGATGGAGGAAGCCATTGGCTACTTTGAGCAGCAGCTGGCCATGCTACAGCAGCTCAGTGGCAACGAGGCAGTGCTGGACCGAGGGAGAGCTTATGGAAATCTAGGAGATTGCTATGAGGCTCTGGGTGACTTTGAGGAAGCCATTAAGTATTATGAACAATACCTGTCCGTGGCTCAGAGCCTGAACCGTATGCAAGACCAGGAAAAGGCTTACCGAGGCCTAGGAAATGGGCACAGGTGAGTTCGATTTAGTGTTATACTTTGTCCCCTTATTCATTGCAAATAACTCCATAGGCAATAACTCCATAGCGTAATACACTTCTTTTAAACTAAATACCAATCTTAATTTAATTACACTTTCCTCTAATTGTTAGGTTTCACTGATGTGTCACCAGTGACTGTGGAGTCTGCTGTAATGGTACTAGTTTAGTCTTTACAAATTAAATCAGGCAATTATAGTAGAGGGGGAAAATACTGTAGCTAATAAAGTGTCTGTCACTCTGGAACAAAAATATTAAAGAGCGGCTTAACTTAAATTGGTAACAACAAAGTGTTCTAAATGATGTGTGAACTTAAAGCTTTGATTTTATTTCAAGTCATTCTAGTATGTCAACATTTTTTTTCTCTTGTGTTTCCCATGATAATTGTGGAAACTCACACATGTCGCTGAAGTTCAATTAGTTCTGCATGAAATGCATACCGAACGATGATTGAGGAAGCCGCCACTGTAATGACACCAAACATGAAACTACAGGCCCTAAAAAGAGTGAAGCTTTGTCACTGAACCGAGACACAATAGCATTATACATGAATTAAGTTCCAATCATATAATTAATACTTGTACCAGCAATTACAACCAAATTATAATTTTGTTTATTTGTTCAGTTCTTATGTTTTTTGTGTGTTTTCTCCCCCCCACCCTTTGAAAAAAAACACAATGAATGATGAACATTGCGGGACACTGCTGTCAGCCCAAAGAAAATACTTTGCAAATGAATCTCCCCTCATGCATCATTCATCAGTGCAGCTCGTTGTCCTGTAAGATGTTCTGGGATGGTAAATTATGTTGTCAATAACACAATTCTTTGCGTTTTTCTATTCACATTATTACCCTCATATAGAGGCAACAAGAATCAGCCAATTAAGAAAAGGAATTAGGAGGTTTGTCTCATGTTCATTAAAATGGAGAAACCCTGTCATGCTATCTGATTTCAGTATTCTTTTACCCAGAAAGCACAATGCTGGCTGATGATGGAAAAGATCGCAAAGGCATTTTCTTTTCTTTTTTGTCTCCTGTAGAAATAATATCAGTTCTGTTAATAATACAAGTAATACCCGTTATCATCATCACTGATATTGCATATGCCCCCTTCGGCTTTTTGAAATAACTCTTCATTAATAATTGAGCCATACTGCATAATTTTAATATGTGCTGAGGGCAAAAAATGGGCACCTTTCAGGTACTGAGGTAACTGATGTGGAAGGTTTGGTGGCAGGCTTTGATACGTTTTTTTTAATTATAAAACCCCCAAGAAATGTGTCTCAAGTATCTTCTGTAGAGCTTGTGTTCCACTGTCCTGCAGAATAAGTGAATAAAAGTTATAGACGAGAGAAGTAGTCTCCTAGCTCTTTGATCCCACATCCTCCTCCAGCCATTTCTTTGATAGCCCAGTGAATGGGCGTCCACATGCACAGAGCTAGGTAGTTTATCCCACCAAATCATTCATCTTTCCCTGTTGAACCATTCATCTTCCTCCAGAACTGTCTCCTGTCCTCAGTTAAAAAGTCACTTGCTCTTAAATAAAATGGCTTCTAACCAATGAAAAATTGATTGGTAGTGATTAATGAAGGAGGGTGTTTAAGTGGCTCAGTGCACAGGTTGACGGCTGGCTTTGTGCTCTTGTCCCGGCAGGGCGATGGGAAGCCTGCAGCAGGCCCTGGTGTGTTTCGAGAAGCGGCTGGTGGTGGCCCATGAGCTGGGGGAGTGTGCCAACAAAGCGCAAGCCTACGGGGAGCTGGGCAGCCTCCACAGCCAGCTGGGCAACTACGAGCAGGCCATCTCCTGCCTGGAGCGACAGCTGGGCATCGCCAGGGAGACCAAGGACCGGCTCCTGGAGAGCGATGCATCCTGCGGCCTGGGAGGAGTGTACCAGCATATGGGGGAGTACGAGACTGCCCTGCAGTACCACCAGCTGGACCTGGAGATCGCCGAGGAGACCAACAGCCCCGGCTGCCAGGGCCGCGCGTACGGCAACCTGGGCCTGACTTACGAGTCCCTGTGCAACTTTGAGAGGGCGGTGGTGTACCAGGAGCAACACCTGAGCATAGCGGCGCAGATGAACGACCTGGCGGCCAAAACCATGGCCTACAGCAGCCTGGGCAGAACACACCACGCCCTGCAGAACTACTCCCAGGCTGTCATGTACCTGCAAGAAGGTGAGTACCCACATCAAGACTGGGGGGTTCACATGGTCACAGTTTAGCTTTGCTATGCCCCTGCTACCTAAAACTGCTGCTTGCATGTATTGATATGATTTAGAATGCACTATAGATTTTTTACTTCAGTTATTTTTTCCTCATCAAAGCACAGTATGACTAAATGTACTGCAAATGACCCATTACATATGTTTTATTATTGTTGACATTTTGGTTTTGGTAATTATTTTTATTTAACGTTTCTACTTCTACTGTCTTGAGACACACTAGGGGGGCTTTGCAGTAATTTTCCATAGAAGCATCAGAAAAAACAATGTGAGTCTTGGTTTCAAGGCTGTATGTAAATAATTTGTCCAGCAGTTATTGAATACATCAAGGGAATTAGCAGCAATATTTCTTGTGAACAAGATCCATGTTAGTGAATTTGAGAGCAGATGAAAAAATTATGTTCTAAAGTGTTTGCGTGTGACAGAGTTATTGTGGGTATTTTTGCTACTACTGTATAATTCTTGTTTAGACTTTGGAGTTTGTCCATCAAAAAGCTTTGCTCAAATGAATTTTTCAGCATCAACTTGGAGTTAAAGCCACAGTACAGGGCATCCCTATTCCATACAGAAAACCTCATCAAGTTAGTAGCTGATACTTGAGTTAAATGGCTTTTCTTAAGAGCAGATTACCCCAGTCTGCAGGAGGCACCTGCTATGTATCTCCACAGTTAATGAGAGCTCACCATTTATCACACAAAAGTGGATACACAGTCTCACATAATATACATCTAATTTATTCTGCAACTACAAAAGACACAAGTTGAATGACAGGATTGTTAGTGTCTGTAGAGACAAACAATTCTCCAATAACAATACTTGGCAATCAGAGTCTTTGTACATATGTCATGTCTATCCAAAAGGCGGAACACGTTATTGCAAAAATCAACTGCAAATCAAATGAAGAACAAAGACCAAACCTGTACAAAATGCAGCTAGTGATCTTAGAGCCCCCCTTTATCATGTCCCTGCTCCCTTTTCAAACAGTTTGCAAGCCACTCCAGTGGGTCATTAAATTAATACCCCCCTCCAAAAAAAAAAAAAAATCCTGCAACTTGTTGTGGATTGACATTGAAGTACAGCGGCCTGTCAATGCGTGATCTATGTTCAGCAAGTAACCTTGGGGGACTGCAAGCCCTCTGTCGTTAATCACTCCCCAGTCCATTCATTTTAATATTACTGCCTCGCCATCAGTGGTCTTGACAATTACTTTTTTCGTGGTGCCTTGAATCAGAAATGCAGTCTTGAAAGGGCAGTCACATAGATAGATGGCTTGGAGTTTCTAAGCTGGCTTTAAAAAGGGCACTTCCCCTGTCACATTGACATCCAATTAATTCCCAGCACTAATGCCAATTTCACTTTCCACTGGTTGGCAATTATAAAGCCTATATGGGGATATTCACACCTCCCTTTATGAAGGTGCATAGGAAAGTTGAAAAGCACAAAATAGAGGAAAGAAGCCTGAGCACTCGTTTATGTAAAAACTTGGTACTATATCACAGGGGCATGGAAAATGAACTTATTACTCAAGTCCGGATACCCACCATCACAGAGAACTTTAAATAACGGCACCAAGCACTGTTAGAGGACGTCTGATCAGTCTGTTACATGTTACTCGCAAAAAAAAAAAAAAACAAGCATGGAGGAAAAACAATTATGTCATCAACACAAAATGAAACTATACAATTATACTAGCTTCCAATTGACTGAACCAATCTGAAGACTTCTGGGTTGTAAATTTAGTAACTTAGAGGAACCTGAATTTGTTCTGAATTCGGACTTTACAAGCTTTTTAGTTTTTTTGTAAATACTAAGTTTTCAGTCATGTCTGATGACAGTTTTACATCAGAAACTTGTCAGAGCAGGTCATTGGATGATAATTTCAGCTTCAGTGGCTACTACACCAATTTGTACATAAAGCATACTGCACTCTATTAATTTTATTCAGAAGATATACTTATAGGTCCGCTTTCTCCTTTGTCTCTCCTCATGTCAGGTGGAGTTGGTGGTGTTCCTTTGTGTTCCCTAGGCTTCTATTCCAGTGGCTTCAACACGTGTAGACTGTTTGTGCACGTATACTTACTGGAGCCAAAAAAGGTTCCTGTGTTTCTTCATGATTGTATTTTGAGCAGCCAGGGGATACACAATGAACTAATTAGCAGACAAAGGCTTTGGATGCATTTAAACTCCAATTGAATGTAACTTCTCCATCGACTAGACATCACGTTCGTGAAATGAAACGTCGTTTGGCAGGAATCTGTGAACAGCCTGCATTGACTGTCTCCACAGGGGTCCAGCTGGCTGGTGGGTTTGTGATGTGAAATCAATCCACCTGTTGTGAAAGGACTTGTGCCTCAGCCTCACCAACTCAAATTAACGACAATTACTTGCAGTTTGCCTGTTGTGTTATTCCACAGAGGTAGAGGACATTATCCACCCAGTGTAGGGATGTGTCTCAGTAGCCAGAGTATGTGTATTTCTCCAGGGGAGAGATGAATTACATTTATAAGTCATACAACACAACATTGTGCAGAATTCACATAGATTATTAAAACTAACGCACACATTTAGATGTATTTATGTGATTTATTAAGCAGTTGTTAGATATTCAAGTGTAGTCCTCCATGATCTCTGTGACAGCTATTCATCTTTCCTCCTCTAATGTATGTATTGCCAAGTCTGTCTACTGTCCACTCCACAATGACTTATCTCATCTAAATGCATAGTCTCAGTTTCAGTTTAGGCATAATGTTCCCATCAAGAAATTGTACACAATCCAGGTGACCTCTAAAGGAAATTATTTCAAGGTCTATATTGTCTTTCCGATCACTGTGTTTTAGTAACCACAGATGATTATACAGGAATGTTGTTCGGACGTGGAAAACACTCAATCCCCCTTTGCAAGCATATCACAAGTTCTATATCATTGTTATTGCAGTCATGGTCATTTTTTAATGGCCTTATTGATTTACGTTTTCTATGCAAATCATTTTATCCCCACAAATATAATTTGATTTGTCCATAATGACAATCTTTTAGAAGGCTTGACTGACAGTTATTGTAAAAACATTCTCTTATTTTGGTTTGTAAACATTGATGTTAGAATTGGACACGTTAACCTTTGCAGTCTGGTGTGGGTTAGGATTCCTTGTCTGAAGAGACAAATTTATCCTGACTTCTGTTGACTTGTTAAATTAACAAATTGGGCTAGAAAATCCAGATGAAGCACATCAAATGAAAGAGACCACCAAGTCCCGAAAGCCGAGTTTAACTGCCGAAGATTTTCCATTGGGCTGGCGTCTATATTGGAGAAAATGCCAGTGGATTTAAAACTAATTAGTGCTTAATTTGGGAGCCTAATCTAGTTTTTAGGAGCTACAAGAGTTCCTTACCCAAAACCATTATTAACTTGGCACTACTATGGCACGACTGGCAGACTTGGAACACATGCTGTTCAGGATTATATTAGCAATTAAATGTAGAGGGAAGAGAGTTGAGGATAGTAGGGGAGTAATGCACTGGAATGCATGCTAAATTCGTGGTGTTAGATCTGTTATGTGTATCAGTGTTGAGACATAATTTATTGGTAGGAGGGCCAGTATTTCTTGAAAAATGGCTAAACAGTTGACCCTTATGGTGGAACTCATTAATTAGCAGATCACATGATTTGTCAGGGTAGCCATGCATCAGGGACCTGTGCTCATCAAATTGCTGATCTCAGCTGGTGATCTGCTAGGGAAACGTTGTTTTCTTCTCTAAGGTCAGGATGGTTCACATAAAGTGGGCATGACACAGCACGCCCTTCTCAACAATCACTCACCGTAGCCTGACAGGGACCCTCTTCGGTCGGCCTGGATCTAATGAGATTGGCATCAACCCCTGAATAGTTTAATGAAGAGCAATGAGGATCTAGCCGGTCTGAGATCAGAGAACATTTGTCTGTTTTCGAGCCTTTGTTGTCGTTCAGAGAGCAGTATGACACAATTGGGAAGTAAATTGGGTGAGAACTAAATTAGTCAGGCTACTGCTAAGAGTTGCCTTGTCTTTTCAGGAGTGTTTCACAGAAGTCCTAGTCTTGAACTCACGTAATTTGTATATCATTTGTGCTCATCAGAATCCTCTGCTGTTTTGGTTGTAAAGAAAGAGAAAGAGTGAGAGTAGCGAGTTTCTTTTACACAACAAAGTGGAGCTGTGTAGAGGCACTGAGCTCATTTCCCCCACAGGGACTGCAAGCATAATTTCTCGTTGGATAGCAGCGCTACAAACCTCTCAAATTGCCGGGTCCCATCTTCTTAAACAGCCTTTAGAACCTTTTAAAGTGTTTGGAGTTTGTTGTGTAGAGCAGATCAAATGAGGACCAACAATGATGTCAACATGAGTTACCTTCCTGTGGACTTTGGGCAAATTGGGAAGCTGGAAACCTTTTTCCATACTCTAGAAATAGACAGAAGAAAGGCCACATTTCTAAGATTTCCTAAGCCCTGAGTCTAATGAGACCTAAAAACCACAGAGTTTGACAGCAATTCTAAAGCAGTAAATATGAAAAAAGACTTCAGTGCTAGAGAGTTGAAGGCTTCAAAGTGAGAAGGCTGGAATTTCAGTCATTGAGGCCTGTCATTCCCTTTTTGGTTTCTGTGCTGTATGACGCTGTAGTGCGTGGGTTACGATGTGTTCAAAATAGCAGCTGTGACATTAAGCTTTTAATTCTGCCGCTCTTGCAATTTCAGGTTTTTGAAGAATACATGGAGAGAAAAACTATGTTGAGGAGCACAACACCAGAGCACCTAATTGCATCAGTTTGATCTTAATTTCAAACCCCCTTTCTGTTGTCAGGAGATTCACAATCAATATTCACAAGCCACTTTTTCAAGGCATAGTTAATTTAAATAGAACTTGTACAGAAAATCTTTCAAGAAAAAGCTGTGAAAATTAGGAACTTCCTCCTCTACACCTAATTTGTTATTTGTAATTCCAGCCCAGGTCACCCAGAGGTTCTTGGGTGTCCATTTCTGATTTTTATGATATTTCTCCCAGGTGTATTTATGCAAATGATGACTGCATGCAAAGTTTCAGTTACAAATTCTTATTACACATGAAGTTAATACTGACTGAAGTTAATGGGGGTGCGTGGGTGGGGGGTAGTACTGTTTCTTCACTCACGCCTCTGCTGACTTACAACAGGGGTTTTTCAAATGTTAATAACTTCCTTTATTTCAGCCGGAAATTTGCCATACTATGTGTCACAAATGGGAAATCAAAATCGCGTTTTCTGCATCGCTAATAATTGTTCATTACACAGAATTGTACCTTTCAGATGTCAGGGTGGCACTGCATCAAAGACCCAACATATGATTGTATTTGAAACCTATACCTAAAAGTGAGTCTCATCTGAATCAAGTGCATCGTTAAGCTGTAGCTGAACTCCAGATATGAGACAAATGCGAAATTGAGCCCCGATACCTGAGGTGGTTTGACTGGGCAATTACCTAACACCGTGAATTTGTAATGTCTTAGCTATATATGTGCCAAATTTGTACTGTCTCTCAGATCTTTCACCCTTAAATTATTTCAGTTTTCTACTCCTTAATTCTAAGCTGTTGCCCATGATAAAAGATTATCAAATGCCAAACTTTCAGAAGCAAAATGTGTTAATTATACTTGCAAATTATTAAATTATTCATCAAGGGGAAAAAATACAAACAGAAATATTTTAGTTATTTGAGCACTCACAGCTCCACATGACAAAAATGCTGGCAATTTCTCTTTAATCAGAGCGTCGTGGAGTGTAATTATGTACAAGCACAAGGTCTTTTAAGTTCAACAGCCCTAATTAAACAGCAACTTGTTCTTGTTGTTGATCTGTACATGAAGAAGTAATATTTCCACACACAGTGCTGTAAAAAAACAGTCCAGTTCATTGTTAGCTTATATTCAGACATGATTTGGAGAACCTCACCTGTATAAAAAGTCAGTTTATTTAGACAGTGACCTACTGAGTACAAAGTAGCCTAGCTTCTATGTGAAGGGGGTTATTTTTCAAAACTAGTAACAGTGGGATTTCTATCCACACCCCCAATACCTCCACTTCTGTCTGACTCAATGAACGTCTCTGTTGTCTGATGAGAGAATCGGCTCACCATGTCCTCCATCAATATTCAGGACCTGCAGTAAATCAAGACCTTTAGCCTGACACCATTTATAGAGATCAACTCAGAAATGGAAGCCTACCTTCTTAAAGAGCATGGTTAGCTTGAGAATAGAATAAGAACCGACCAGACAATGTGAGGCCAACCAAATTGGAATTCTGCCTGGGGATTTTTTTTAGGTGCAACCGTTTTTAATAGTGTTTATGTGCTGCAGGCTGGGAAACCAGGCTGTTGGTGAAAAGAAGCTACAACAGAGATCTTCTGCTGCCATTAATGCACATTCAGATGTGCATCTCTCTCCCTATGTGATGTCGGCAGCCAGCCAAATCACCAAAGGAAATGTGTTCTGCGGTGTAATCAGGATGAAAGTGGCAAAAATAAGAGCTGTTGCTTTACTGCACTGCATCATGCCTGGTTCTGTGCTGTAAAGTGTCACCATAAATTGACAGGGGAAATGAAAGTGGAAACAGGAATATTAGTGAGTGGTGTTTGAAATTCAATTTTGTGGTTGTAAGTTGCGGCGGCTATGACATTAGACCAGTTCAGTTTGATTTTTTTTTTTTTTTTTTTTTTTTCAGCTGGGGCAATATCTTTCCTTGAACAAAACACTTTTATTTTTTATTTTAATGGGTTAACTTAAGCATCATATGGAAAAACAAGTGCATGATACTTAACCTCAAATCCGTGTCTACGCCTTGCACTTCCTGTTTGTGTTACAATATCATACTCATACATCCTGTTGTATGGATGTCATGTAAGTGCTTGATGTTGTTATTGGCAGGTTGAGCACTCTTCTGGCAAAAATAAGCATCAGGAAAGCACTTCTCCAGATCAGGAGGAAAAGAGCTACATATCTCAACAAGCATGGCTTTTGTAGACTGGTTAAATCCATAGTGACTCATAGGGAATTGGATTAGGAAGGGAAACCTGACTGCTGTTGACTCAGAAGCCGATGAGATTTTTCGGAATAAATTAACATCATCTGTTGACTGACTTCATTGGGTGTGAAGACGTGCGCCTGAGATTGCACGACAAAGCATTAATTCGCACTCATGATAAAAGGCAGGTTAAGGTTGTATCCAGCGCTGCCATTTTAGAATGGAGCGCCTCAGAGGTGGTGGTGGTGAAACACCAAGCACAGCACGGATTAGAGACACACCGAGCAGAAATGTGCTAGGCTGCGTGTTACACAGAGCCTGACACAGATACCAAGGCAGATATTACTATTGCGTGTGTAGATGTGTTGTGAAGGAAAGCAGCCAATTGCCTGCAGGGTCCTGTGGGCATACAAACAACAACATCAAGAGACGTTAAAGTCCTTGACCACAATAGGATTAAGATGAGATTAAAAGGGGAAATTAATGTGTAGAATGCATCCTTTACTGACTGGTTTCAGCCATGCGCCACATGTTTCCGAGGGTGGCAAAGCGGTACAGATGTATCAAACATGACTCTAATTACATATAATTAACAAGCCCATTCGGAAAACCCATGATCCGACCATTACTGCTCGGCAATGGCTTGTCTTTACTGGTGAACTTCTCGTAAGAACAGGGAGTAATTTGTCAAAATCGGCACCACGTGGGACGCAGTTGAGCCCACCCAGCATCAGCTCACTGCTGCATTGAAGTGTGAGAATAAATTTGAGGAGTTTCAGTGCTGGGGAAGAGATTTAGTGAGCAGAAGACAGACTTGTGTTTTGGAGATGGCTGCGCTCTGTGGTTGAGCGAGTGTAGTATTTCTTGCTGTCAGTCTACACAAAACATAACACACATACACACACGCGATCGCACGCTGAGTGTGAAAAAGAACAAGAAAATATTGTCGCACTTTAATCTTTCCCCAGCTATCCAGATGATATCGATCAAATGTATATGTATCTTGCTAAAAGCATATTGAAGGGAAAATGTAATCACCATTGGAAAGCATACTCAGCTGATGGCTATCTGTGTGTGTGTGTGTGTGTGTGTGTGTTAACAGGTAAAACTGCAGCTCATCAAGACTTTACTGTTCAACAGTTTGGAAGACTGACTGTTTATTGATCCAGCTCCATAATTTCCTATTGATTTGCCCTGCAATGAATTCTTCCACTGTCCAATTCACCATTATTGTTCACGAAAAAGGCTGATGGAGTCCCATATTGCTAGACCTCCTTCCCTCACTCCCCCCCGTAATACCAGCCACATTTGGCCGAGACAGCGATTGTCTTGGCATTCCACATAAAAACAACACTGACAAGTACCTCTCAAATGGTGTCTGTGTTTAACCAGCAAATATAAAAAAGCTTACTTGGACAAAGCAGAGCCTCTCCAGGAAGCTTGTGTTAGGTATACAGGTAGACAGTTTCAAGAGGGAGTGTGTTTGACCACTTTATGTACAGTTGTGCAAATAAGCCGGTGAGTGGACACTCTTTAAGTCCTGTTCCGATAACTGAATATCGATTTCTTGGGTACACAGTTGTCAGTCAGTCTTCGCACTCTGTTTTCCTCCAGGATCAATTTGAGAATGCTGACCTATTCAGTTATAGTAGCTCCAGAAAGACAAGGTAGTTTTACATTAAATTACTTTCCAGTATTGAACAGGATAGAACCAAGGCAAGGAGGAAGATGATCCGCCATCTTGCAATGCCCCCATCAGGCCAGAAAACAAACAGGCGAGTTTGATTGACTTGAATCGGTGGACGGGGTGGTTTTTGTGGATGCGTTAGATCCCAAGCATGTGATGGGGCTTGTTCTCTCTCTGCAGATTTGCGGTTCATCAGCAAATTCAGTGAATCCCCCACCCCTTCACCGATACAATATATTTTATTATATATATTATATATTGTCATTCAAACCGCCACCTCAAAGATATCTCATTATCTGATACTCACAGTGCAAGGAAGTGACACAGCAATCCAGGACTATCTTTGAGAGCCTAAAATAACACTTTAACATGCTCGTTGTACATCCTGAGCCCTGCTTCATATCTGCTGTGTCTGGTTAGCCTAAATTCTTAATCCACTTCACCTCCAGCTATGCTCCAGTTTCTGTGTTAAGTATAAAAGGGTTAATGCTCTGGAGGTTACATCATGTATCTGTGCTTTAAGTCAAAATGCTCCATTTATTTGAACCTGTATGTGAATGATGAGCCTTTTAGTCCTGGGATTAATTGCTCTTTGGAGGAACTCTTTCATATTCCCTTGTTGTAATGTTTGGGCTGAAAGGAAGTGCAGTTTTCACAGTAGAGTTATCCCTGGAGCACTATGCAGATTTAGTTTTGCCTTGCTGTTATTTACACTGCCACGTTATGATCATGATGATTATGAGGATTATTATTCTCCAGAAATACAATACAAAAAAGACCTTAAAGCACTCAAAATCACTTATCATGTCGAGACACTGGCTCCTAATTTGAAAATCTTTTTAAAGTTCAAATTAATCTCAGAAGACACTTGATGTTTCAACAAGAGGCCTTGCTCAAGAGTGAAACAAAGACATTGATGTGTATTTATAGCCAAATAATTACATTTATTAATAGGCCAACATCAATTATGCCCTCTTTCCACCCACAAAAAAGGAATCTACTTACATTAATTGATGTGCACCTAATTGACCAAAAAGACTTGAATTGATCTCAACTCATAGTCAGTATAAAACATATTCCGATCATAAGCGTACAGTGAAGATCTGAAATTGCTCGCAATACGAGATATGAATACATTCCCCGTGAGGAGAATATAGGCTGTAAATAATGTAATTGTTCAAAGTATCTAAATTAAAAACCAATTCGGAAAGGAACAAATGCAAATCAAGTTCTGGCATTAAGATGCCCTGGAGCTAATGTTCCCTGTCTCTGCACCCAGGCAGCTTCCCTTTTTAATCATAATACTGCCTTTTCAAGAGGAATTTGAACTATAAAGACATGAAAAGAATTGCAATAAGGAACTTGGATAATTTGTGTTGAGTGTGGTCTGTTTGCAGAAAGATAAACACTACACACACTCTGATATCGTTTTGTAAAGCCAAAAGTAGACACGGAGAAATCTGTAAAAGGGAAACATGACTTGTGTGCTACGCTGCTCCATGAATATCAGGATTTACCCTTAAAGAGAAGGAAAATGGTGATAAAATCATAGGTTTAATGCATTGATTGTTTTACCCATACAAAATAAAAGTAAACATTTTACGAGGTTTTACCTTGGCTTGGATAGGATATTAAAGGATCATTCATGTCAGTTAACATTCGCTGTTATATCTACATATTTAATACATCCTGCAATGTGGAAACAGCAACAGTTCAACAGCATTAAGTTGCTAATCTCCTGAATCAATATTCATGCCAGATTCAAAGGAAGGTTAATGCATATCCAACCGGAAAGTGTAAGAAGCATTACAGCAAAATTAAAGAACTATGTGAAATAAGCTGATTCAATTAAAAATGAAAAAAAAAGACAAGGAGCCTTGAAATATCATTCAAATGCCAATTATTTCACACTTCGGAGAAAAGATTTTTATTCAGTAGAAGGAGTGTTTGGGAGGTGTTTGGCACTGGCGAAGATAGATGTAATCAGGGCTATTGTGAACCTGTTCTTGTGTGGATTTAAAACAGTGCTCCTGATTTGTTTTGAAAGTAACAGTAAACATTTAAAGGTGGAAATCAAGCAAGAGAAAATAGAAAGAAAATGTTTAAACTTCAGTTTGAACATAGATTGCAATTTATTTGGATACAGAGAAAGGGAACTAATTTTCCTGGGGTGCGAAAAGCTATGGAAGTCATCCTGAATAGTGATATAAAGAAATATGCCAGAAATATTTTATTTTTTTACTCTGCAAGATTGGTTTTTCCACTCTGTTTCAGTCATGCTGCTATTCCTATAACAACACGGGAGGTTTTAGCTAATCATGTCTGAAGAGTTCACAGTAGGCCTTAGGTTACACAAATATAAATGCCTGGGTATTTGCATCCAGTGGATTTATATCAATAAAGCAATTCTATGATGGTACAACTACCCTTTTAATGTTTATACCTCACAACAGTGAAGTAGCAATCAGTCAAAGGGATGAGGAACATAAGAGAGCTGGGTTGAGTGCAGGCAATCTCACGGGGCCGCAGTAACTTGCCACCACATACTGAGTACTGATGTTTTAGCAGTTTCTAACGCCACATAAATACCCAATGTTTCTCTCTCAGTTTTTTTCGGAAAGCGAGAGAGCATTTCCACAAGTGTTATAAGGTGTAATATTGAATGGAGGTGCTTCCTCTCCCGCAGGCTTGCGATTGGCCGAGCAGCTGGGCCGAAGGGAAGATGAAGCCAAGATCCGGCATCGCCTCGGTCTTTCTTTGTGGGCCAGCGGCAACTTGGAGGAGGCCCAGCACCAGGTACGGTCCCAGCAACTTGAACATTTCACACCTACAGCAGGTTAAGGCCTATATAAGTCAGGTGATTTGTGAAAGCTAGGTTGTGTATTTGAAGAGATCAATTGTCTAGTCAAGGTGAGACATACAAGGCCTTCAAGAAATAGCCTCCATACCCATATCCTATAGAAAAGGAAGCTTTGTTTTTGTGCCACTACTAATTCTGGTTGCAATAAAGAGCAAGGGCAATAGGAATAGGATTCAGCTTTTAAACACACTGAACGAAATGTCTTTTACAGTGTTAATACCAGTTTTATTGCCTTTTGGAAGTATTAATATATATATATTCTAAATTTACCATTTATTTCTCTTGGGCTGTAGCGGTATTAAACCGCTCTTTGGTAGGGTGTGTGACAATATCCAGATCTAACCAAATACATAAGAACAGTGGCACTTTGGTGATTTAGTACAGCTGCAACAGGACCTCAAATTTGGCCAAAAGTCCAGTCCTGCATATGGAGTTCCAGCAGTGTTAACCCAGAAGTCACTGCCTTAACTACTGTAACAGTATCACATTACAGTATGCTGTATTTTTGTTGAAGTTCAAGCTTTTAAACAAATCATTGCCAGCATTTGATGGATGGAAGATGGAAGACTAGATTGATAGATGGACAACCTGGTTTACACTGTTTGAAAACCAACTCCAAGCCTCTGGTGTGTGTAGAGTAGACCAGGACCCACATCCATGACCTGCTAATTTCCATCTAAATAGGATTGTCCTTAGATCTCAAGGGCAGACCGCAAATAAGCAAGGCCTGCACTGTGTAACACTCCCTTTCACCCAAGTTTCGCCTTTAATTGAGTTGCTGGTGTGAGAACGTTGTCAACTCAGACTGGTGACAAACATCAGCAAACATTTCATTTCCATCTGAAAGCTATTATCAGGCGGGGAGGCACAGCCAGCGTTCTGGAGAAGGTTGTTTAAATGCCGTTCACAGCGGCGGCTGCGAACAAGCCCTGCGCTGCGAAGCCGCAATTCTGATGACGCATGATGGCTTTGAAACCATTTGTTGTGTCAGCTGTTTGCGACCAAATAACCCGACGGAGATTTCCAAAGTATGCGGCATGTAAGATAATATTTCATTGCTCAGAAATATAGTGTTGTTTTTTGTTTTATTTTTTTATTTTACTACCATAGCTTTTAAAGTGAAGCAAATACTTAAATTTTCATGACCCTGCGTGAGACCTGAAATGTCACAGCATTTTCAAAGTGAATGGGAAGACTGTTTTCATTATTTCCCCAATAAAATTAAAAATGTTCCTGTCTCTTACTGACTGAAGTTTGAGATTCATTCCTCAAAGAATGTTTTGTATTTGAAACACGTTGCTCAATATACATATACAAGCCCAAAAACATCTGAAATTGGCTCCAAATATATATATTTTTTCTCTGTAATTTGTAGTAGATGAATTGAGGTTTAATCTGGCGTGTTCTGAGAGAATGGTTTCTTTGCTCAGAAGCTACTGGTTTGAGATTTAGATGTGTGATAAAATTGGACCTGTTTTTTGGCATCTATCAATGCCTGATAATGAGCAAATTTGGATTCCCAAGCGTACAACAAACAAATATGTTGTTTCTCCAATAAAATAGTAAATCTGTTCATACAAAAATATTATTGTTTGGCTTCATCTGCATTTTTAAAATGTAGCTAATAAGGTATCTGACAAAGCATACATTGTCAGTCATCAAATCGTTTTCTGATCATTAAAAGTTGCAGTTTGATTTCCAAATTAGCTACAAGCAAAATTATGTATTTTAGATGATCAGCAAGAAAAACGAATGTACACTTTGACAACAAATACTAGATTAATGTATATACATAAATAATTGCAAAAACATTAACTAATGCTCAAATACTTTAATGTAAATTAAAGGAAATAAAGGTGTACTTTATCATAGCTGGATGCCAAACATGTTTGATCCTCATTTGTAAGGAAACGTATGCAGGTAGACCAGTGATATGGAAGATTTTCAACGGATTGACCTTGAAGCAAACAGTTCTACGCGCACCCCAGTGCTTTGCTTCTGGAAGTTTGAAATCTGCATTAAAATAATATTTGGAGAAGTCAGATTAATGTTATTGATCCACAGCCTGTCTAACACACCAGACCAGAAGATTCTCTGTATGACTGCAGTGTCATCTGATAAGTTATAGCTCATGTATTTTTAATGCACATCGCTGGCAGAATGTTGTATTGCACTCACACATAGCATTCTGCAGTTAATTGATTACAGGCAAGCCATTGATTTTTACAGATGCTGATAAATTGTGTGCAGATTTTACCCCTAACTGCACTGGAGTTCCTGAAATTGCGAGCGCTCACTGTAGTGCACGTTTGGTAATTATAATTTAATTGATCTCCAGCTCCGGGAGACACTGGGAACACACGCCAACAAAGGGAGGCCACAAAGTCAGGCTTGCTTTCTTGGTTACCAGTTTGCAGCTCACTAAAGACATTACTAAGCTATATATATATAAAGAAAAAGTCCCTTTGAATTAGCACAGGCTGAATTGATCATTTGCTCAACACACAAACCAAATGTAACCCCCCTACCCACCCCTCAATATTTGCTGCCTCATACCCAAAACAGTCTAAAAACTAAATTCAAATGTTTTAGATAACTTTTTGGTATAACAGAATACAAAAGAAGGCTGAGTATTTGCTGACAATTGTCTTGTCTGTTCTTGTATTTATATTCTGTATCACCGTTTACATTGTCGATCCTCCTTTTGTCTTGTTATCCAACTCAGAGGAGGATTGCTGCCCTCTTGTGGGAAGTATGCTGAACTGCTTATCTTTGCCAGCCAGACTGGCTCTGCGCCGCGCTGCGCATATTTCATTAGCTCAGGATTACTGAAGATGGTGTTCCTTTCAGCTAGGGGGCATGTGATATGCAAAGCGTAACCCGTGTTGTTCTTCTCTTCGCAGCTTTATCGAGCATCAGCATTATTCGAGACGATTCGCCACGAGGCCCAGCACAGCACAGACTACAAGCTGTCTCTCTTTGATCTTCAGACATCCTCCTATCAGGCTTTGCAACGGGTCCTGGTTAGCCTCGGTATGATCCCCTTCTATCTTTCATTCTTTGTGTCTCTTTTTTCTTCCTTTAGTTTCTTTTTCTTTTGTAGCGGTTTGCTTTTGCACCATGTTCAGCAAGAATATTTCCAAGTTTTCTAGCACACTAGGAAAGTAAACGTAATGAAAAGTTTCTAACCTCCTGTAGATTCCCATTCCCCCTGGTATACCCAAACCACAGTGGCTGCTGGCTTCTGTAATATGGGCATTGTTCTGCTAGCAGGTTTTCTAAAAATGGGCAGAAACCTATTACACACCTGTATCTCGGCTGGAGTTAAGTCAGCCTTTGGTTGCGGTTCTGGATTTTCCTTACTGTTTCTGCACTGCTTGAGATAGATCCAGAACACTTTATTGAAGACCAAAGGGAAGAAAAGTGCAACCTTGGGAAACAAATAAATAAGAGTTTAAATCTGCGCAAGAAGGAAGCAGAAGCATTTTAGATGAAAAAAACAACAAAAATGATCCTTCCACTTGAAAGTGAGGTTCATGCCAGAACATCTGTCGATTTCAAAAGAAAAGCTCGTGGCCCCAGTGCCGAGTACAGCACTCTCGATGTCCACAGTGATGAAAGCAGAACAGATCTGAAGAAAACCAAACATGGCCAGTGTTTCCGTTTCTGCATTTGCTTATTTAAAGAAGTAACATGGCCAATTTCAAATGATAATTGAAGGTCTTTACCTTGCCAGAAACCAATGTTCTTCTGTTTACACAGAAGGGATCCACGTAGGGATCAGACTCTTTCTTAAAAGGAAGAGCCAGGAGACACTAACCCCTAGGTCGCTATAGTGACCTCTGGACCTGATAATCCTCAGCTCAAACCCCCAGAATCCCCTGCATTATTAATTATGATTCCCTGTAGTGGATGTCATCTCACTCTTGAATTAAATCTACCATGTTGAACTTCAGATTCCCGGCAGGGTTTGAGGTTTGGATGTGCCAGTGGAAAAGTGATAGTACTGTATTGCCTTTTCTTCACTATGGGCTTTACAAACCTTTCATTGAAAACAAAACAAAAGAACAACAATAATAAAGATCACAATAAATCTCTGTACATCTTCATGTTTTCGTATTCCTTTCAGGCATGCACAAAATGAAACTTCACAAAACTGGATTAGCTGGAAATCTATATCGACAGCTAAATATATTCAGGCTACTGGATGTGCTGACACAGTGGCACAGCGCTTCCTTGGGGAGACACTCCTCCTCGAAGTGAAAGACAATAGAGCCTCTGAAAGCAGTCAGTGCTGTACTTGAATCAACGTGTGCTGCCGCCCAGCCCTGCTCTTTTACACGTTTAAATTTTGACACATTCATGCTTTTCTTTTATAGTTATTTTGGGTTCCAGTCCCTGTTTCTGTTTTTGGTTTTAAGTGATTTCTCATGTTAAACTTGTTCAAAACTATGCAGGCTTCGCAGAGAGAGATGATCTTTCCAAGGAGTAACCTTTGAAGATTTGGCAGACTGCTTGGTCCATTTTGGGGTTTGCTGTTTAGCTTGATTAATGAGACTCCAATTGTAGGCCTCTCTGAATCATCAACAACTTAAAAACTGTTGTTCAATTCATTCAAATCAGGCAATGACAAATCAGGTAGAAGAAAAACAGCAGACATCCTGTGACCCTGTAGGACTGGAGTTGTTGCACCATTGTCTGTGTACTAAGCTTCACTGACCCTGTTTTGCCCCCAGGCCATCATGATGAGGCGCTAGCAGTGGCAGAGAGGGGACGGACACGGGCATTTGCTGACCTGCTGGTGGAGAGGCAGACGGGGCAGCAGGACTCTGACCCATACACCCCCGTCACCATTGACCAGATCTTGGAGACGGTCAACAGTCAGCGAGGCCTGGTGCTGTACTACTCCCTCGCTGCCGGCTACCTCTACAGCTGGCTTCTGGCTCCCGGGGCAGGTGAGGGGACATCCGGTAAAAGACAGGGTCACGGCAACAGATATTGATCGAGATACATTCTTCGATAATTGTAGCCCATAACATCCGTTAAGCACATTAAAAATGATATCTTAACCTATGCCATTAAATGTGACTTGTTCAGTTCATTGCCATTCATTCCTTCAATCACTTGTGAACATAGGAAGAAAAACAGCAAAATATTGTTACAGAACAATTTAGACATACTCTCGATGGGTCTTGAAGAATTTCTCCTCTCGAAAGCATATATTTAAAAGGGTGTTTTCCTCTTTGCAAATGACAACCTTTGTGTCTTCTCTCCACTGGTGCATTGTGCAGTGGTGGTGCTGCAGTGAAGTCTGAAGTCTGAGGCGATAATGAATAGTCCACACTCCCATCTCCACTCTCCTTCTCCAGCGCCAGCTCAGAGTCAGAGCAGTGCTGGAGCCCTGCCTTCATCATTCACATTAATTGAAAACATGCCCCTCGTAAATGAATTGATAGATTATATTAGCACAGCCACAGGTTTGGCAGTGTTGCAGCCTGCTTCCATATTCATATCATACACTGAAGAAAAATGGATTCTCCAAGTTCCCCTTCGCTGCATGCTAGGTTTATAACAGATAAATAAGGTGAGCATGTATACATAGTGTCCTTGCTTGTAATTTTTTTACACAGATATAACATTACACATACTGATGCTAATAATGCAGAAGACGAATCTTTTTTTTCCCCCACACCACAAAGTGTTGTGTTTCTGTTGTTGTTTTTTGTCCTGTCATGGTGTGCTTTACATTTGGAATTGTCAGTTATTTTTCACTGTACAACCCCTATTATGGAAAGATCAAGACAACATACACCTGCTATTGGAATCTTGGTATTCGAGCCCTGCGTACAGACAACAACAGTGGAGCTAGGGCATCAAACAGAGGTGTCTTCTTCATGGCTCACATTGATAACACTGCAATCTCACAGGTCTCACAGTCAGTGTTACGCTGCAAGAAGCCCAGTCCAATTTTGAACTCCATCTCTAGCAGCAGTAGACCATCTCTCCCAGTCAGTCAGCTCATAACACTGGCCAGATATAAAGCAGTTATCTTTTAGACCAGTGGTTCCCAACCCTGGTCCTGGGGACCCAGTGTCCTGCTAGATTTTTTTCCAATCGAGATCTTCATTCCAGTCAAGTTAAATATTAAAGTATTTAAGCCACCCATAGTCTCCAACCTTTTTTAAGTTAAACCATTTTAAAAGTCAAATTAAGGTTTCAATTAATTGATTGACTGTGCAGTTGGCGCACTTTGAGCTGAGGTTTTTTTAGTGATTGAGCTGCATGGGAACCCCTACTGCTAATGAAGGCTTAGTCTACAAGCAAATTCTTGCCCAGCACTGTCCACATTCATTCATGTGTGCTTTAATGGATCTAAGAAAATAAAATGTACTAAAAAAAAAAAATCTAAAACTGTTTTAATTATGACAAACCAACAGAGCTGCATATGATGTTGACTGTACAGTCGAGTTTCTGAAGGGCTATGTGTTCTGTAAGTGTTCCAGGTGGTATGCCCTGCAGCCCTTGTGTTGGGGCACACTTGGCACTCTGTCCAGCTCACTCTGTGGGAACAGACTTTGTAACAGACACTGTCTCTGGCCTGATGGTTAGCTTTAGCTCTTTATTAGGCTCATTGTTTTGCAGGCCCTTCCCTGTTCCGTCAGCACATGTCTTTGGATGCTGGTCAAAGAAGTGAATAAAGCGGCAAATTAACAGCAAGCACAATGCCACCTGCTTCACTGGCACGAGCTGTGCCAGGCCCAGAGGGCGTGCACACTCAATCTCTCTAGCCAAGTGTGACGGTAATTTCCTCTGTTTCCGCCATACACCTGTCGCATCAAAAATAACCGTGTGTCAATATTTAACCTTTAGCACATTTCAAATCTGGGGCAAAAAAACACAACATCTTCATTTAGAGAATAGGAAACTGTCACGATGAGTGGAACAGGACTCAGTGTATACGGTGCTATGGTCACATGACTCCCTTGGCTTATTCGAACATCCAACCCCCCTGCATCATGAGACTGGTTATTGGTGAAAAGAGGAGGGTTTGTTGCTCATTTGGGGCTGTGAGGATCAGGAGCTTGATGCCTGAAATGGGAGTTCAAAGCTCTTACACGCTACAGAAAGCACAGAGCATTCAGCAAGAGAAATGTCAAAACATTTCCCATTGTGTAGAATTCTCTTCATAAAAACTGTTTTCTAGATATTGAGGGCAATATTTCTTATCAAGTTCCCCTTAACATTCTTGCAATCTGTTCAATTAAACTTATAACTGACAGTAGCCTAATTTAGTCCCTTTTAGTAAACATTAATTAAGTCTCCCATAAACTATCAGTTACGACAACAGAAAAGGTCAGATGCTTTCTGTCATACCCTTGAGCCCTCGAATGAGACTTGTTTGCTTCTCAGTGAGATGTCTCGAAACCATGTCGGTTTCACGATGTAGAAACTAGGCCAATGTACAGTCTTAACATAAACTCTCTTGTTACTCCCATGCCTTCAGAAACGGGCCCACCTCTTTCCATTGATGGATGACCTCCATAATGTGACACACTCCTTCACAATATCTGTACTCTTAAACCACAACCAACCGAAAACACTTCTTCCTCTCCTTGTGAGTCCAGGATTATACAAGCTCAGGCAGACACACAGATTGAGAAGCAGAAATTGACCTAGAGGGAGACAGAGACCCTGTTACAGAGTGTCTGCGCTGCTCTGGCGGAGAGGAGCAAATTGCACAATTAATTATTTATCTGTGCTACTCTGAATGGCTCGGTTTCCCAGTTGCCTGGAATTTGGTGACCTTTTTTATTTATTTATTTTTATTTTGTCCCTTCTTAGGCATCCTGAAGTTTCATGAAGTGTACCTAGGGGATGGGATGGCGGAGGGCAGTGCTGACTTCCACGAAACGAGCAGTGTGGGTTTTCAGAGCGCCAACTGCTCCACTCTAGAGCAGCATATCGCCAATGTCCGGGAGGTGCTGGGAGTGGATTCCTACTACACCAGGTGAGTGACCTGAGGATAGGCGCCTTTCAGAGGATCGGGGGACTTGGGGAACAGTTGTTTCATGCAAAGGTTGGAGACAATTATAACAATAATGTAAGAATGCCCCTCGCCCATTATGCTCAATGAGATGAGTGTGCAAGAGGTGTAGGGAAATCATGTGATCAAGTGATGACCAAGAAAGTTAAACAAAAAAAAAAAGTCTCCAACTTCTTCACTTCATCTCATTCATCCTTACAATAGGAAGCAGTCGTACATTACAGCACTGACAGTCTGCTCTAATGCTCTCATAGATTTCTGTCTGTGAGTGACAAAACCCAATGTTCTTGCTATAGGAGACATAAATCCAATCTGTTGTGTTGGGAGGAGACTCTTGACAACGTATGATCAGAACTGGGTAGCACTGCTGTCAGCCTGCATTTGAAAATCCATTACCTTTTTATTCCCTCTAATAGAGATTCTCAAGAGATAGTGTCTGTTCAGAGTCCTAGAGCCTGTTTTAATTGTTCTATTCATAATTTTGTGGTATACTATTACTCTTGTTTTGCAATGAAACAAACACTTGCTTTCTTCAGATAAGATCTTTCAGTAGAACAGTTTGTCAGAACCCGAGGTGGGGAAAAAAGTTAAAATAGTTATCTTGATATCACTTGATTCCCTTCCCTCAATGGCTTTTGAGCACAGATGTCTTTAATAAATGTAACGTACTGTAAAATACAATGTTGATATTGGCTAATTAACAGGTGTTTGTTTTGTTAGAGGACACTGACAGTATAGCAAACAGAAACAGCAGTATTTTCATCCAAAATTATTGTTCTCTGTATAGAACATTAAAAAAAAATTTGGAAAAGAAAGCAAATCTAAATGTTATAATGTTATGACAGCATAAAACAGTCAGTTTTGGCAATGAGAGAATACAGTGACAAACCACCAAGCACAAAATGTACAAAATGCACAAAAAGTAAACATGCCATATCGGGTGAATAAGTATTCTGGAAATAGCTGAAATGTCACCTTTTAAGAGCCATGTTTGTTTGTCAAAGTGATGATGTATTGTGATTGATGGTGAAAGGCGATTGATATATTGCTTTAAAAAAGGACTGTTCAAGTCCTGGTGAGGCACAGTCCAGCAGGTTTTATGAGGAACTTGAAAGGGTTGATGATCTGGAAAACCCCTAGTCATAGTACTTGGCCTTTTCATCTGGAGGTGGTGGTTTTGTAATGAACCAAATACAAAATCTACCTCAGTCTTTGGGGTGATATTTAAACTGTCTGTTCTGTTTGGGTTTGGCCACATTTGAAAATATGCCATCCTCTTCATCTAAAAAAGGGCAGTGATATCCCCGGTGTGACGGATAAAGAGCAGAGGCAAACTAAATGTTGTCGAATAGCCGAAGTGTGTAGCATCACCCAAAGGACAAATAAATAAATACTCCTTATTTCCGGACCATTGCACTGGCTAAAAGAGAAAGCTGTATCGCGAGTCAATGCAGTGAAGATAAACCTAACTCTAAAAGGGAGTCTGTAGAGTCACTTTATCCCTTTATCAAGTTTAAGAGGTATTGGAAGAAATGTGGTGCAACCACCTCTCACAAGTGAGCGGAGACTGGTAATCTAATATGATTGCTCAGTTTAAAATCAAAGAAAAAGAAAAAAAACGCGCTTGTTTCAGGAGCATATATCCTGGACAATCCAAATCCACTTTCTTTTCTGAGATCTATTATACGGATTTCCTGTTGAACTGAAACTATGTAATACAGTAGCATACTTTTATAATACCTTGCAATTAATAAACTCCACTAAAAAGGACACATAATGTGATTATTCAGTTCTGCAACTAACTTAACAACTTATATGATCCATTCATTGGATTGAATTTATGCAAGATCATGTCAGAGCTGTTATCTCTTATGTTTTTCTCTGTCTTTTTGTTTGCTGTAAAAACAATATATTTTCACTGTTACCTGCTGTGCTTGGCAGCCTTGAATCACAGAATAAAAAGCGGGAGAAATTTCCTTGACAGATGTCAAAGGAAGCTGGCGTATAATAGTTGAGCAGGGGGAAAAAGGAATTATTTTATTAATGTTTAAACTTCTTTTCTTCGCCCTCACAAGTCCATTAATCAAGGGGGTGATGAATTTTCTGCGAGCTGACTGGTTTAATCCTGCTGTATTAAAGGATCATTTAGCGGTTCGATGGGATGCTGTAAGCGCTTTTCCGCTTGACTAGGTGCAATATGCCACCTCTGAAAACCCCCATCCATTCACCAGAGAAAACCCGCTCATTATTTTCCTTTTCTGTGACTGGAATACATCACAAGACCAGGGCTAATAAACACGGCCTCGTCATACCAAAAATACCAAAAATACGCAGCTGAAAACTAATATCTAGGGGGAGTGCATTAACAAGCAAAACTCACATCACTGTAGGGATGTTGTCCATGAATGGAGACAAATACTGCAGTATGCAAATGGTACAGAATTTAAATGATATATGTATTACTGTGTGTGTGTGTGTAAGAGAGAGAAAGATAACTGCAATACCAAGCATTGTATAAATACCCAACCCTTTATGCTTTTGGAGTAACAAAAATGTCAGATTATAATCTCCCCAGCAGGCAAATGTGTGTCTGTCTGTGTATTATCTATCATTGACCCTTGCAAATCTACTACTGTAATGTATTACTACACAAGTCAGACAGTATGGAGATTAAAGCAGACCTGTAATGCACCAGAACCCCCATTCAAAACAACTCTGCCACCTGCCCGTTAGTGTGTGGAAATACAGTTCTTCGGAAACCTGTATTTCTTGTCATCCTTCCAAATGCCATTTCCTTCAAATAGAAATGCTTTTTCTGAAACTTGTGGGTGACAAGTGCAGAAGGCAAATTCGCTGCGGTGTTTGGCAAATAAAAGAGGAAAAAAATGTATATGTAACCAGATCACAGGGTACGGAATATTTTGCAGCTGTTGGAAATTCAGTGTTTTGGGGTTTCTTGTGTTTTTTCTGCATGTTGTACTTCATTGTTTTTTGTTCATAAGAGCTATAACAATGTCAGATGTACTGTGTCACTGTGATCCCTGGGGCTTGTTTTTCCAATGGGCTAGATAATAGCTTGTGTTGATAATACAACAAGATAAATCATTTTATACCCGTGTTGCATTCGCCAAATCTTTATTTGTTTTATATCATCCAAATGCCCCTAGTGTCACTAATATATATATATATATATATATATATATATATATATATATATATATATATTATGTTTGTTAACCTATAAGGTTCCAAAGCCCATTGGCCTACATGCTTCCTGTAGACAAGACCCCACAGAGGAAGACTCAGAAAAGTTGTTTTCAAGTTGTTTGTGCTCTCTCCCTGATGCACACCAAGCTTTCTAACAGACAACCCATTTGGCCACATACAGAACAGAAGTATATGTTGCACTGAGGAGTCATTAGAACCCTATGTTGTTTGGCACCATGCTCCATATTCCTGTTTTCCTTTAATGAGAAGTGTAATATTTTGTCATGACTACATTGTGTATATGCAGCATTATATGAGGCATTTTCAACACTTTTTTTTCCTCCAGTTGTTCCTTAAATAACAAGGAAAAACAATCTGTTACTTGGTTTACAGTAGCTTAAACATACAGTAGCTGAATATTATGTTCTTAAAAGCCATATGGTTTTGATCATACTTTTCAGACAATAACGTCTAACGTAAGAGCAGAAGCTGTTGAACAAAGCACACAGTCTTTATCAAGGACTCAAATTTCCATATTTGCCTAATATTTAATTCCCTACCACATAGCTGCATCTTTGAGTTAAAATGTTATTTATACAGTTCAAAACAGTGTTGTTTTCCAATCGTTTTTTAAATGAGTTGCCCCAAGCACTAAATATGTTGTTATATTCACATATTTGCTGTTGTTTTTTTTTTTTTTTTTCTTTAAATGACGCCATTGAACCATTTCTATAGCTCTCCCAATTGGAGCCAAACTTTTGGTTTCTTGGCCAAAAGCAACACAAGGGACTGATTTAGTTGTGTGTGATTTAAAATGCAGTCTGTTCAGAGGTTGGGAAGGCCCCATTCCTGCGCATCTCCAGTGGTTTTCCAAACAAACACTTAATTGGTGGTTAGGGCTGAGAGCATAAGGTAGAGCAACAGCACTCCAATTGAGAAGCAAGTGATTTATGCAACATCTCCCCTGTGCTAAAGGAAGCAACAAGACTCTGACCTGAGCTGCTTCTCTTTTTTCCCCCTCTGAAACATTGAACACACTGCAGCATTATATACATGGCAGTCATGGATGTATCGAGGGTCTCAATCAACAAGCACAGAATTAAGACAAAAATGCTGTCCACAAACACATGCTGAAGCCAGGCTAATTAGCTCCTTCAGGACCTTTGGTTTGTTAAACGGAATTAAGAGCTAGGCCGGGACTGGACTGGGTCAGAACTCCCCTGCTCTACATGTTACCTTGTTTTGATCTCACCAAACATTTTATTCTATATAAACACTGTGGAGGGGAGACACAGAGGGGTAAACTGGGCAAAGTTACAGCCTTTTAGAAGTGGCTGTTTCGAAACTGTCCAACCCAGAACGCATCAATTTTCTCCCAAAATGCTCAGTCTGACTCCGCTGGGATAGGTACTGTGGAGATGAGTCAGATCCAACTCATGTGTCCCCAACATGACATAGGAGGATCGCCATGGTCTGGGCTCGAGTAGTGCTGCAGTTTGAAGAATAATGACTTGTTCAAAATGGAGGGATTGAACGGAACGGGAAGGAAATAATTATTCTAATTGTATAAGGAAAGCTAGGATTTTTTTTATTTATGCCCTTGTAATTTAAGGATACATTTTTATTGTTTTTTCTCATTCCATTGCTGAATGTTATTGGCCAGTGTAGATCCAAAGAACACTGTAGGTTCCCAGTTTGAGCTAATGATGGTCAAGCATGATGCTCTGGCACATACTGTAGAGTGGTTGATGCCACCCAGAATGGTTGATGCCACACAGCATAACTGCTGTTGCTTGCAGTTATGAAACTTATTCCATCCTCAGATTAGGCCTCTGATATTGGTTTCTGAATCAGTGACGTGAATTGAGTAACATATTTCACATCTGTTCATGCACATCATCAGCTTATTATTTTATGCTTTAGTGGATGAACTCTGATTTACTGTGTACCAAAATCTCAGGAAGGCATAAAAAACTATTGTTGCACAGTGCGTATATTTTCATATTTCATGCATATTCTGACAAGGTGCCAAAGCCAATGAAAGTCTGGGGGAATGCCTGGAAGAAACGGGTAATTTCGCTTAATTGCCGCAACCAACCTCTCACTTATCATAGTGTAGCTTTCAGACTGATCATGTTTATTACACTATATAAGAGGCCTTCCCTCCTGAGGTTTCCTGACCCAGAAGGACTAGCTAGCTCAACAACATTTGATGCCAGAAAACGTTTTGGCCTGCTTGTCGACGTGAAGCCAAGCCACCAAGATTGACACATTCCTCTTTCAAAGACAGGCTTGCATTAAACTTGGAAGGAGACTTATTATGCATTTTTAAGTCCTAAAGTAATGTTTCCCCAAGTGACCCAGTTATGTAATTCTGGGGGCGTGATTCTGCTGGCATTTCTTAACATCTCGTTGCTTATTGTGAGAAAGAATGCCGGCTGTAACACAGAGTGGATTACTTTTCCTGTTTCCTGGTGGCAAAATACAGGAGTCAGCAAAACCAGCTGGCCAAGCGAGGCAAGGGACAAATGTGACACACTTGTAGTTCAGCCGCGGATGATTTTTCCTCGTTAGAGAATGGGTTGATCCTGTTTTAGAAGGACGGGCAATTCGTACAATTCATTAAAATAAATTCATTCATTCATTAAAAAGTTAATACTGCATTTTGGATCCAATTTTACCACTGATTTACTCTACCAGATGTGAACATTTAAGGGCTTGGCTGCAATGGAAATAACAACTAATTAAAATCCTGCTTAATAGCATATTATTGTGACTATTACTCCTGTTTCCGCAGCCTCTACAAATCCTGTAACTTCTAATTTTACAAATGATTACATTTTAAAGAAAGGAGTCGGGAAAACCCTGTTTTTTATAATAAACAGAGCAGACAGATGTGATGTTGTCTAAGCATTACTAGACTAATTATGCTCCAGAACTTTTAGCACATTCCTAAAGAATGACAGTGATTCAGTGTTCTCAAGATAAGATTCCCTCCAGAAATGTAGAGGGATTTGCCATTCATTGACAGGCACTGCCAAATATTAAATGTTGGTGGTAAAGTAGATCTCAAGAAAAATGCCTGACTCTAAAACACTGGAGTCCTTTTTTTTCCTCTCCCTTTCCTTCTCCAGTTATTTGTGCAGTGTAATACAATAAACTCTGACATAGGAAACATCTAGTTAGATTCTTTGAAAGATTGACAGTCTCCATTAGCTCTGCTTGAGTCTTTTTTTTTTTTTTTTTTTACTCCAGTGAGGCTGTTCAGAGGGAAAACATTTCATTTCTAGATAAAGGCGCAAATAGTCAGGCCATTTTTAAATGTTTTCATCCGGTCTCTGAGGATTTTTTATTTTATTTTATTTATTTATTCTTTCTGGTGGGCATCGTACAAAAGCAACTATCAAAAAGCAGATGGGGTAATCCTTCAATGTGGAAAGAAATATGTGTCCCTGTCAGATTGAATATTTATTGCATTACATTGTAAGATGGTGGGGGGGTCATCTACTGCAGAAGCTTAGTAGAACTGGAGCTATTAACAATCCAGCACTGTCCCCCCACCCCCTGTGACTGATCTCTGTTCATTGCTTAGAGGATCACTGGCTTTTCACAATGTTTCTAGTGTAAATCACCCTCTAACAGAATTAATTGGAGCCTGTCCCTGTGTGACTATTAAAAAAGAACCCAAATAAATAGGTTTTTCAGGTTGCCACATAGATATTGAATTTACAGTAGCATTAAGCCCTGAAATGATTAAATATAGGCAGTAAGCACATTAAGTATATACCAAATCCTGAGCCATGTCTCAACACACTACAAAGTCCTGTGAAAAAAGCCAACAATTAAAGTGCCGTAGAAGAGTAATGAAGCAAATATACAAGTAATCAATGTTATGTTTTAGAATTATTATTATAAAAGTGCAACCAGTTAAGTTACTAATGAAGTTTGAAAAACACTGTAATCTGAATAGTTGCTTTGCTTATCTAGGGTGATCAATACTTGTCATGGTCACAAAGAGTAAAACTAAATCGAGGTAGTTTCTTATCTGGGGTCTGACCCGTTCCGCGACCACAGCTGACCGCTTCTTCATCAGGTCAACGGCTTCGGCTGAGGCCGAGCGTGTGGTTGCGATGCCATCGGGAATGGATCTCTTGGGTGAGGAGTTCAGTGTGTGGGCGACGGTCATACTTGGGTGGCCACAGTCATAATTTGCTCTGCTTCTCATATTCCACGTTAACTGAAAGAACAAAAACTCCATGTCTTCTACACTCCGTAAAACCCTAACGGTTCACACCTCTACGCATACCAGGCACATTTGCAATTCTCCGCGACTACTAATGAGCTTTCCAGCCCCGGTTTCCCAGCACATTGGTGGGAAAAAATATTTGCCGCCTTTCAGAGCAGTCAGTAAACATATTTCTTGGCTCCCGAAATGGTTCAGTGGAACAGAATGACTTGCCACCTCGGCAGAAAACCACACAATACATTTTATGGGTCACACTCTTGAAATTCCGGATTGAAAAAGAATTAGGGTCTATTTCGTTTTATTTCTCTCTCTCTCTCTGTATTTAACTCTTTTGGAAGCACTTTAAAATAAATGACCAAAATTAAAAATAATAAAAGCCTGATTCTAATTTGCCACAGCAAACCTAAGAAGAATTCATCCTGCCACTGATGAATAGAACAAAACAAAAAAAAAACTCAGTGAAAGCAATGTCATTTGCCTCCTTGTTCTTAATTATGGTCTTTTCCAGCTTCTCTCAAGTCAAATTATTAAAGCATGCTCTGTGGAATATGCGTTCTTCAGATTGCATTGATTCTTTCCATGGTCTACCACAAACCAGGATCATGCCGATCAAAGACTGCCAATGGGTTTTGTAACAATTATGGCATACAGATCACTGTCCTCTCATTGGAATGGTGCCTTTGTTTTTGCTTTCTTTCTTAATGCAGTATACAGCAGAAAATAATGTATGTAATTTCCCACTGATGCCTCTCTTTTGGAAGCTCACCTTCTCAAATTAACATTCAGTGCTTTCTAAAAAAAAAAAAAAAAAAAAAATTACTAACTATATCAGCACATGCCTGACAAGAGCTACCATGATTAATATTTTTTTAATCTACAGTTTATTATCTTGGTACTGTCAAAATCATTATTTAATGTCATTGTGTATGAGATTCCTATTTATTTTGTGTAGTCGATGTAATCTAAAACGACTATGATATCCTTTTTAAGGGATTATTGGAAATCACTTAATATTGTTTGTTTGTCTGATGATGTAATGCTGTGTGCTGTTCCTGTCTACTGAAATATATGTATTTTTAAATTATTTGATCTTCTAAATCAAAGTAGGAAAAGTCAGTTGGAGAGGATATTGAACAGACAATTAAAAAAAAAGCATTAAGCCACCAGCAAAAAAGATTGCACTGGGAAATTTCCCTTGAGCCCCTACACTTAGGATTCAGTGGACCCAATTATATAAATGATTCAGTGTAAAAAAACATGTTCATTAGTCTTTCATTATGATCTTTTTAAATATTACCAGAGCACTATTTACAGCCGAGAAAATCATCAGCATTGCAAATGTAGGAAGCGTAAGAGAAGGGTTATTCTACTTTGAATAGAGATTAAGCGGAGTGTAGATCTTCATTAATGCCACCGATGAAATATCCGTACCATTCTACAGTTCTGCACTAAGTAAATATTTCTTGATTAAGGCCTACCAGACTTTTTACATTTTCCTTCCCATTCGTGTCATGTTCTGTGTTTGATAAATGAGTACAATGTATGGATCTTTTTTGCTGCTCCGCTGAAGGCGATGTCAAACTCCAAATTAATCTGTAATTTTATTTCATATCGACGTAATGTAATGATTTCCCTATTTATATGTCTAGAATCGCACAATTACAGATCGTCAAAAGATTTGACAGCCTGTGTTTTAACCATTATCAGTCCAAGTCTATGCCGGCTTCCCCTGGAGAGCCTAGAGTTTTATAGGTTACCCTAAATCACAATTTCCTAAACACTGGGAACACACATAAGTTATTGATCAATTAAATAAGGGCCCTTGTTGATGGATTGATTGTTGAATTAAGGGAAAGGTGTTTCTTCTCAAGGACTGAATTTACCACTTTCTTAATAGAATAAAAGGTTTTTCAATCCTGTATTTAACTGAAAATGTAAGGATAAAAACTATTGGATACATGTGATATATATACATGTGTATAGGAATACATCTAAACCGTCGTGTTGTAAAAGCTTGATACTTCAAAAGGTTGCTTTGTTGGATGTGGATTAGCCCATCGCCATAAATAAATACTACGTTCCAAAGAGTTAACAGGGAAGATGTCTTGAAGATACTCCCCAGCAGTGTTTTGGTGTCACACCTCACAACCCTGCCGCCCGGGTTCACAGCAATGGTGGTTTATCGGAAACTGTAGCGAAATGTAAGCGATAGGATCCTACACAAGCTGCAGCGCTGCAGAGATTTCCAGGCCATTGGGAACAGATGCTGACAGGATGCTCCTAATGAGCAACAAAGCTCTGCATGTCTCTGTGAGGAAAGCTCTGCATAAAGCCTCTTGCTTCATGTGGTAGGATGTAGCTGGTACCAGAACTCACACACAGCACATCCTGCTTTTCATTGTATGAGTTTTTTGTGTCTGTCTGTGTATGTCTGTGTGTAATAATTTCATTCAATCATATGTGATCTTTCATTATAGAGCAGTTTTTGCATTTAATCTAGATTCTACACTTTTTCATTGTCTTCAAGACCAATTATGTTAACTATTTATCTACCTATCTATCCATCTATATATAGTTTAACTTTTTTTCCACATACAAAAATAGAAGGGAAAGGCACAATGTATTGCGGTATGTTAGAGAAGGAAACAGTATTGAGGATAGTGAATTGGCTGCCTATAATATGATATGGTATGGAAAGGTTTCTGTTGTTATATTACCCTGGCTGTGGTTGCGGGCGGTATATTGTGATGTGGTGAGGTACTGTTAAACAATAACACATGAAACGGGTGTGTGTTTTATTATTGGATGTCTTGGCACTGCCAGGTCCTTTCAACCATCCCAGAGGTGGTAGAATACCATGACAACATGTCTAGCAGTGTATTTTTATTGCTGTTATCACTTAGATTTATGAATGTGTTGAATGAAGGAAATTCAGAATTGGAAAGATTAAAAGGTGCTTTTTCTTTTTACTGTGGGTGAAGAAGCAGTTCCAGATTAAGTCGAAACATTAGTTTTAATTTTATATATATATATATATATATATATATGTATATATATATATATATATATATATGTACAGTGAGTGCACTGCTTTTCATGTACAGTGATAAGACTCCTCTGAACTGCAGTGCTATTATGAGATACAGTAATAGCCCAGAGAAGCTCAGAGACTGGGGTTTTCCCTGATTTATTTCCAGCCCCTTTGATAACTGATGGAAGTACACACTATGAAGAGATCCATTATATAGCGGTTTGATCCATTTCAGATTTTATTTTATCTGAAAGCTCTTGCATTAATGTTACTGGTATATACCTAACTCCACACGGCCATGTTGTGTGCAAATTAACTCAAGGTGAAAAGCTTGAAAGTCCTAACACGTGGTGGTGGCTCAAGTAAGAGCCTGCAGCTTGTCAAACCTGAAATGAACCCAAGCGCGTTGGAATGGGAGCTTTATCTTTTCCCCAGCTGTGGTAGAGGATACGGTTGCACAGTGGAGTGAGACTGTTGTCTAACTGTTGGTGGTGGTTGGATGTCTCCAGCAGGGCCTGTTCCAGCAGTGAGACGGAGAGTGAGGCTGGGGATCTCCTGGACCAACAGTTCGAGGAGCTCAACAACAAGCTCAACTCTGTCACAGATCCCACCGGTTTCCTGCGCATGGTCAGCCGAAATAACCTCTTCAACAGGTAAGAGAGCCTTCAGCCAGTCCTGAACAGATCCCTTTTGAGTCAGTCAGTTATACATGCTTTTTCCTACTGCATTGTATCAAACCTATCTGGTTTCAAAGTCAGGCCTTTATACTCTTGACCAAGATGCTTATGATTACACCGTAGTATCAAAGATAATATATGACATATAACAAATATAAATTGATCATCTTCCCAATTATTGTGCCACAATCTGCTAGTACTTTCATGACAAGCCATGACATAGGAAGTGTCCAAACCAAACACACAGAAACACTTGAATCTGCTCTCCCTAAATCAACATTTTAGGGACCTAATTGGTTTAGCCTCAGATATCTCCAGTTAACAAATTCAGATGAGCTATTTCTTGTTGTATATCATTATTACAAAGGTGTTTGGATTGGTTATAAAGTAGGATGTGACTTATCTAGTTGCCGTTGGTGTTTGCAGGTGCTCTTCCACATGGTTCAATATTAGGCATGGGATTTGATTGGTGGGACAAGGGCAGTATTTTGATCTACTGTCATTCGCTGTGTTTGCAGTGCAGTGTGGCGGCAACATGGAATAAAAAATCTAACCACTCCATTACTCGCTTTTAACCTTAAGCAAAGGGTACCCGGATCGAGACAATTAGCGATGTGGTGAACATATTTAATCTGACAGCACAAACCTCATTCTGGAGCCCCCAGTTGCATGTCTAAGCACTATTGATTCCCCTCTAATTTCTCATTACTGCACAGGCTGATACCATAGCCTTGTGCCCTAAGTGTTTTGCAATTCTTGATGGGAGACCCAATCACTGGCAGTATTTCTCCTCAATTAATGAGCGGTTTGCACTTCAGGAGTGCAGAAATCAACATTGCAGCTTGGGGGTGGAAAAACGAGTTAACTGCGTGGTGGTCAAATGGCTACAGAAGGCAGTTTTATGTCAGGCAGTTGTATATGGCGTGTTTGGCGCCACGAAATATCTTTACCCTCCACTTCATTTTATGGTCCTTCCTTAGTGGTTAGTGGTCTTGAGACCTTTATAAAAGTCACAATTATTATATAGTTCATTTCAAAGCATTATTTAAACTTTAAAATTGCCCAAACCCTTCCCATTTCTATCTGGTCTTGGGGAGAATTTGGAGAATATTAAATCTCTTCTTTACAGCAGCGCTTAATAGCACTCACACACACACACACACACACACACACACACACACACACAAAGTTTTCCAAAATGTAATTGGAACATTTGCTTTGTGAAAAGAGTAGCTTTCCATTAGCTTAGCCTTATGTAAATGGGCTGATTAATTTGGTTAAAAGAATACTCTTATGAAAATCCTTATCAGCAAAGCCTTACTGAATACACATTGCCTTAGTGGCTTTTCCCCAAACACTGCTTTAGTAATGGCATGCTTTGATGAAAGGGTAATTCACATTGTAATTGAGTCTGGGTGCTCATTAAGGTCTTTTAATTGTGCCACATAGCTATCATTAATACGCCTTTCATGGCATTTCCATTTTGTGTACTACACAAGAGGCTCGTATTAAAGACCTGCTGGTAGATTGTCACAGAAAAGTAAAAGAAAAACTTGAACTCTGTAATGGTCTCCTTAGTAGATGCCTGGAAAAAAAACAAACAAAAAGATACTTCAGAAAAGTAGTGTCACAATGAGTTTATTTTGTTCTATTCAAAATAATGATGCCATGTGTCCAAATTAGCTCTCCTACCCAGTTTAGTGAGACATTGAAGGCCTTGAGCCCACTATTGCAAAACCCTTCTTGGTTAGGTTTGGCAAGCATCATTTTAAAACTTAATTTGAAAAGAACCGCAATTTTAATCTTCCACAGAACCTTCATATTTAGTGTACTCAGATCTCACAGCGTAAAGCAATCTTGTAGTGCAGTCGGACAGTAAAGCGCAAAAAATCAGGATGAAGGAGTTCAGCTCAAGCAGACTTCTCCTGGTACTATTGGTCAGCAGTGATAGAGGGGTCACTGAAGTGAAGCCGTTTAAGCTGCTCTAGCAAGAGTCATACACTCACACAGCTTAACTTACCCATGATGCAATGTGCTTTTCTGATGAGGTGCATCCCTTTGCTCTGTTCTGTACAAGGTCCAGGTCTTGTGGGAAGTCAATCTACCGCACACAATGAGACAATACGCAATGCTTCTTGCGTATGGTCTCGTAATCCAATATCCCTTTGATCCAAGCATTCTGTCATTAGTGTCTTTCTGATGCATTTGGTCACAGGACCTCGTTAAATGTAACGTCTGATGATCTTCACAGATTTTCTGTGGCTCTTTTTGCTTTGAAAAGCCCTGGGCCCCGTTCTTCTTTTGATTTGTTTGTGTAAGATTAAAAAGCAAAATCGTCGGCAGATTCTTGAATTCGCTTATCCTTCTTCATCTTTGCTGCATCCTACCTCAAAAACATGCTCTCATTTCCTCTCATTCTCTGCCTGTCAGGCTGAGTAACGTCTCTTTGCCTTCCGATGGAGGCCCAAGCCAAAGCCTGGGACTGGATTGGCTGGATAGCAGCCAGCCTTACAGAGGTACTGGGGATCGACTGCTGTCTGTGCTGAAGCAGACATATGACAGTGTCAATGATCCTTTCACACACAGTTTCCTTAAAATGGGAATTGAGATAGATGGTCTGTAGTTTTGGCCCACTGGGCTTGGCTATAAAAAAAGCACATTCCTCTTTCCTAACTCAATTGAATTTTCAGTGCATTTGTGCCACAGATCATGTACTATATGTGAACTCTTTGGTACTAAATGTGTATTTTAACATTGCCTTCCTGAAGACTGCCAATGCACATTTGAAAATGGCAGCCATTGGTAACAGCCACACGTGTATTGCAAAATGAAAACTAACTTAACTATTCAACACACAATCTCTGCAATAATGCACTAATGTGATGTACGATTGATTTTAGTTATTTTGTTGTTGCATTTGAATAAATTTTTGCTGTTAGTGCCAGTAAAAGCAAACAGTATTCCTCGTTCAGTAGGAGTAATGAAGGCTGTGTGCGTGTGAGCCATTACCAGGCTAATACAAATCCAGCGCAGACAAAATAATAATGCACTTAGTTGAATCCTTACTATACAGATGCATATATGTGCATCCTCATTGAAGCTCTTCTTTTTATATCCTTGGCCTTTTTTTTTTAATTGAAACCCAGTTCAACAGCTATCAATGAGCTGTCAAGCACTGCACCTAAACCAAAAACACAATAGACACAAAAAACAGTCTGAGACACTTTTGTTCTGTGTGCTATAGCTGTCTGAGCAAACACCTGCGATGTGGCCCGAATGAAATAGTGGGGCACAGTATGCAATCTCTTTTAAGGCACAGGTGTTGTGGATTGCTTAGGCAGCAGGTAAGAGTTCCTTTGAAGTTGCTGTATTTGCAACAGAAAACAGACTGCGCAGTTCAGACCTGACCTCTTAAATATTCTTAATGTCCTTCCTTCTGAAATTGTGACGAGTACATTATAACGTTGACTGGGCGATCGGGCAGACGTGACCGGGATCTAAATTCTTTCAGGGCAGTTTTCCTGTCAAGCACCACAAAGTCACAAATACCTCCGGCTGCAGATCCACTTAACTGAAAAGTGTCAAAGCTGTCTCAGAGACACTCCCTTAAGACCTTATTAAGATGTCACACGATTTAAAAAATTCAGTTTGCAGTTTCCTTTGAACCTCCTTCACTCCAAGATGTTTTCCTAACTGTCAGACCTCTTTGACAATGTGGATACGAAGCTCACTTCTGCCACCTAGTGCTTCTTAGTGTTTGCTACTTATTTCACTGTTTAAAATCATTTTATATACTGGTCTTGATATGCAGAGGGAGAAAGAAGCTCATTTTCTAAGCTCAGCTGTGAAGTTGAATTAAATTATCCAGTCAAAAGTGCATTTCCTAGTGTTGTTCTTTAAGTCTACGTACCTGTCACAGAACTGACATAGTCTGAGCATGTTGTCATGTCACAGATATAATGAAAAGCAGCAGAGCAGGAAGCAGGCATTCCTGTTTCCAAACCATTTCATTTTGAAACAAAATTTTCAAATCAAAAACAATAACCGTCATAACATGAGGGGATATAGGTGCATCAGTGGGCGTCAGACTTGTGCTGACAGCGTTGCGCAGATTGACGGTGTGTCATTGCTCCTCAGACACCTAGTCTGGGCTGGGCAGCGCGGAGGGCAAGGGTTTCATCAGCGTGGCACCAGTCACTGCAGGGGCAACGTTAGGCTGCCCTGCAAATACACTCTGTGCGGTAGAGTGGTAAACACCCAATTCCTTTTGATGCTTAATCCTTGACAGTGATTCCCGGGTGCTGCTGGTGTGATGAAGGACAGTCTGGGCAGGGCACAGGCACCGACCAGAGCCCTTTTATTACAGTCCCACAAGACTGTTTACTGGCCAAATTCTGTGAACCAAAACAAAATTGGTCTGGAACAAGGCAATGATTTAAAAGCAGAATGGTGGTGACAGCAGGTGTAGTAAAGAGGCCATTTTGGTGGCCTTTATTTTTTTTTTCTTCTTCTTCTGCTTGTGGTCATTTGCTGAGCTGTTGGAAGTGAGGAAATTCCACACCAGTGTCCTAGGTATCAGGAATGGCTAAAAGATCCAATATATCTGAGGTCTCCCAGTCTCAGTCCCAGATTCTATTCTTTTACTAGCCCTTTCCATCCTGTGCTTCAATATTTTAATGTTGATTCAGACAGAGTTTTGTTGTAAAGTGCTTTAGGATCCTTGGTTGCGGTCAAACACATCTGCAGTGTAGACAACCGAAGTCATACAGTAAAAGTGTGCTGCCAGATCTGGTCCAAAATTATCTGTTTTGAAATGTCCCAGAGACAATTAATTTGATATATACACTCACCTAAAGGATTATTAGGAACACCTGTTCAGTTTCTCATTAATGCAATTACCTAACCAACCAATCACATGGCAGTTGCTTCAATGCATTTAGCTGTGTGGTCCTGGTCAAGACAATCTCCTGAACTCCAAACTGAATGTCTGAATGGGAAAGAAAGGTGATTTAAGCAATTTTGAGCGTGGCATGGTTGTTGGTGCCAGACGGGCCGGTCTGAGTATTTCACAATCTGCTCAGTTACTGGGATTTTCACGCACAACCATTTCTAGGGTTTACAAAGAATGGTGTGAAAAGGGAAAAACATCCAGTATACGGCAGTCCTGTGGGCGAAAATGCCTTGTTGATGCTAGAGGTCAGAGGAGAATGGGCCGACTGATTCAAGCTGATAGAAGAGCAACTTTGACTGAAATAACCACTCGTTACAACCGAGGTATGCAGCAAAGCATTTGTGAAGCCACAACACGTACAACCTTGAGGCGGATGGGCTACAACAGCAGAAGACCCCACCGGGGTACCACTCATCTCCACTACAAATAGGAAAAAGAGGCTACAATTTGCACAAGCTCACCAAAATTGGACAGTTGAAGACTGGAAAAATGTTGCCTGGTCTGATGAGTCTCGATTTCTGTTGAGACATTCAGATGGTAGAGTCAGAATTTGGCGTAAACAGAATGAGAACATGGATCCATCATGCCTTGTTACCACTGTGCAGGCTGGTGGTGGTGGTGGTGTAATGGTGTGGGGGATGTTTTCTTGGCACACTTTAGGCCCCTTAGTGCCAATTGGGCATCGTTTAAATGCCACGGCCTACCTGAGCATTGTTTCTGACCATGTCCATCCCTTTATGACCACCATGTACCCATCCTCTGATGGCTACTTCCAGCAGGATAATGCACAAGGTCGAATCATTTCAAGTTGGTTTCTTGAACATGACAATGAGTTCACTGTACTAAACTGGCCCCCACAGTCACCAGATCTCAACCCAATAGAGCATCTTTGGGATGTGGTGGAACGGGAGCTTCGTGCCCTGGATGTGCATCCCACAAATCTCCATCAACTGCAAGATGCTATCCTATCAATATGGGCCAACATTTCTAAAGAATGCTTTCAGCACCTTGTTGAATCAATGCCACGTAGAATTAAGGCAGTTCTGAAGGCGAAAGGGGGTCAAACACAGTATTAGTATGGTGTTCCTAATAATCCTTTAGGTGAGTGTATACATATATCCTTACTCCTGTACTGTCTGAAACAAACCGGCAATAACAACAGATGTTCGCGAGACATTATGTTTAGGATTTATTAGGATGCTTTCTGTTATTTGAGTAGATTGCTGGAAGAAGTAAATTTGGATTGAAACAAGCATATTAACATGTCCCTGGAGAAGGTGATCACGGCATAGCATATTCATTTACACCCAAGCCCTGACACACGGAAAAAGCACTGAATCAAGTGTCACAGGAGGTGGGAACAGATACCAATGTGTTTATGAAAGTATAATTTGCTGAATTAATCAGTGTCCTCCAGCAATTAATGCAGTTTTACAGCGAAACAGCATGTCAGCCAGCCCCACATAATTGTACACCACAGCTCATAATGAATTTTCCCTGTCCCGTCCGTTGCGCTCCAGTCATTTCTCAACTGCTGCAAAAGACAGGCCCTTTTATGAAAGCAGAGAAAGCCAGGGTTTTGTCACTGGAGGACTGAACAAAAACAGCCCAAAATGCCATTTTAACTTGGCACGATTCTTTGCAGTGGCACAGTCACTTTTGTTTCTGAGCAGGAACAATTGCCACATACAATATGACGAACCTGTTCTATGTAGGTCTGATAAGAAAGGTGAAAGTCCTTCAAAGATTGATTGATTTATATTATGTTATAATTAAGACAATTGTTCTGTGTTTTTAATCATTCATTCATTGTTCTTGTTCGCATATTTTAATTGAGGATTTGAAGCAAACACTTTTTCAGTTTAGAGAGCTCCATCAGCAGAGGCGAAGCCAAGCTGTTCAGACATGATCGTTCAGTTTGCAGTGGCCCAGTGAATAAGTTCCAGGAAGACTGTCCCTCCCTGCACCTTGGGAGTGTGGACTCCAATCTTGGACAGCTACAGCCTGCAATCCAGTGGGGACACCTAACCAGACAGGATTGCACAATGAATCAGAAGAGCACAGCTTTGTGAAGCTCTACTGCACACTCCTTATACATTGTCAGTTTAGCCCTACACTTGCTTCAGCTATGCTTGCACTCACATTTAGTTTGTGGCGTGTCACCAGCAGTGATCGCTTTGAACAGGGAGATCGTGAGTAGAGTTCGGCAGCCAAGAGCCAGGTAAGAAACATTGCCTTGGGGTATAATTAGCTGAATTAGTCAAAAAGAGCAACGTTGTGCCAAGGTAAATCAAATTATGCCTCTGATTAAACTGCAGTGCAAGAGCTCATCTTCGCAAATGACTTCATTAGAGTGGGTAGTGGTAGGAACGTGTACCTCCCTGCTGCTTATTAGCCTTGGCATCTTGGTTCTCTTTCCTTTTTTTCAAATCAACAGATCAAAACTACCTCTCCCTTTAGTAGCTTATGTACAAGGTAAAATAAAACAGGACAAAAAAGCTGGTAGTAGGTTCTGGACCTTGTTTGTTTTTTGTCTCTTGGCACTTGATAAATAACAAAAACAAAATATTGTTTCATCTTACTTTCCTGCTGTGCTTTTATATGTGATAGTCCATAAGCTTTGCAGTCTTTTGAAGTGATGTCCCATAGCAGGTTGTTGAAAAATTGCCTGAGTGGACAGTTGGATGAATTCTGGGGTCTTGATCTGTTTGCAGGAGCTGTCAGAGCATGACCAGCCTCTTCAGTAACACCATGTCTCCAGCCAAGGACAGCACCTCTTCCCTGCTTCGCCGGAGCAGTTCCCTGAGCAAGCCGCCCCTCAGAGCCCTCTATGACCTCCTCATCGCACCCATGGAGGGGGTAGGTGAAAATTCATCATTTGCCCTGTCTCACTCCCATAATGCCCTGCTGCTGACCATACTGACATTCCACAATTCATAACCGCGCCTTCCATTTTACTGGTGGGATTGTTGAGCCAACGTATTCATTGGTACACACACCATACATCTTACTGGCCAGCAGGGATCTCTTTCACTCTTTCTTTCCTTACTTAAAAAAAACAAAATCCCAGAGCCTGTGGTGTTAAGAGGTCCTTGCTTAGTCAGTAGCTGACTTCAAGAAAGCGATTGTGCTGATGCAAGGGGTTTATTTTCTTCTCAGTTTAGGACACAGCCATCGTCCCCATGGCGTTTTGTGTTTCAGTGAATTCAGCTCTGTTTTTTCTTCCAAATGTCATCTTCTGTAACAAACGTTCTCCACAAGCTGAAGCCTAGCCGCTGTGGAACAAAGCTTTAAAAATTCAAACCCTTCTATTCATATGCTGCTGGAGAGTGAAAAGTGACATTTGGGGGACTTTAAATGAGGTTCTTAAAAAGTACAGTTTGAGTTGGATGCATTTACATTGAACAATAAAACAACACTCCCAATAAAACAGGTGATGTGACAGGACATAAGTATTTGTATTTTAATACAGCTTTTAGACTTTTAATGGTCAGTATGTTATACCCTAGTTCTGTATACAGGCCTACATTTTATTACTTTGATCCCGCAGGGTATACTATTACTTTTGAATCCTGAATCAAATTTCAGTTTCACTTATTAGGCATTTGTGCATCATCCCTGGTGCTGTGTTTTGAAAGCATCATCTGAATGAGATGGGCTTCCGGCTTTATAATCACATTAACATTGAAACACCCTCTCTATAAACTGCATTGGCAAACCAGGGCGGCTTTCATGTTAGCAGTAGCAATTATCTTCCCAGCAGCCTGTAATATAGGAATTAAAAGCAAATTAATTTCACATTAAAGGCAGTTTGGATCCAGGGTGCATGACAAATCGTACAACAAGCCCTCACAGTAAATCTGTGCGGTACGGGACTCTTCTCTCATTTACTGATATTGTTTTCTGTTTTAAGCAAAGATGTGCCAGCAACGGGAAATGCATTTATTCAGTCATTTGTTCATTTTGTATTATTTTTGTTAAACTCTGTCCCAGCAGTTTATAACTTAATTCAGCATCTGTTCAGTACTGCCAACTCATTTAGTTTGATTAAATGCTAGGTAATTTATAAACATAATCTTAATTTAATTCAAAGCCCTGCATTTTCCATTTAATGGCTTTGTTGCTTTCAGTATGTGTAGTTCAACTACAAAGAAACAGAGAAGGAAGTATGAAAAGTACTCCATTATGCCTTCAAAACTTCATCACTGCTATGGCTGGAACAGAATTATGGGAAAATATGCAAGTCAAGATTTAAAATCAGCAACATGTTCGACATCAAGTAACAGGAAAATACAATAAACATCTAATTTTGCTGGCTGTTCTAAAAACCTAAAAAAAATTAATCTTACGTCATGAAGATATAAATGTTTGATGGAACCTTGAGTTTTTAATGTTTGTTCATTTGCTTTTAAAAGTAAAAGATGTCCATGGATCACACTCTAAAGGGCATGGGAGTTGGGGTTCGGAAACGCAGTATGCGTTGTGAAAAAAGGGAAGGAGATTAACTACGTTTTTTTTATTCTTCAGAAGAAACATTGTAATTATTAAGATATCACTGGCCAAGTTAAGTTTGTTTAAAAAAACAGGATGGAAACAAGTGTTCACTACATGACAATAATATAGGTGCTTTGGTGATCCTGCATCTCAAGAAGCTTTTAAATACTTAAATGCAATGTTGATTAATTGCCACAGGGGGGAGTTGTTTAACTGATATTTGATATTGAGTTCTTTCAGGAATGTTGGTTTTCAATGATCAGTGATAGTGATATGATGAACCCACAAAACCTAATCATGTTGCTGCTAAATTATTAGTTACTACAGTTATAATGTGTTCTATGTTTTAACAGCTAAAATCCATTTGATTCTGACAAATAAATTGCTACATATTTTCATGCTTTCTTTCATGAAAAACCCTTTTTTTGTGTGTTTTGAATTTTTGTCATATTGCATCGGTCTGTATTTTGTTAAATTGTGTTCTGAAAACTGCTCTTGCTTTGATGGCCTCTTCTTATCAGTTACCTCATGTCCTGTGACTAAAACAGGAGGCGGAAACAATTCATGCTGAAGTGAAAAATGTTTTTTTGGATCTTAGAAGATTAGGTCTCATCTTCAAAGCTTGGTAGATGTACAATTAGAGAAAAAGCAGTTGGGCTTGTGCTATTCAGGGAGGCAGACTGACACTGTGGTTTAAGACTGGACTAGCAATGGACTTCTCCATGAAAAACTGACAGCAATAAGAACCTCTAATAAAAGAAAAACAACAAAAATAACAAAAGCAAAATAACAAAAAATAAATCGCTTTCAAATATACACATTCCTCTACACTTCACCAAACGACAATCCACTGCGTCCCTGTTGGAGGTGACGCTCGTACACATCTGAGTCACACAAACCGGGAGCCCTTCTGGCGGTAGAGTAAACTCTGTGACCCCGCCTGCAAGACTGGTGCACACAGTCCATTTCCTGTCACTCCACATACACACAGGGACATTCACCCACACATGCCCTCCAGGACATATGAGGAGCTGTACACAATATGCCACAATAAAGCCGCTGGGGTCTAACCAAGGCCTCTCTGACACTGTGGAGACAGACACACACATTATTTGTTTATTCATAGAAGACTGAAGGACAATATATGTGGTGTGTTTGTGTGTATGTGTGAGTGAGAGAGTTTTATTTTTAATGTACAATCTTTTCTTGTTTTAAGTTTAGTCTTTACAGTATACAGTATGTACAGTACAGTATGAACAGTATATGTTCATTCCAATTTGATTATTTTTTATATATATATATATTTTTTTTTGTTAGTTTAAGTAAGTAGACAGTAAGAATGCAGCTCTCTTTTCTAGATACACTTTTCACCTCAGGGTCAAGACAGGAATGTGTAGAAACCATCTTGCACAGTATGTTCTGAGCTGTCGCAAAGATCGGTATTAGTGGAAAGCATGGCATGACTTCAAGTGTGCCCGGCCATCGCTGTTCCTGGTTTGGTCAAAAATGCCAAGGGCAGGCACTAAACTCAGCAGACAGGAAGTGGTGGTTGGACCACATGAGACATCCTCTGGAGTCAGCGGTGTCTTGAGTCTGCTGAGGGGGGCAGACAGACATTAGCCAGACTATGATTCAATGGGGCAGTAGGGCCACACAGTACTGGCTTACACTTTCTGAGTGTCCAGCTGGACTGCAAAAAGAACCATTTGAATTTCTTAGTTTCCTTCTCTGTGGATAAGCCTGGGGTGATATTCCAAAGCAGTGGTGCGCATCCTGCTGTACACAAATGCAAGCAAATCACAACAGGATCCGATGGTAATGCACTCTTCACGATAGATGCATCTACGCAGCTCCTACCTCTCAGGAAACCATGAAAATAAATCTAGGGAAGGCATTGTGATGGTTTTCCTTCCCCGCTTGGAAGCTGGTTACTGTTACTGACCCCAGTGTGTGTGTGTTTCTGTGTGTTTTGTGTGGACAGGGGCTGATGCACTCCAGTGGGCCCGTGGGCCGCCACAGGCAGCTGATCCTGGTGCTAGAGGGCGAGCTGTACCTCATCCCCTTCGCTCTGCTGAAGGGCAGCTCCTCTAACGAGTACCTTTATGAGCGCTTCAGCCTCATCGCCGTGCCCTCCATTCTAGGCCTCAACCCTGCCACCAAGGTGAGCTTCCTCCCAGCTCCCCACTTCTACCACTGTATTTGGTTCCTTTTGCCAGGTTTTTCCTCTGCTTTTATATCCTAATTTGGAAAGTCCCATGTTTCCAGGTAAGTGCTCTCCAGGAGAACTCTCCTTTGAGTGAAGGACTGTCCACCCCAAGCCTCAATCTTCTTTGCCCACCATCCCTAATATACATTCTCCAGTTGCCCAACCCCTTAAAACATTAATCTTGACTGGGGACTGATCTGTGTAGTGACCGATCACAGCCACTTTCTACCTCCCCAGATTCAATGTGGATAAGGTCAACATTTTAGCATTGTTGAGATTTGAGTCTGTTGATGAAACACAGTGTGAAAATGTGAATTAAGACAGTCATGTTGTGATTGTGGTACACTGTACCATTAGGTTTGACTGAAGTGTTGAAGTGATCTTGTTGTCCTGTCTGCTTCAGTCTCACCCCAGGAAAGCTGCTCCAGCCTACTCCAGCTCTACCTCCATGGCGGCAGTGGTTGGGAACCCCCGGCTGCCCTCCTCGGTGATGGACCGCTGGCTGTGGGGGCCCATGCCCTCAGCAGAGGAGGAGGCCTACATGGTGTCCGAACTGTTGGGCTGCCAGCCTCTAGCGGGGGCGGCGGCCACCAAAGAGCGGGTGATGAGCGCCCTGAGCCAGGCCGAGTGTGTCCACTTCGCCACGCACATCTCCTGGAAGCTAGCAGCCCTGGTCCTCACCCCTAATGCGGAGGGGCCCCCGGGAGGAGGAGGGGGCGGAGGGGGTGGCAGTGGGGGCGGAAAGGGCTCCTACGGAAATAGCTACACCATCCCTGAATCTCTGCGCATGCAAGACGATGCCAGTGACGTGGAGAGCATTACCGACAGCCCCCCCCTGCAGGAGTTCCTGCTCACGGCTGCCGACATCCTGGACCTGCGGCTGCCCGTCAAGCTGGTGGTGCTGGGCTCCTACCAGGAGTCCAATAGCAAGGTGACCGCTGATGGAGTGATTGGCCTGACCAGAGCCTTCCTGGCTGCTGGAGCCCACTGTGTCCTGGTCTCCCTGTGGCCTGTGCCCGTTGCAGCCTCCAAGATGTTCGTCCACGCCTTTTACTCGGCTTTGCTCAATGGCATGAAGGCCAGCGCTGCCCTGGCTGATGCCATGAAGACTGTACAGAGCAGCAAACAGTACTCCCACCCCTCCAACTGGGCAGGTAATGTCAATAATTATAAAGGCATCGGCTATTAAATAATAATAAAACAATAATGGTAAGAATCCTGTGTGGAGAAATTATGTGAAAATGTACAGCCTCATGCCATGCAAAATACCAAATGGTGCCTACAGGTTAAATGAGTAACTGATTAGGATTTTGAAAAACTGACCTAACTCTACAGCAAGAGGTGTGTGACGATGACGTTGTGTACGTCTGTCACCGTCTCCTCAGGGTTCATGCTGATTGGGAATGACGTGAAGCTGAACAGCCCCTCTTCTCTGATTGGACAAGCCTTGACTGAGATCCTGCAGCACCCGGATCGAGCTCGAGATGCTCTGAGAGTGCTGCTCCACCTGGTGAGACCCACACGCCTTTTAAACAAAAGATTAAATAAGGCCTCAGTCATAGTCAGATTTCACTGTATATTTGTAATGAAGCTGAATTGGTATTTAGTTTGAATCCATGTTTGCTGCAGGTGTGAAATCACTGTTTGCAAAGAGGATTTTTGTTATTTTTACTCTAGCTATTTCAGATGATTATCTTTCAGGACCTGCAGATCTGTTTTCTCTCAAATTTCTTTGCACACCAACGCAGTACATATTATTTTGTTGCTGTTTACAGTGAAGATACTACAGTCTGCTCATCTCTTATGTAGTTCTAACCTCCTTTCACAGGTGGAAAAGTCCCTCCAGCGCATTCAGAACGGCCAACGCAACTCCATGTACACCTCCCAGCAGAGTGTGGAGAACAAAGTAGGGGGCGTCCCGGGCTGGCAGGCCCTTCTCACGGCCGTTGGTTTCCGTCTGGACTCGGCCGGCACCGGACTGCCTGCTGCTGTGTTCTTCCCCACCTCCGACCCCGGTGACAGGCTGCAACAGTGCAGCACCACGCTACAGTCCCTGCTAGGTAATCACCAACCCACTTCAGACAATGATTCTAATGGCAATGATTTCATATTTTTTAAGTTACCCCAAAGCATAAATCAGAACATTTCAGCCAAAGTCTTAGCAGGCCTGAATTATACTTCTATTCCCTTCTACATTCTTCATAATTCATGTTCTTCAAAAGGGCAGTCTCCTAAGAGGTCGTCATGCACAACAAAGTGACAGATACAGACAGTATAACATTAGGAAAACATTGGTCTGCCAAAACCCAAGACATAAGGGCAGCACGATTCAAAATTCTAGCGCTGCTCTGATGTTGCAAACTTTAGATTATTCATTCTGAAATCAAGAATTGCTTTTTAGCCATGAAAAAGACAGCAGTTTCAAATTTTATATAACCAAAGGCTCTGATAATATGCATTCTTGTTTTCTTTTTTAAAAAGATGACTGATAGGGATGTATTTTACACATTTTAGTCACAATCTGTGAAAAGGCTTTAAACTGGGATAATAAACTCAAGTTCGTTCCAGCTTCCGCTCTCTACGTGGTATCTTTTAGTCAGTCTTTTCTTCATTTTTTTTTAGCACACATATTTTCAGGGAGATTTCTGAAGAATCATTAATGACGTGCACAGGTTTGAAAATTAAAAGCATGTCTCAGAAACGGCAATAATTATCTTCACAGAAAAGATTAGCCACACCGATCGAGCCCAGCCCTGGGAGAGAGGTGCAGGGCAGAGGCTGGTAATTGTTTTCACCCCAGGTTTTGTTGGGCTGTGTCTGCTGATCCTGTTCACTAAAAAGGTTCCCTATTTGTTGTCTTTCCTTCCAGGCTTGCCTCACCCCGCTCTGCAGGCCCTGTGTAAGTTGATCACGGCCTCTGAAACCGGAGAGCAGCTCATCAATCGGGTACGTCTCTCCTGCCCAGAGGACATTGAGACCATTTGTCGCCCCCCCCCCCCCAAAAAAACTAAAATAAACCTCATGTGGTAACTATGTCTTTTAAACTCTAAATTTAGAACAAGAGTTGTCTTCTCTTTTGTTTTGTTTGCCAGGAGACACCATCCTTCAGCCCGTTCACACTGCATTGTTCCCCTCAGTTCCACTCAGCCTTGCCTGCACGCCACCAGTGTACGCCCCACATTTTGCTTCCACAACCTGCGTGCGGAGTCTCGATATTGCTTGTAGCTACACTGTCTTGAAGTCTGATCCAATGCTTTGTCTGAGACAGAGCTCCATTTATCCTTCCTATTTCCTGAAAGAATGTGACTTTCATTTGTGGGGGGGGGGACAAAAAGAGCAGGGGCTTTAATTTTTTGTAGTGTGTGTAGCAGCACTGAGCTGGGGGAGGATTCTCATTCCCTTTGGAGGCACAGCCCGGGGGATACATACGCCTTTTACCTCTTTATTTTTCTGTGGGACAGTTTTTGTTGCAAACAAGAGGCACACCCAGGGGTGGAAAAAACTAAACGATTACAGTAATTTACCACTGTATTTTATCGAGGTACCCTGTAGAGTAGGAGCATATTAAATATTAAATAACATACAAAGGTTATAGCTATAGTTGCAGTTGTAAAACACACGGTCAGATTCGTTTAACAGCTCTGTCTGTACCGTGGGATATAGTTTACTGAAGGTATCAAGAACGTCTGCTACTGTTTTTTGATGTAGTCATTTTGATATAAACTAACAGTTAAGCTAAACAAGTATATATGCACTTCTGTTCTTATAGATAACTTTGTTCTGTTTTTATTTATAAGTATTTAAATGACTTTTTAACCAGCTTTTAAATATGGTTTATTTCCTAAAAGTTGCCTAATGAAAGTAGGTGCCAAAACCAAATACTTTTTCAAAACCTGGAGGTTTTAGATCACTTCCCTCACACAAAAACATGTCTGGTCATGTACGAAAACATACAGTGCCTTAAAAAAGTATTCACCCCCCTTGGCATTATTCCTATTTTGTTGCCTTACAACCTTGAATTAAAATGGATTTTTGGGGGGTTTGTATCATTTGATTTAAACAACATTCCTACCACTTTGAAGATGCAAAATATTTTTTATTGTGAAACAAACAAGAAATCAGAAAACTTGAGCATGCATAACTATTCCCCCCCCCCAAAGTCAATATTTTGTAGAGCCACCTTTTGGAGCAATTACAGCTGGGTCTTGGGTTACGTCTCTATAAGCTTGGTACATCTAGACAATGAGATTTTTGCCCATTCTTCAAGGCAAAACTGCTCCAGCTCCTTCAAGTTGGAGGGGTTCCGCTGGTGTACAGCAATCTTTAAGTCATACCACAGATTCTCAATTGGATTGAGGTCTGGGCTTTGACTAGGCCATTCCAAGACATTTAAATGTTTACCCTTAAACCACATGAGTGTTGCTTTAGCAGTATGCTTTGGGTCATTGTCCTGCTGGAAGGTGAACCTCTGTCCCAGTCTCAAATCTCTGGAAGACTGAAACAGGTTTCCCTCAAGAATTTCCCTGTATTTAGCGCCATCCATCATTCCTTCTATTCTGACCAGTTTCCCAGTCCCTGCCGATGAAAAACATCCCCACAGCATGATGCTGCCACCACCATGCTTCACTGTGGTGCCAGATATAGCATTTTCCTTGATGGCCAAAAAGCTTAATTTGAGACTCATCTGAACAGAGTACCTTCTTCCATATGTTTGGGGAGTCTGTGGCGAACAGCAAATGTGTTTGCTTATTTTTTTTCTTTAAGCAATGGCTTTTTTCTGGTCACTCTTCCGTAAAGCCCAGCCCTGTGGAGTGTACGGCTTAAAGTGGTCCTATGAACAGATACTCCAATCTCTGCTGTGGAGCTTTGCAGCTCCTTCAGGGTTATCTTTGGTCTCTGTTGTCTCTCTAATTCATGATTTATTAAGTTTGATTAAAATATTCGAGTGCTGTCGATATTGTGATTTTTGGTTCATGGGGAGTGGAGAGTTAGGTCTGTTTTTATATTTTCTCATGAATTATGGGGCCAGATTTGTATCAGTTTTCCAGTAGCTGTGCAAGGCAGCTACATAATGCCATGAGTAACACAGGTATTTTCATCCTTAGGTAGTCTCCCCATTTTCATTATCCTTATCCTGTCCTTATTACGGTATGGGAGAATTGTGTTATGGGCAGTAGTGTGGGGTGGAGGTCAGGGCTCTGGACTCTGGAGAGGAGGGTTGTGGGTTCAATCCCAGGTGGGGGCACTGCTGTTGTACCCTTGAACAAGGTACTTTACCTAGATGCTCCAGTAAATACCCAGCTGTACAAATGGATAAATGTAAAATATAATGTGATAACTTGTAACAACTTGTAAGTCACCCTGAATAAGGGTGTCTGCTAAGAAATTGAGTAATAATAATGAGATAAGACAGTAACACATTAGCTTGTGGGCTTTTATCGCTCTAATGGTGTATACACATCCACTTGTGTCTGATGTGCTGACAGGAGCCGAGGTCGTGAAGGTTTTGACTGTTGCTATTGCTATCCAGTGCTATTTCAGAATGTGCTGTAATATTAAGGGCTGAACAGCCAGGATTGGGCCCTCGAGTTTTATTTTGTTTTGGCTTGCAAGAGATGACAGGAATTCTTCATAGACACGTACAGACAGCGGCTGAATGAATTTGTCAGCTTTTGCGGCATTAGGCACTTGTGCTGTCTTGTTTAAAAGGGATGAAGATGTGTACAGAGCTGCCTTTCAACAGTAAAGAACCATCAGTGAGAACCATTGTCTCCCCTTCACTTTGTTTGCCATTTTGGAGGATACGTGAATTTAACAGATGAAGCCGTATAGAAAATAAATAATGAATGAACAGTTGTGAATCGTCTCCTGAAACTAAAGAGGCAAATTTCAGTCGAAACGGAGAAGAAAAACAAAACCACATATTTCCTTTCATGTCGTTTAGGCAGGAGTGGAGTCCCATCTTTGTTCTTAAGTATGGTTGACATCGCTTCAGAGAAAAAGTTATCTTCTGTAGTGAAAAAGTTTAACTGAGGGTAGAAGTTTTGAGTAGTATTTCTTTCTGTAGAATAGTTTCACTTTTGCCAATTCCCTGTCACTGTACTAGCACTTAAATCCTTATCATCTGTATCCACTCCACTTGCAATTATGCTTTTAATCTGGTATATTGATGTTCCCAAATCAGAAACACCATTGATTATATGTCTTCGCTTCTATTTAAGAAGTGTAGTTTTGGCAGGTGTTCAGCTGCACATTTCTGACAAACCCTAATCATGGCTACTAATTTGAATTTGCATGGTGTGTCCAATCACACCCACCGGTGTTTAATGTGCAGTGACTTACAAAATGTGTCAGGTAACCTACAATAGCTGTCGTCTCGTCAAAGAGAGATTGAAAAGCAGAAGCGACACCATTGTTAGACTGAGGAACAGCTGTGAGTTGTTTGTGCAACCCCCCCCCCCCCCCCCCCCGCCCGCCCCCAATGCAATAGCACACCAGTTGAAAAAGTTAATGATTCGCTGTGCACTTGATTTATCAAAAACAATCAACATCACACCATTAAAAAGAAATAAAAACATGTGGCACAGACCTGTAAAAGGAGCTATTGTGAAGTGTTGAGCACGCACATACAAGATGCAAGTGGATCATCAAAAATAAATCTAGGAAACAAACAAACAAACAAACAAATAGGCCAAACACTACGTTTATCGCCGTTGGGATTAGGTTTGTTGGCTGGGAATAAAGGGAAAGTTCATACAAGTTTAGTAAGGATAATCGCTAGAAGCAAGTGTATTGACAAAACTCCCACAAACAACCTAAACATCCCTTTCATTTTGTTTTGCTCTACTAAGTTTTCAGCATTATCCCTAATCACAGATTAAGCGTTCCTTGCCAAATAGATATAATAGCATTACATTTTTTAACACAATACCCGCTGTTTTAATCTCATGCATTATGCCAGGACAACTGATCTACACTAGCTTCAAAGTGGGGGATGGCAGGTGAATGTTTGCAAAGCACCACTTGGAACCTGGGCAGAGATGGGATGCTTCACTAGGAAAATCACTTTATTCAGATTGATTTTATTTACCGAACCAGTACTTTGGGGAGTCTGTGTTCATCCCAAACCTCAGACAAAGAAAACCTCTGACATAAACTTGAGGGTATCTTTGGTGCACTTTGAATACCAGGCCCTGTCAGTGCATTCCATTTAAATAATTTAGTTTAACCTGCTTGTTGTTCAATCATTATTTTATTCCGTTATGTATTTTCAACAGCTTTTTGTACAAAAGCCCTACACTGAAGTGCTGAATAGTTTTCAATTCTCTCTGGTCTTAGTTAATATGCAGAAGAATGTGATGATGATTATTATTATTATTTAACAAAATGATAGCTATTCAACACAATCCCACTGTTATAATTGATGGTTAAATGATCCAAACCCAGCCAGTGGGAGTTTTGAAAAATGTCAGTCAAATGCAGGGGGGAAATGAGCATCTTTAAATGTGCATGAATCCAGAACATTGTTTAATTAACACTTTAATGACCGTACATAACTTACAGAAAGAGGAAAAGCGTATCAAACATGAGGTCTCAGTGTGGTGTTTAACATAATGTGAAGGTATAGCGTTACAAAAACCTAATGCCTAACAAAGCAGCATGGCACAGAATTGCTCTAATTTCAGCTTCCCTGATGCCCGATTGCTAATGCTTGCTGTTAATAACCTGCGCATGAAACTAAAACCTGTCTCTTTTTCTTTCTCATAACCTGCCGTCTGAAGGCTGTTAAAAATATGGTGGGAATGGTAAGTCTCTTTTACTAAAACTACACTGACTCTCTTTCACTGCTCTTTGTTTATGCTTTAAATAGCCTTATTTACCAGACAAAATGAGTTCTACTCTCAGGGTAACCTTTGAAGGCAGACTGGTGTTCAATGACCCACAATGGAGTGGAAGTAGTACAGTCTTCTGACACAGGGGTACAGATTTTGAGCAAGGGGATACCCACTGTTCCCATTGTGTTTTCGGGAAGTAAAATCAGACTAATTCCAGTTCCGTCTATGGTATAATTGGCAATGTGCCCAGATTCAAGAGAAATCAAATGATGTAAAACTAATGAAAAGCAGGTATTACACGATTTTCCCTACAATAATATTGCACAAGTTTAAATAACTAGTGCAAACTCTGCAGTATAAATAGAGATCCAAAGATTTAATACAATAGAAAATGTGAAAAAAACATTTGAGTGTGTAGGTGTAAATCCTGTTACTAAGTGAATTGCATTCCTAATCCCAGACTTGCTCCAAACTACAGTTTTGCTATAGAACTCCACAGGAAGAAACAATTGATTGTTTTAATAGCCAATGCAGATCCAATGGGATAAGTAGATATAACAGGCTTATCACTGCCAGACTCCCTATTAATTATTGAACAGCATATTCAGTAATACCAGTCCACAACAAACACAAACCCATTCTTTTCCCAGCTAACTGTGTCCATTTGGATCTCTGGGCAGTTTTGGTTCTCGTGATTTTGAAGTGTCTGTCGATCAAGTGCCCAGGGTTTGTTCCTCTGAAGGGACTGACCCCTCTCTCCCTCTCCCTCTCCCTCTCTCTCCAGCTCCACCAGGTCCTGGTCCAGCTGCAGACCGGAGAGAAGGAGCACGACTTCTCCTCCACCCCGATCCAGGTGTCCATCAGTGTCCAGCTCTGGAGACTGCCAGGCTGCCACGAGTTTCTCGCTGCACTGGGTGAGCTTCTGTTCTGTTTTCCTCTGCTGATAAAAGGCTTGTCTTTTAATGGAGCTTGGACCTTCTCTGTATTGAAGAAACTGACATTTTAACATTTTAGTAATTGTCTTCTTGGTTAAGCGTTTTTCTTCTGAGAATTAGAAGTAGAAGGAAACTTGAAAAACAAGCAAACTTGTAAGTGCTTTGATAAATATATCCCTCAGTGTTTTGATTGAGTATATTCATGAATATAAATAAATCAATGAAGCAGAACTCCCATAAAGTGTGAAGCCCTTCCGCTGACAGGTGTTTAAGTATATTGAAGTGTTGAAGACTTTGTTTGAACCCTTGTTGGAGGGATGTATTTTTCTCTCCGCACCCTGCCATTTACCAATCCTTAATTGAAGTTATGTCATTTCAATTGTGTTTGATTGCTGCCAGATAATCACAGAGAAACCTTGGAGGAAGTTGGATTACAGTGTGACTTCACCACAGCCTCCAGACGCTAATGACACTGGAACAAATTTATGTAACAGCAAATGTGGAGAGACTGTCTCTGTATGTGGTCACCTTTCCAGACAGGGGAGAATCAATCCTCTTCAAAGTGGCAGGCACCAAAACTGGGACCCAGCATGACCAAATCCTCTTCAATCAGTGCGGAGCCAAGTTATTAGAATGATGGCCCTTTGAAATAAACCCATCACGTCCTAAATCGGCCGCGACAGGGAGAAAATTGGCTTTGTCATTTTTTTCCTCTCTCCCTCTGAGGAGACCGTGTTGACACTTGTTTAACCTCCTCTCTGCAGCTGCTCCACCGTGGTGGTGTGTGTGGGTCTCACCGTGATAGACATGAGGGCAGCTTGCATGGTCCCCTCTGGGATTTTCACCTGGTTGTGTTGGGCCTGCAATGGTTCAGAGTAACCCATCCAATCCATAGGCTGACGACACTAGATCTCTAGTTTTTCCAATAACACTGGATCAGTGTCATGGACATAGCTAGTGACACAGAGGTAGCTTTCTCTCCAGTACTCTGCAGTTATAATCAATTAAACACTGACCAGTCCTGAGAAGGTCCTTCTTCTGGTACCAAAACCAATCAAACACAGTGACACCTCTTTGGTGAATGTACAATATTTCGGAAACTACTGTCTTTTGGGTTTTATGCCTCTCCTAGACTTCCATTAAGTAAAGATAATATATGTGGAAATAGTCTGTTCTGATGTGAATATTGTTTGCTCTCCCCCTTCTCCATAAATCATATTGAGCTTCTCGATGCACCAAGAACTGAAGCCATTTAAGAAAATACATTTTGCCAATGAAAGCGCTCAGCATTTCTTAATATGGTGCCCATACATGTTATTGAAGAAGAGTCAAGACACTGTATTTCCTGGACATTTGGTTGTAAAAATGGGTACTTTCGAGAAGAGAGTTGTGTGTTTGTGTGACTGACTGGAATATTGCCACTGGGGCTCATGCCAGCTTGCATTGGAGTGTGAGAAACATGAGAAGAAGGGAGCCCTGTCTGGTCTGGCAGAGTGTAAACTTGACTTCAGCCCAGGGGGTGCTAAATGCACATCTGTGCCTTGCTTCTAGATGGCAAAATGTGTCAAATAAGCACATCTGGCTATTTGCATACATTTATCTGATCCTTTCCGCCTTCATAATGGGTTATAATTCTCCTTCTCGCAATGAAGCAGATGCGATCCTCTCCATCACAAATAACAGGCTTGACAGAATATTTTTTTGCTGAAAAGGAAACACAGTTTCCAGGTGGTGGCTTATTCTGCAAGCCTGTTCTCCAAGGAGACCTAGAAAAGGATCTGGGTTATCATATTACAGTCCCAAATATGAACAATAGCACACACACAGAGTGACTTCCAAAGCTTGATCTTGTTCCAGTAAAATGTCTGTTCCAATTGTCCCAGTTAATGTCCAGCTGATTTCCCAGGTAGTACACCTCCAAATTATTTGATATAAACATTATATGAATGTTAAATCTGCTGAGAAAGATGTGTGATTTGAAAGAGAGCATGGTTAATTTTTCAAACATTACTGACAGCCAGGGAGTGCTGATGATAATAGGTGTATTCACTTAATGTCAGAGGTGTACAATTTAAGTTTAATCAAACTAGAAATGTCCTACTTACATTTTTCATTTCAGCAGTTTAAGCCGTAAAATAATGATTATCTCATTTTCAGCTTGACCACTAATTTTGATTTGTGTTTGTTTAATATGTTTCCTATACTTTCTCCTTCGTAGGCTTTGACTTGTGTGAAGTGGGACAGGAGGAGGTGGTTCTGAAAACAGGCAAGCAAGCCAATCGCAGGACCATGCATTTCGCGCTCCAGTCTCTACTGGCACTCTTTGGTAAATTGCAATCCCTGATCTTCAAGATGTTCTTGCAATGTAAAGCTTGCTCAAGAGCTTACTATAAAGGTTTAAGTACTTATCTAACTTTAGGACAATGTTTACTAAGGCTAAAACGTTATACCTCCATCATTACATGATTGAGCTCCGACTGTTAGATTTTTCTTCTGTAATCTGACAGATACACTTATGTAGCATGCTTCTCTGAAACTGTACTCCTAAAGCTGCACCTGTCAGCCTAAGCACAGGGTAACAAGAATTTTTCAGTTTTTCATTCAACTGCAATCTTCCTAAGCCTTCACCTGTAAAACCATGATAAGCATTCTAAAATTAATCCCAACCTGAATGCTCTTTTTGAGAGAGAGAGAGAGAGAGAGAGAGAGAGAGAGAGAGAGAGAGAGAGAGAGAGAGAGAGAGAGAGAGAGAGAGGGGGGGGGGGAAAAGAAGGTGGTTTCAAAACATATTAGTTTGTTTTGAGCTAGGAGTCACTCTACAGAATCTCAACAGGATTGCAGCTTCAGCAGTCCAGAGGTTAGGGGGTCAACACTCCTTTTTGCTGATTTTCTCATTTCCTTCTCCTTCAGATTCCACAGAGCTGCCAAAGCGCCTCAGTCTGGACAGTTCGTCCTCTCTGGAGTCCCTGGCCTCGGCCCAATCTGTCTCCAACCCTCTGCCACTGGGCTACCCCAACCCGCCCTTTTCCCCTCCTTGCCCTGACAGCCTGGCCTCCGATGCCATCTCGGTGTACAGCCTGAGCTCCATCGCCTCCTCTATGAGTTTTGTCTCCAAGTCTGAGAGCACGTCCGAGTACATGAGCCACCGGGCCCGGCAGGACATGGAGCGCCACCGGAGCCTCTACCCCCACAAACCCTCGGTGCCCCGCAGCCGATCTTCCCCGCATGGAGGGGTGTCCGCTGGGAAAGATGACGAGGAATATGAGGGCTTCTCCATCATCAGCAGTGAGCCACTAGCTGGGAACTCCGACTCCCTGCCCCTCCCGCCCGGCCACAAGCCCATGAGAGGGAGTGCGAGAACTTCGGGAGCGTGCTACGGGGCGTCCGTGTCATCCCGGGGCAGTGTCAGCACTCCCACATCTCCCATCAAAATGACTCTCATCCCCAGCCCCAATTCACCCTTCCAGAAAGTGAGCAAGGTCACCAGTTCAGACACGGGTGAGTCGGACCAGTCCAGCACAGAGACGGACAGCACAGTGAAATCCCAGGAGGAGAAGACCACCAAGCTGGACCCCCAGGAGCTCGCCCAGAAGATCCTGGAGGAGACCCAGAGTCATCTGATTGCGGTCGAGTGCTTGCAGAGGAGTGGAAGTCAGGCTAGTTCGTCAAGTGAACCCACCGGTGGGGCCTCCACCCCCACAGGCGGTTCAGCCTTCAGATCCTCCGAGACGAGCGCCTTCAGTCGCCCCCACAGCGCCAGCCTCAAGAGCCAGTCGTCGCCCCTGACGGTCAGGCCCAAACCTCCCTCCCGGACCTCCTCTCTGCAAAAGGTCAGCTCAGGATACAACAGTCCAGCGACATCGGAGACCTCTCTCAAAGACCAGCAGAGTGGCCATCCATCCCCCACTCTAGACCAAGCATCCCTTGCCCAGTTCAAGCTGAAGTACCCCAGCTCGCCATACAGCGGGCACATTTCCAGGTCGCCCAGCAACATGTCCCCAAGCTCAGGTCACCAGTCTCCGGCTGGGAGCGCCCCCTCACCTGCTCTCTCGTACTCCTCTACTGGCTCGGCACGCTCCAGCCCAGCTGACGCCCCAGACCTGGACCGGCTCAAGCTGGCTGCCATCGATGAGAAAGTCCAGGCCATTCACAACCTCAAGACGTTTTGGACAAACACTTCGCAACATCCACCTGGGCCCGTCAAAGCACTGCGGGGGAACATCGGTGGCACCAAGAGGGATGTCCTAAGCCTGCTCAACCTCTCGCCACGTCACAGCAAGGTGGACAAGGGTATAGACAACCTTGAACTCAAAGAGCTTGGCTTACAGCCGATGGATCTGCCAACAAGGAACCCTCCCAATGGGCACAAGAGGCCCGAGACAAACAGGGTGGCCCCCTCCCCCTCTGCGTCCACAAGCAGCAGCCCCGGGGGTCGCCCCATCAGACTGCCTTCTGGGAACGGCTACAAATTCCTCTCGCCTGGAAGATTCTTCCCATCTTCAAAATGTTGAGTCCTTTGAACAATCTCTTCTTCATTTTGTTATCCACTATTCCTTTGCCTTGGACAGCAACCGGTTGCTCAAATGGGAGATGTCGAGCTTCAAGTCATCTTGAGATTTTCACAACTGCAACACAGGTCATTTCTAGAGTGTTGATTAGCCTTGAAACATGTGATTTCGAGATTATCCTCACACATTTTGACATAAGTTTTCCTTCGTGTGGAAGAGAACTAGAATGATGGTTGGAAGATCTGAGACTTCAAATACCAAGCAGTATTTCCACAGAACCATTGATCATTAGCTGTTTGTGTTACCCAAGATGATACACCTTGACTGTTTTGTTTTATTTTATTATTGTTTTGTAAATTAAATTCAGTGTTTTCCAATCAGTATTAAACACTTTTATATTATAAAAAGCAAACAAAACTACCATGTAAAAAAAAAAAAGAAAAAAAAAAAAAGGATTTCATATTTTTATTGAAATGGCAAAAGGCATTTGGCCTGATTTCTTTGTGATTTGAGTGTCTATATTAAAGCATGGATTCTCTTGCTATTCAATGTTAAGTACCACGTATGACTTTTTAGCACACGATTTTTGCAAACACATGGACTTTCATTCGAAAAATTTAAAAAAGACATACATCTCTCAGTCATTTATCAGTAAAATGGTTTAAATAAAAATCCAGTTTGCTCTCTTACATGTGTGTCCGTTGATATTAATATTAATGTGAGGATTGTCAATATTACTTTTCCTTCACAGTGATGTGCTTGTTTTTATTTGCGGACATGAGAACATACACTATTGCTCAGATTAAGTAGGATATCTGATGTGTATATACATGCAAACTGTTACTGTATTCTTGAGATGCACTGATGCATTTATTTCCACTTCAAGTCATCAAGCCTAAGTCAAAGGTTCCAGACACTCAGAAACCATCAACTCCATCACTGTAAATGACATTCATCATACATTATTTTTTGAATATCGTATTTGTATACCAAAATATTCAGGTTACCTATATTTTCTGACTAAATAATCTGTTACACATCATCAAGCAACTGAATAGATCTCAAGGCTACTGTACATGTATATACATATACACACACACACACATATACATAAACTCATGTATACTTATATACATTATTATTATTTTTTTTATTTTTTATTTTTTATTTTTTTAACATACAACTTACAACATAAGTGCAAAAGTGCAAGGCATCAATCATTACAAATTCAATTTAGCTAAAACATAGCAATTCAAAATAATACATTTTACAAATTGCAATTTACAATTTACACAAGTACAGTAAGTGAGGTCCTACATCCTGGACAGTGAAAGGGTCACAGTCAAGGGCTACGGGAAAGGGAGCAAGGAGGAAAACAATCAAGAACGCGAGAAGCATAATAAAAACTGTGAAGTGCTATCTAGCAGGGATAGAGGACTAATATTACATGTGTATACACACGTGTGTATGTATAAAAAGGTAGTTAGATTTAGATGATTAAAATTAGATTATATCTAGATTAATATTACAGCTGCAACAAATTCAGAATATCTCTTTGAAATTCAATTTGTTTCCATTAAGTAACTTATTTTACAATAACATTTTTAGAAAGTTGTCCCCAGGAACTTGGTGTGCCAGAGGAAAGCCCATGCGAAGCTAGACACATACCTTGAGATTATCAATACCTTTGACTGGCCTGGAAAAGTGTTTAGCTCCCATCCCCACCAGTGTCTGACCGTCTGCTTTCAAAGGCAGTCTATCCCAGGTTGCCACAACAGTTCAGATTTGCCAGTGAAGACTCTGTATAGGAAGTTGAAGAAAGTGTTTTGTGATAATTATTTAATGTTTTGTATTGGTACTAGCATTGGTACCAGATTCGATTTAGCAGGACAAGTAAAGGGTCAACAAGGTCGATTTGTTAGAAACTCCCGTCAGTAATGAAAGATTATGCAGTGCCGAAATAGCCTACAGATGTCTGCTGTGAATTTGTTTATGGCTTAATCGTTTCTCCAGATAAGGCAGGAATGTTTCTGTTAATGAGCGATTGACACTAGGTAAATGACCACCGTGGGATCGCATCTTCCTAGTGCACATCAAAGACGGACATCTGCTTTTTGTATCCATCACCTCTTCACGGGAGGACAGATCGTAAAACCTGTATCTTCTGATTGGATGAACGGCCATAAGATGTTATGTCATTTTCCCTATAAAAGTTGTACTCATGTCTGTAAACATTAAGCCTCACTGAAGGAATTATTTCTGACAGTGGAGCTTCCGAGCGGCTCGATTAAAGTTCTGTTTGCTTTATCTCCGCGACTTCTCCACTTATTTCAGAGACGGTTCTACACCAGCCATCTACAATTGTCCTGAAGACTCCAAGAAGTGGCATCCTTAGGACACTGCTGGGAGCAACCCAGGAAAAGGAATTCAGAAGACCAATATTAATTTCTACTGAATAGTCATTTGGATTTATCGCCTTTAAGATTTTAAAGTTAAGATACCTGACTAATGTTATTTGAAATCATGGTTTATTTATTTTTTTGGTGTTAAACAATCTGGTAAGGTCTCATTATGCAAATTTAATAGTTTTATCACTTGGGAGCTGAACTGGAACACAAATATAAGACATGGAAGTAACCTAGGACCCGGGTTCAGAACTAATGCACTATTGTATGTGGAAAAAGTAGTGCTGAATGATGGGTGTATTCTTCACTATGTATCACATTACAACTGTCTTTATCTGTTGAATGATATGGAGCGCATTTCCTTTTTTTGAGCAAGAGCTACTTGCTTTGTTCAGAATTCATTTTACCACCTGGGCTGTTAATTAAGAGAGAATTTGTAACTCGCATCAAAGTCACAGAACAAACAATATTTGATTAAACTCTGCCATGTGTCTAGAAGCATTTTTAATGGCCAATAATGAGAATGTACTGGGTGTGCATCCTATTTGCTAAAACAAAATTTGATGAGACAGTATAATGTGCATAACTAAAACCAAAAAAAAATGGCATCTGCACCTGAACTGAACATATTTAAGCAGAACATCTTCTGAAATGTTTGGCTAAACAGTATTTACAATCCATATAACTTTTCAACAAATTGTCTCACTATTAACATTTCTAAAGAAAAAAACAGGATAAGTTATAATAAAGGAGGTAGCCTATAACATAGCGTAACAAGTCAATGAAAAAGTCAAAATAAATGTCCAATTGGCAGTTCTAAAGTATATATTTGTAGTAATTTGTGGTAACTCAAATTGTTCACAAAACCATGACTAATAATATAGCAAGCATCCCTCGTTTCGCATCACAACCCCAATGTTGTCTACTCAAACATGGATTTGTATCTCAGCTTCATAGTTAACTGATGTTCTAAGTAAATTAAAATCTAAACTATTACAAAACAGAAGTGTTTTGTTTGTTTTTTGGACACTGGGAAACAGGACCCAAATGCAAATTACAGCAGCTGCAGCAATGGAGTGTTCTCTGTAATTGTTCAAGGTTTTACTGCTGGATGAATTGAAAACTGCTCTTCATTTCGTAGAACAAGCTATTCATTAGAAGCCCAGGTGCTAAATCACTTCCCTGTTTAAACTAACCAGAAAGCGGCAAGACCACTGCAAAAACCTGCTACAGTTAAGGATCCTTTTTTCTTTTACACAGCCCCTCACTACTACTGGTGGTCTTTCCATCTGAGCTTTTACGTTGCAAAAGGTAACCATGGGAAAAGAGCATATATTTATAATATAATCTATATTATAATTTACATTTCAAATATCTCAAAGCATTTCAGAGCTCATCCACTCCTGAAATGTGGCTCCCTCTGGCATGATGCTTGGCAGCTGTTTGGCACCATCAAATCCATGCTGGTAAGCTGGCAAACAATATTTAATAAAGCTCAACAAGGCAGAACAAGGTCACCAGTGCTGGCACCCTCTGCTGTTCAGAACAGCACCATTGCATCAATGACCACACGTCAGAACCTCAGTGTAACATCTCATTGAAAGATGCATAATCCAGCTGCATAGTACTCGGGCAAGTAGGTGGAGATTTGCTAGACTATTCAGGTACTGACGAGGTCCAGTCATGTTTAGCATTTGAGATATGAAGGAAGTGTAGGTAGTATTGACTCATACCCACAGCAGAAGGGACCTGTGCTGGGTTGATGTCCACAGCAGTTGGTGTAGGACCTGTGTGTTATGAGACCACACAGCCAAATAACATGCAAGAACACCCGGACATGACAGATATTTTAAGGTTAAAAAGGAGAGAAGAACTGGAAGATGAAGGGGGCCAAGTTGGTGAATGAAGTCTAGAAGCAAAGTAAAGAAGGTGAAGAAAATAAGATCTAACAGTGAAGAATGAAACCGTTTCATATGACATCAACACGGGTAGACTTGGCTGTAGGGTTACATCCATCATGATGCTGACAGTCACCAAATAGAGTGCGCACTTGTTACGTCATGAGTACCTGTCGCTGCAATCATACTAGACAAGCGAAGCAATTCAAAGGTCAATGGTCTTGGTCTGCTGTGCACTTATGAATATGTGTGATTGACCAGTGTAGATCCAAACTAGCCTGCAAAACATTACTACATCCAAATCATTGATGCACATGGGGAGCGAAGGCTGGCCTGTGTGATCCGATCCAACAGATGAGCTACTGTAGCTCAAATTGCTGAAAAAGTTAATGCTGGTTCTGATAGAAAGGTGTCAGAACACACAGTGCATCGCAGTTCGTTGCGTATGGGGCTGCGTAGCCACAGACCAGTCAGGCTGCCCATGCTGACCCCTGTCCACTGCCAAAAGTGCCTACAATGGGCACGTGAGCATCAGAACTGGACCAAGGAGCAATGGAAGAAGGTGGCCTGGTCTGATGAATCACGAGTTCTAGGTGTTTACCTGGCCTCCAAATTCCCCAGATCTCAATCCAATCGAGCATCTGTGGGATGTGCTGGCCAAACAAGTCCGATCCATGGAGGCCCCACCTGGCAACTTACAGGACTTAAAGGATCTGCTGCTAACGTCTTGGTGCCAGATTCCACAGCACACCTTCAGAGGCCTAGTGGAGTCCATGCCTCGACGGGTCAGGGCTGTTTTGGCGGCAAAAGGGGGACCTACACAGTATTGGGCAGGTGGTCATAATGTTATAGCTGATCGGTGTATGCATAGAAACTCTTCATATAGTTGGATATTGATATTTTAAAATCTTAATTCAGAGGAACTGCATTTATTTGACAAATCGGTTGTTTCTACAACATTTGCTGTGTTTGTTCATCAACATGTGTGGACTACTGCACTGCACTTTATCTACTGAGGTCCTGAACTGCTTTTATTTTATCCACCTTGACCCCGGATCGCACAACCCCTTCTTGACAAAAACACAAGAATAAGTCATTTGTGGGAAGTCTCTCCAAGGCAACTATTTTATTTACAGCAATTATAATACAATCTTCATATTTAGAACATTATACACAATATGGAAGTGTTGGTATATTTGGTTTAAACATCAAGACAGTAGAAGATGTATATTAGTAGTGAGCCATTGTCCTAATAGAGATCAGAAACACAATATTATTGCATTATATGTAGCTCTGTCCAGCTAAAGGTAATTGATTGTTTTTATATACTTCCACCCCTTAATGTTTTCTGTTCTACTCTGTGAATACAGGGATCTACTGTTTTGGGGAGAACCTTATAATTTGTTTAATACAAAACACCATCACTGAAAAGAGAATGCAACATTTGATTCATTTTTGTTGTTGTTATGAATTTAAAGTAAACATTGCATGGCCGGCTTGATTTTTCTCCTCTTCTGTCATTGGACGCCAAAGCTATTCTTTGATGACATTTCCTGCTTCAGCTTCAGAGGACTTGCGGAGAAGTGTTGATTCTGTTAAACACACAATGTTGCCATGTAAAAGCACAGGATATGCATTCGCTTCTACATGGGTAGAACCGATCAAAGGTGCAGATTTGGATGAGGGATCTTTTTTTAAAACAAGCTTTAAACATTATTTTATACCCCTAAACACACAATTTCACTTAAATTTAAGTGTGAATGTCTATGTGTAACATGTTCCCTTTGACCTGATAGAATAGAGGCCAATGTGCTTTTTCTCACAGGGTCCCACCGTAAATGAATCAGGCACACTGTATACTGCACTGCATTTAATTAATAAATAAAGAAACTCACTCTGAGAAATCAGTATGAAGCGGACAGATGACTTGGATACATGAATACCAGCCCCCAGTCCATGCCCCACCTATATTTGACCCACTGACCACTACTACAAATCTGTGCCTGACTTTTTAGGACAAAGCTGAACCAATGTGTAACAATTTGTTAACAATGAACACCCCTAAGTTGGATATATACAGAACAATATGTACAGATAATTGTAACAAAACAAAATAAATCAGCTGTACTTATGAACTATGATCTTCATTGGTTTGAAACGAAGGGTTTAAGAAAGAAAGCTCTGTCTAAGAGGGGGGGGTAGATCATAACTATAGGAACCTCCTCGAAACATATTTTTATCCAAGCTGCCTATAGGCCCCTGTGTGTGTCACTCAAACAGTCCCTTCCTGTTTCCTGTTTGTATATATTACATTACATTATTTGTCATTTAGCAGACGCTCTTATCCAGGGCAACTTACATTTGTACCCATTTATACAGCTGGGCATTTTGCTGGAGCAATCTAAGTGAAGTACCTTCCAGTTATGAGTCCAGAGCCCTAAGCACTACTCCACAGTGCTGCCCGTGTGTGACACACACAGGGACTTCCTCTATACCTGGAGACCGGACCCCCACGTGACCTTGTGACCCTTGGGCAGAGTTTCCTGTCTCAGATGACCGGGGCTGCGTTCACAACCCATCGTTATCTGTCGAGTGGGAAGCACTGCCCCAGGGGGGTTACTGTGTGACCAAACCGCCCGAAGGGAGGGGGCAGCGAGCTGGTGAGGGAGTCTGCCCCGAGGTGTACCCGCTAGGGGGGCCTCGCTGAACCAGCTCTAGATAGAGACCACAGGGGTCCCTTGGGGACCTTGCGGACTTCTTCCTCTCCTTCACTCCTTTAACTTCTCTCTCTCCCCGTCTCCCCCCACTCACAGGGCTGGCCGCCAGCTAGACCTCATCTTCTCTAGAGGCTGCTCCCCTTCAAAACTCTCTGTGACACCCATGGACATCTCAGACCACCACTTCATCTCCTTCTCCCTTTCCCTCCCCTCCCCTCCCTTCCCACTCCACCCACTCCCTCTGGTCACCTTCCGCCGTAATCTCCGATCTGTCACCCCCTCCACCCTTGCTTCCACTGCCCTCACTCTTACCTTCCATTGACTGTTTTTCCCATTTATCTGTCAACTGTGCTACTTCCTCTTTGTTCTCCTCACTCACCTCCTCCCTTGACGCTCTCTGTCCTCTCACGTTTCATCCTACCCGTCCCTCCCCTCCTCAGCTTTGGCTCTCTGCTGTTCTCCGCTCAACCCGAACTAGTCTGCGTGCCGCTGAACAGAAGTGGAAAAGGACCAAACTCCCAGCTCCCCTCGAACTCTACCGCTCTCTACTGTATCCATTCTCCTCCTCACTCACCTCAGCCAAGAAGTCTTACTTCCAATCACTCTTCAAATCCAGTCAACAACCCCCACAAACTATTCTTCACCTTCTCTTCCCTCCTTGCCCCCCTCCCTGGGCCCCCTCATCGCATCCCATGGTTTCTCCTACCACTTCTACGCTGATGATGCCCAGATCTTCCTGTTTTTTCCCTCTTCTGACCCTCTCATTCCCTCTCACATCTCTTCCTGCTTGTCTGCTATCTCTGCCTGGATGCACTCACACCACCTCAAGATCAACAACTCTTGTTTTTGCCGCATTCTTCCTCACCTTCTAATGACCTCCCCATCTCGATCCCCTTGGAATCCACCACACTCTCTCCTTCTTCTTCTGCTAAAAATCTCGGAGTGACCCTCGATCCTGCGCTCTCCTACTCCCAGCACATCACCACGCTGACACGCACCTGTAGATTCTTCCTGAGCAACATACGCTGAATCCGTCCCTTCCTCACTGACTACTCGACTCAGCTGCTCGTCCAGTCACTGGTCCTCTCCCGCCTGGACTACTGCATCTCCCTCCTGGTCGGCCTGCCTGCAACTACTATCCGCCGCTCCAGTTCATCCAGAACTCTGCGGCTCGTCTGGTATTCTCTCTGCCCTGATTCGCACACGCTACTCCACTACTCTGCTCCCTCCACTGGCTCCCGATACCAGCACGAATTCAGTTCAAGACATTGACCCTCACCTACCGCTGTCTCGACCACACTGCACCAAGCTACCTTCAGACACTCGTCTCTCCATACATCCCCTCCAGACCACTGCGCTCCTCCGGTGCCAGAAGATTAACTCTACCTCCTCCAGAGCCGCTCCTTCTCATCCCTGGCCCCTAAATGGTGGAACGACCTTCCCACCGAAGTCAAAACAGCAGAGTCCTTGACCTCATTCCGGCGCTTACTCAAGACACATCTTTTCAGACAGTACTTGTAATATTAGTCATTTTAATCCCCGTTAGATAGCACTTCAGTTCGTTTTATTATGCTTCTTGCATTTTTGATTGTCTTCCTCCTGGCTCCCTTTCCCGTAACGTCTCCCTTTAAGAGAGTGCTCCTAATCTCAGCTCGTTACCTGTATAAAAGACACCTGGGAGAAGAAATCTTGCTGATTGATAGGGGATCAAATACTTATTTCCCTCATTAACATGCAAATCAATTCATAACTTTTTTGAAATGCGTTTTTCTGGATTTTTTTGTTGTTATTCTGTCTCTCACTGTTAAAATACACCTACCATTAAAATTATAGACTGATCATTTATTTGTCAGTGGGCAAACGTACAAAATCAGCAGGGGATCAAATACTTTTTTCCCCCACTGTAGCTTTACCGTCCAGGATGTATAACCTCTCTTACTGTACTTGCCTGTGTTAATTGGAAGTTGTAAAATGTATTATATTTTGAATTGCTATGTTTTATGTAAATTGAATTTGTAATGTTTGATGCCTTTACTTAACTGTATTTTTGCACTTTGTTTTGCACTTATGTTGTAAGTCACCCTGGATAAGGGCGTCTGCCAAGAAATAAAAATAATAATAATAATAATAATAATAATAATAATAATAATAATAATAATAATAATCTGGGCTGCCCAGGAGTGAAGACCTCAGTAACACTCTACTGAGAACAGTGATTCAACAAAGTACAAAGCGGGGCAACAGAAGTCGGTTCTCGTGCCTCCGCCTCCCACAGTAGCAGCGGCCTGTGTTAAAGACGCTGCTAATATCCACTGCAGAAAGTGAGCGGCCACAAATGACATTCTGATAGATATCAGAAACTCGCTGTCACTGGAAAATACATCCAAGCTTTTAGAAACTGCTGGTCCCCCACTTGAGCATTTCAAACAGGAAAGCAATCTCGATCTTGACTGGCAAAGGGTCGGCGCCATGCAGATGTCATCAATTGTCACTCAAAGGAGACTGAGACCAACTAATCAACTGTCAAGAAACCCGTCTGGGACCTGCTGGGATGATTTAAGGTAAGAGCATTTGAATACCTTGATAAGAACACAATATTGACTCATATACAATATGTATTTCCAAGTGTATTGTTTTACAATTAAAACTAAGTTCAAATATAAAATGACAAATGCTCTTTATTCTCAGTGGTAAACGGCTGACCTGGGCTGCAGGACTCCAGCAATAAGGTGTCATACCGGCACTCTCAGAATCTCAGTTTCCACCACTGTGTGTAATATCATGTGTTTAAAGTGACTAGTGGTAAAATGTGTATATAAACACTGAGACTGAGCCGAGACACAGCCGGAGCACCGGGGCCTAGTGAAGAACTTTAACAACAAATACACACAGAGTTAAGAATCAACTGGAGTGACTCGGGGGCGGATACACTCTCGTTGCCGTTTTGATCTTGGACTCGTATTGCAGAGTCTTTGTTTTCTGCTGGCTGCTTACACCTTATTGCTGGAGTCCTGCAGCCCAGGTTAACCGTTTACCCCCAAGGGGCCCCTGTGGCCTCTATCTAGAGCTGGTTCGGCGAGGCCCCTCACCAGTTCACCCTCCCTTGTGACGGTTTGGTCACACAGTAACCCCCCTGAGGCAGTGCTTCCCACTCGACAGATAACGACAGCTTGCAAATGCAGCCCTGGTCATCTGAGCTAGGAAGCTCTGCCCAAGGGTCACAAGGTCACATGGGGGTCCGGTCTTCAGGTATAGAGGAAGTCCCTGTGTGTGTCACACTATATACAAACAGGAAACAGGAAGGGACTGTTTGAGTGACACACACAGGGGCCTATAGGCAGCTTGGATAGAAAGATGTTTCGAGGAGGTTCTTATGGTATCGAGCTAAGCCCCCCTCTTAGACAGAGCTGGACAGATAACCTCGTTTGACTCCTCTTCCACACCAGTGAAGCGGGTTGCATAGTTCTGCCACCAGCGGGAGCTGGTTTCATCACACAACTGGGCCGACAGCAGGAGACACAGATTATTTTGAGTCTCATTTTTGAGCCCAGTTGGGACTACAGAAGCAGAAATAGAAATGGTTGAGATGACTGCTTTCTTACAAATTTTTTCAGGGAACCAACCAGAGAGTGTGCATGCATTGATTTGATATTTTCAAATGACCAAGATAGAGTCAGAGGGACACGAGTTAGAGAACCAATGGCAGACTGCGATCACAATATGGTTAGCTTTGAGGCATACTTTCAAAAACAAGGACCAAGTCTAAAACAATGGTCTACAATTTTAGAAAAGCAAACCCCTTGTCCCCTTAGAGGGAAGGGTCACTGCAAATCATTACAAAGTTATTCTGAGTGATCACCTTTATCCTATGGTGACACATTTCTATCCTGATGGGAGTGGTCTCTTCCAGGATGACAATGCCCCCATGCACAGGGCACGAGGGCTCACTGAATGGTTTCATGAGTATGAAAATGATGTGAATCATATGCTATGGCCTTCAGTCACCAGATCTCAACCCAACTGTACACCTATGGGAGATTTTGGACCAACGTGTTAGACAGCGCTCTCTAACACCATCATCAAAACACCAAATGAGGGAATATCTTTTGGAAGAATGGTGTTCATCCCTCCAGTAGAGTTCAGAGACTCAGAGAATCTGTGCCAAGAGCATTGAAGCTGTTCTTGTGCCTCGTGTTGCCCAACACCTTACTGAGACACTTTATGTTGTTTTTTCCTTTAATTTGTCACCCGTCTGTGTATAGAGCAGTACATTAAAGTACACTTACATTTCCAAAAATGTAGGATACCCTATAGTCAAAAGCATTAAATACCAACCATTTGTAAGAATCAGAATTTGTTTTATGACTCTGCCCCCCCAAAACATTTAGCTGCAGGACACCGCTGTTAGTTGGTCTAATTAAACAATTACCTGGATGCATTTAATAAATATTTTCCAGACTCTGAAATGTTCTATGGGTTCAATGTTTTGAGTAATCAGCAAATTGTAAGGTATCAACTATAAAGATTAAATATTAACATTTTAGATAAGCCTATTTGAGTAAATAATGACATTAATTAAGTAATTGAGAGCTCCAGTTGGAACAACAACCAAAAACACTGCGGACTCCCAGGACAGGAGTCTGACACTCCTGATCTATATGATCAAGACCTTATTTCATGGAGGGGTAAAACGTTGTACATTTAGTAAGACTAGTACTGGGAAGTCTGTCATCTGTATCTGTGCTAGATTTTAGAAATATTTGCAGAATATGTTTTTCTCCAAGAGTAAAAAGATCAGGATGTGTGTGAACTGCCTGGTGCATTTTAAGCAGATGATATTGCTGGAGTTACTCCTACATCAATGATTTTCTATATTTATGGTTTTATGGAGGATAGTCCTCACAGAAAATTGTAATGGCCTTGTTGTGGAGAGTATGCCTCTTCTCTTAACAAGGTGGCAGTCATTAAGTTCAAATGTAGTCCAATAACCAATTCCTATCCATGCTGATATTTCTTAGATAATTTCTTATTTAATGTAATCTTACTTGCCTATTTTTATTATTTTGTACTCTGTTTAATCCTCCCAATTGATTGATACAAATAGTGTACATGATCCTAATTTATGCTGCATAGCCCCAATACATGTAATCAGTGTGTGACTACATGGATAGGGATCTGGGTCTCATTTAGACAGATATGGTTGCATTTTATTATCCTTATAAATACCTTTATGTGAAGCAGTCTATCTTGGATTTGGACATTCAAATGAAAGTTAAATATGAAACATCTATAGGAGTCTTTACATCGTCTATATATTGAAATTCAATTCCCCTTGGGGAACCACGAGAGAAATTATTTAACAGGTTGCCAGGCCTACTGCTTCAACATGTCATTATCACCGGTATAACGTTTCAGTCCAGTGTCAGGCTGTCCACCAACCCAATACCACCTGGAAACTGACCTCCTTTCAACCACTTAATATTTATTCGTTATTCAAATCGCAAATGTCGTGTCTCTTGTTAAGCAACTACTGCACTATAACAAAGAAGTTGAGGAATACCTCTCCACACCTCATCTTCCACCATCTTCTGACCCTCATCAGTTCTGGAAGACAATACCTGGGCTGTATGCAACTCTCAAGAAAAATGCTGTGGAATACATACATGTTCCAGCATCTTCTACAACTGGAGCGCCTTTTCAGTACAGGTGGCCTTAAGACCAGACTGCTGATAACTGTCACAGGAACTGTTTGAAACCCTCATGTTTATAAAGTGTAATAATGCAACATTTTCACTCAGATTAGGGATTTACTAATGTGAATGGCTATATGAATATTTTCATTAAAACATAATAAGGCCTATTACTGTGCAGGTTTGTTATTGAATGTTGAGATACTGTGAGTACTGCTGGAAAAATACGTACCTTGCACACATAACACATATAGTCAGTGCTAATCATAATACTGTTAAAACTATAACTACAATACAAATGTGGCCATAAAATGACAGAGAAGGTAGAGACTTCTGCAACTCAACATTTACTTTCAATTGGAGTCTTCATGTGTTGGTATTTGTAGAGCACCTTTGTTGTTGTGCTGAGTTTGTTGTGATGTACAAATGAGATTGTATTTGAAAATACAACCCATACATTGAAATACAAATAACTGAAAACACAGAATAACAAATACTTGTGGAAATACATATCTGAAGTATTTACAAATTGCATGTCAATACTTAAAAAAAGTATCTTCAAATACATTAAACTAGTAAATGGAAACAGGATACAATATATTTTGGCAAAGCATTTGAAGTCATTGGAAATACAGAACATACATATATGACCCAGGTCTGATAAACTCACAGTCGCAGCCAAAACGGCACCAATTGCCTGGACTCTGTGCTTCCTTGGGTGGCGCAACAACCCAGTGGCATTTTTTAATTCTTCCCACTTTTCGTTTTGACTGATAAGAGCACGGCCCAATCGGGTGCGTCCCTGCTCTGTCTCCTCACTGGAGCGAGCGTCTCCCTCTCTGGCCAATCAGCGACGGCAGAAGGCGGGATTCAGTCGACATTGAAAAAGCGCGGTGACGTCAGCGCCTGCGCAGCCGCAGCCGGTGAAGAGAAGATGGTGCTGATTAAGGAATAGTGAGTCCAAATGTTTTACTGTTATTTAACGTTTTTTGCGGTGGATTTCTTCTTTTTTAACTTTCTAAATAAAAACAAGCATTCGTCGGGGCCACACCTTATACGCGCAGGCTCTAATTTCTGAATTATGTGAGATATTAGGAGAAATGCGGTGCTGTATCTGTGATCAGGATGTGGCTTGGGTGTAATTGCCGGTTTCTTGCTTGGGCCTGGCCTAACGGTTCTGACAGTAATTCCGAATAAGATGTCAGAATATCCGATCGAGTGTAGTTTGTGGAGGTTAAATGGAAAGATCCATCATTTGCTGACTTACGATAACGAGCAGTGCTTTCAGGAGTTGTAGAAATACCATCAAAAACCAGCCTAAGGCTTTCAGAAACTTTCCAAGCTCACCCTCAGTCACAGTACGGTTAAGGCAGCTCTTTGTGAGGAAAGTTCACAGTAACTGGCAAACTGGGAAATGGGTGGAAAGTTGGGCAGTGTGTGCCAGGGTGTATTTATTAAAAAGTACGCAAAGCCCACACCAAACTTTGCCTAGCGATATAATCGATATTGACGGCTGTCACTGGGTAGCCTGGCAGGCTGATCTGGAATTCATTATGGGTCAGAAAGGTGAGCGTATGGAAACTAGACTGCTTTACTGGGATTAAACTCCCTTGTTTAGTCTATATGGTCATATTAGTCGTGCTTATTGTCGCTTGCGGGGAGTCGGACGCATCCAATCCAAGTTGCCTGGAAATCGACGGTGTGAGAGCAGGTAGTTACCCAGACGTCAGGAGTGCCGATGCAAATGGTGCTTTTTAATGGAAAGGCAAAGACGAAGCAAGGTCTGACGATCGGTTCTCCGGCGAGATCCATCCACCTGTTTCCTCCTGCACTGAGAGAGTTTAAGGCCCCTGTCATGCTGTCAGTGTCTTGTGAGCTGTGCACTTTGATCGGAGAAAAGCACTGCGCCGCAGAAACGTTCAGGTGTTTGAATAGTCGCTGAAACACACACGATTGGTTATTTTAAGATTGACTTAATACACATTTCCTTATTGTACCCCCTCGTCACGCTTTGTGAAAGCAATGGCGCACACATGTGCTTGGAATGATCTCTGAAGCACATGATTCAATAATGGAAATTATGAATCAGTTTTGGGATTTCATTCATTACGAAATATTACAGAATTATGTGATTGGGATTTCAAAGTAGATGCACCTTTTAATCACTGATTTTATTCTTCATCTGACCCAATTACAGTTGTTTAATGGGGGGATATGCTGGGTATTGTCCTACTGTGAGGAATTCTGGCCACTGTACTGGCTAGAGTGGACTTCAGAAGAGCCTGGGTGTGTTTTTGAGTGTTTTATCTTGCTGTAGTTTCACAGGATGTCATTCCTCTTGCAGAATACAACGATTGTCTATTTTGTGCAGTGAACAGCACTTGACTGTTTAAAATACATAAGCCCCAAAAGATCTGACCCTAAACTTTCGCCATATTTCGGAAAATCTGGATGAACCGCTGTTTACAAATGGAGTTTACAAAAGGCCAAAAAGCATTAATAAGCTTCGAAGCAATCTAGAATATTAGGGGTTGAGCTCAGATGTAGCTACTGTAATAGTACTACTAGTTTCTGTAATAGGCTTGGAGTGCATGGATCTGCCAGAGTGTAATTTATTTGATGCCTTCCCAGAGGTGTAGTTTATTTGCATCATGCGCCTTTATTTTCATCTAAGGTTTTGCATATGCTCTGTCTTGGTTTGGTATTTTGGTTCCATGTATTGGCAATCGTGTCTGTGTTTTTTTCGTTGTGAAAGAATCCTATACATTTTATTCAAAGGGTACTGAATGGAAATGACTGTGCTATACAATGTCTGTAGTCAGTCTGTTCCCATGGTAGATTCATTTTTACACCTTTCCAAAGTCTATTATTTACTGCCATAGTCTCCAAAGCTGTTTTTGTGCACAGTGTGGTAGATTTGCTTGAGCCTGCAGAGCATTCCACTTATAATAGCATGTGAAACAAATTGGAAATGAAAGTAAAAGGCAGGTGATCTATCTTAAGCCTTTTAAACTGCTTGACTTATGTTGCTTTTCTGAACAGTGGCATGCTTGAACAGTGAATAGAAGTAGAAGCCTTCATGATTTCTGATTTCTAACTTCTAACAGTGGACAGTCTGATCCTTCCCAATCTGCAAACCAACAATAATATTTTAAAACAATACTGGACAAATCCATAATTGTGGTTGTCCCTATGACAAATGTATAAATCTTGGATTATTGAGGAAATTACTCTAGGCAGGATGAGGCCTGCAACTCATTATTTGTACTAAGAAGTGTAAACACTTTGAAACTTCCAAGGTATTACGGTGTTAGGCTTAGAGTTAGGGATTTCCCCCAAGAATGTTGTTACATGCTTTACTCGTGGCCAGAGTACCCAGTGATATCCATGTAGATCTACCTGTACAGGCACCTTCTGTGGTCTATAACACTGACTGCTGTGATTGGTGATAACTGGAGGGTTACAGAGCCCATACAGTGTGAAAAGAAGCCAACAGACTGACTTCCCCTGTCCCGGAGGGTGATGGAAAGCGGCATCGCGGGCAAACAAAGGGAAGGCTCAATACAAAAACGCCATTGTACTGTAGAAGGAGCACTTTCATTCTTTGCTCTTTTTGCCATCTTTTTTTCTTCTAGATAAACTTGTAATCCCCCCCCCCCCCCCCATCTTTGTTTCCAAACCATTCAATCTGAACAACAGAGAAAGCAAGTCTTGCAAGTCTCCCCACAGTGTTAGTGTATTAAGGGAGAGGACTGCTTTGTGAAACCTTTAACTTTTTAAAAAAAATATTTATTGATGTGAAGAGTCAAACCAGTGCTTTCTGGGGTATAGGGTGGAGGTCACCTGTGCAGTCACTCAGTAACCGTCTATTACAGATGATGTTGAGTGTTTTGCTGTTCTCTTCACTAATCGATATGCTGTAACCAAATGGATAATTTGAACAAGGTCATCATTACACTCCAAAGATGGTGACGGCCATTAAATCCCATCCTGTACCAAGGAGGGACTGTGTGATTAACAACTGAAGGTTCCTCAGTCTCGATGATTTTTCATTTTTTGAGGCCACATTTTATGACAACAGAAGGAAAGATGATCTCAGATTCTGTAACTCACATGAGGCATTTCTACAGCATTGTTAAAATCACCAGAATTGCAACTGTATATCATCTGAGGTCTGTCTGCCTTTCTCATTTTTTGCTATTACCATGATTTGTACAGACCACAGCTGCCTATAGCAATCTAATTGTGCTATGTCACAACAACTGTCCCCCCCCCCCCACAAGTCTGGCCTTGTGGTTAATTGTATATATGGAAGTAATACTCCACTGGGTATCAGTGCTAATCATAATACTGTTAAAACTATAACTACAACACAAATGTGGCCATAACATGACAGAGAAGGTAGAGACTTCTGCAACTCAACATTTACTTTCAATTGGAGTCTTCATGTGTTGGTATTTGTAGAGCACCTTTGTTGTTGTGCTGAGTTTGTTGTGATGTACAAATGAGATTGTATTTTCAAATACAACCCATACATTGAAATACAAATAACTGAAAACACAGAATAACAAATACTTGTGGAAATACATATTTGAAGTATTTACAAATTGCATGTCAATACTTAAAAAAAAAAAAAAATACTATAAAGGTATGCCTATAATACTCCACTGGGTAGCTCTGTATTCTTTCATTAAAGACAAAACTATACCAAGTGTAGGAGATCATTTTGTCAAGGATAATACAAGACTTCAATAGGTATCTACCCAAAATAATCACAATTAATTAATTTTGAAGTTGTAATTAATGCCACTTGTTTCTTAAGCTCCCTCTCTGGGTGTTTCAATCGATTTTTATTTTTCCTAGAGTGCCTTTTAATGGCAAGCATCATATCAAAGCACTCTTAAGCTCTCAAGGGCAGTGAAAACTCTTCTGTCATTCTGCTGAGGCCATATTAAACTGATTTTGAAACAAATCGGCGAATGGGATGAGTCTGTGTTTCTTATCTTGGTAAGCTGTGGTAACATTACTGAGAGCAGGTGCGCTCATGTGCAGCAGTAGCCTCTGCATACCCCGAGACACCGCCCATGAAAAGATCATAGTCCACCCAACCAGCGCCGGGTGTTACTTTGAATCCTAACCAACATCAGCAGGGATATTGAGTGTATTGACCGAATTCACACTCCGTGTTGTTAGTTCCAGTTCAGTGGTGGCCAGTGGCTGATAGCAGGTCTCCCACAAAATATCTTAACAAGCCTCTTGTGGGAGATTGCGTCACATGCATATTTCAGTGCGTTAGAAAACGGTTAATTCTCAATCGGCTTTATTTCGTCGTGGGCAGGGGGCTTTTATGGACTTCCTGCAAATGATCTGTCAACATTTGCGTTTTTATATTCTGCTTTTGAACAAAAATTCACTGTTTAAATGTAATATTGAAATTCACTTAAGCTTGTGCTTCTGTTTGCTAATATTAGCTATAACCATTAGCACATGTCCTTCAGCTTTTCAATTACCTTTTCTTTCAATTAACCATTGTAGCATGCTTTAAACCAATTTGGCTTATCTTTTATTTTACTTTTACTGTTTGAAATATATATGTGAGAATTTAGTTTTTCCACATATTGGATCTCAGTGGAAGTACTTAGCACTGGCATTTCTCAGTCTGCCAATGTGAGTTGTACTGTACAGCAGAGTTGTAGCGCTCCGTCATTTTGTCATCTTCCATCTGTCGACATGGAAGTCCTGCCGCGCTTCACAGAGCTGCAGGAATAGTCTGAGATTAACGGCCTGGGTTTTGGCAGGAGGCGCCCTGCCTCACACCTGTAAACATCCCAGAAATGAAGTCTCGATCATGGATATTGGAAGGGTGCCCAGACGGTGTGGCCAGGGAATGCCCTAAGTGGGTGAGGCAGGAAGTAGGAGCCTGAGATGTATCATTGAATTATAGTGCTGTGCTTCTGTGTGTGTTTCATTTATCCCAGTGTGTTCTCCAGTGTTCCTACATATTTCATACATGCATAACCTTAGTATGTGTGAACTTCCATAGGATTGACTAGTCACTTTATGCTGCCTCCGTATATTGTGCTGTGTATCTGTAAGGTTTATGGAAATACAGCATTGTTGTTAAGTTAAATTATTTGATATGGCCAAGTTTTGACTAGGGTTCAGTGTAAGGCCTTTGGTCTGGGTTTCGGTGTTGTATTTCAGATAAAGAGCTGTGGTAGGGATGGTTGATTTACTTTACTCTACGGCTAAACGTCTATGTCCAAACTAATATGAAACTGAAACTTACATGATCGACACCTTCTGTGGATTTCTCTGTGGATTTCTCTGTGCACCTCTAGCACTGACATCCACCAACAGAAGTGCTCCATTGCATCATATTGCTCTCAGGAGGCCGCCCTTTCAAAACAAATTCGTTTTGTGCACAAAATATTAACGCACAAGCTGATTTATTTTTGTGCTGACTCGAGAGAAATGCAAATTTTTAAATCCCCGACTCCTTTGAGCTTTTGAGATCCGAACAATCGTATTCTGTTCTTTTTTGTGTTAAAATGCTTGCCAGTGTCACATGAAAGGTATTAGGTCACGTAATCGGCACTGTCTTTCTATCTCGTCTGCTAGTGTAGCAGGAGGGCCAGCCCCTGTGTATAGGCCCCCTGCTCCATAATCATCACCCAGTAACCGAAGGAGTAGGCCATTCAATCTTCATGCTCAGCAGTCCTCTTAGTTTTCTCATCCTTGGTTTCCCAGTCAGTCCTATATGCTTTACCCGTATTGGTGTTTTTGAAGATTTAGTCTAGTTTGTTTTTACAGTGGTCCAGTATCTGCACAGTGGGAGTGTGGGTAAGGTGTGGACTTGAACTTGAATTGTGAAAGTGTGCAATACACCGATCAGCCATAACATTATGACCACTGACAGGTGAAGTGAATAACACTGATATTCTCATTATCATGGCACCTGTCAGTGGGTGGGATATATTAGGCAGCAAGTGAACATTTTGTTCTCAAAACTGATGTGTTAGAAGCAGGAAAAATGGGCAAGCGTAAGGATCTGAGCGACTTTGATAAGGGCCAAATTTTGATGGCTAGACTGGGTCAGAACATCTCCAAAACTGCAGCTCTTGTGGGGTGTTCCCGGTCTGCAGTGGTCAGTACCTATCAAAAGTGGTCCAAGGAAGGAAAACTAGTGAACCGGTGACAGGGTCATGGGCGGCCAAGGCTCATTGATGCACGTGGAGAGCGAAGGCTTGCTAGTGTGGTCCGATTTATTATTATTAATAATAATAATAATATTATTTCTTGGCAGACACCCTTATCCAGGGCAACTTACAACATAAGTGCAAACAAAGTGCAAAAATACAGTTAAGTACCAACAGACTTAACTCCAACAGACGAGCTACTGTAGCTCAAATTGCTGAAAAAGTTCATGCTGGTTCTGATAGAAAGCTGTCAGACTACACGGGGGTTGCATGGGGTTGCGTAGCCGCAGACCAGCCAGGGTGCCCATGCTGACCCCTGTCCACTGCCAAAAGCGCCTACAATGGGCACGTGAGCATCAGAACTGGACCACGGAGCAATGGAAGAAAGTGGCCTGGTCTGATGAATCACGAGTTCAAGGTGTTGACTTGGCCTCCAAATTCCCCAGATCTCAATCCAATCGAGCATCTGTGGGATGTGCTGGACAAACAAGTCCGATCCATGGAGGCCCCACCTGGCAACTTGCAGGACTTAAAGGATCTGCTGCTAATGTCTTGGTGCCAGATACCACAGCACACCTTCAGAGGCCTAGTGGAGTCCATGCCTCAACGGGTCAGGGCTGTTTTGGCGGCAAAAGGGGGACCTACACAATATTAGGCAGGTGGTCATAATGTTATGGCTGATCGGTGTATATTTGTGCACATATATATAAGTCCTCTGTCATTTCCCCTTAAAATGTGAAAACAATAAGATGCATCCCCTTTTTTCTTTTATCATTTGAAGGACTTTGGTTCATATTCTGGTCGGCCCTATTGTTATGCTAATACCGTGGATTGAAGAACAAAACCAAAAAAAAACCTAAAATGAACTTAAAATAATCATACTTTCAATATTGAACATGGCTTTCTGATAACAAACAATGATTGGCAATTGCAGGGTCATTGTGGTGAATATTTTCCATGTCATTAAGCAGTACCACTGTTTGCTTCAATACACTCTCTTAGTAGACTAACCAGTGAAGCAAGTGAAAGCCTGCTCTTACTGTAGATTATAGTAGTTGTGGAAAGACAATGTATGTGTGTTTATGTGGGGGAAAATTGTTTTGCTAGGTCTAGGGTACTATACTTTTGTAATGCTTAAATAGTAATTTGTATTGACTATATTACTGCACATTTGTATTGGTTATTGTGTAAACTATAAGTCACTCTAGGTAAGTGTGTCTGCTAATAAATTAAACAAATAATCCCTGTGGAATTCCAAACTGAAAGTGTTATTTGCTTTCTTAAACTCTGTTCTATGCATTGTTTCCCAGAATGTAATGCACCATTGTAAATGCCAAACAAAACCAAATCAAGGATTGTGTATGTCTAATTTTACTAATCAAGTAAACTCTTTGGGTCTTATTGCCATCTAGTCCTCTACTAGACTTCTACAGAAATGTATGGGAGTATTTATCGCATTTGGTCTGGTCCACATCTCAAATGAGAACAAAAAAAGTCTTGATTGATTGATTGACTGACTGGCCTTTGTTCTTTCAACTTCTGTTGTGTAAACACTGCCGTACTGTGTGTAGGTCACATCTTCTAGAATCAGGCACCTATCATTTCAGTTTCTGGTTGAAGCAGACAGGATTGACTACATTTTCCCTGCATTGTTGTAGTTCAATGCTGTGTGCGATCACGGCTATCTCTTGTGTGAACTAGTCTTGACTGCATTACCTTTGTTTCATTGCCCTGTGTGAAGAGAGTCCAACACTGAAGGAAACTCTTGTTAAACATCAATTCTGACCCGGTTGTCTGACTGGTGAGATCCAAAGAGGAATGTCATTTTTCATCTTTGGCAGAGTTTTGCAAAGCTTTTTGAGCCCCTTGTCAAATCTTTTAAAAAGCATCAGAAATAAAAACTATGTGTTTCTGTGGCTTATGGAAAGAGAATATCTGAGAGGCAGAACAAGGCCTAGAACCCAGCAGCAGTATTGAGACATCTTTGCTTCAATGTGTCCTCTGGTTTGAAATGCTGGAAAGTAACTGGGTTGGCTGGTCTGATTACAATATAGGCCTGTGGAATAAACACTTACTGCTTTTATTATTTACAACATAAAAAACAACCTTTGTACAGCTTCAGTTAAAAATAAAATGAATGATACATATAAATAGGGTGGGTAAACATTAAAATTCAACATTTATTCACTTTTTTGTCTTTAATATTTGTGGTGCCATACATAATTTGCATTTGGGTTTACTGAAACAAGTTTCTTATGTGATTTTGCAAGATGTTTGACAGCTGTTTTCTCAGTGTTCTTGTTCAATATTATCTCCTGGGAATTGCATGTTGTCAGCAGAATGCTTTATACTGCGCTGTTAAGTAGTATCCTCTACAGTGAGGGAAAAACGTATTTGATCCCCTGCTGATTTTGTACGTTTTCCCACTGACAAAGAAATGATCAGTCTATAATTTTAATGGTAGGTGTATTTTAACAGTGAGAGACAGAATAACAACAAAAAAATCCAGAAAAACACATTTCAAAAAAGTTATAAATTGATTTGCATGTTAATGAGGGAAATAAGTATTTGACCCCTTCGACTTAGTACTTGGTGGCAAAACCCTTGTTGGCAATCACAGAGGTCAGACGTTTCTTGTAGTTGGCCACCAGGTTTTCACACATCTCAGGAGGGATTTTGTCCCACTCCTCTTTGCAGATCCTCTCCAAGTCATTAAGGTTTCGAGGCTGACGTTTGGCAACTCGAACCTTCAGCTCCCTCCACAGATTTTCTATGGGATTAAGGTCTGGAGACTGGCTAGGCCACTCCAGGACCTTAATGTGCTTCTTCTTGAGCCACTCCTTTGTTGCCTTGGCTGTGTGTTTTGGGTCATTGTCATGCTGTAATACCCATCCACGACCCATTTTCAATGCCCTGGCTGAGGGAAGGAGGTTCTCACCCAAGATTTGACGGTACATGACCCTGTCCATCGTCCCTTTGATGCAGTGCAGTTGTCCTGTCCCCTTAGCAGAAATACACCCTCAAAGCATAATGTTTCCACCTCCATGTTTGACGGTGGGGATGGTGTTCTTGGGGTTATTCCTCCTCCTCCAAACACAGCGAGTTGAGTTGATGCCAAAGAGCTCGATTTTGGTCTCATCTGACCACAACACTTTCACCCAGTTCTCCTCTGAATCATTCAGATGTTCATTGGCAAACTTCAGACGGGCCTGTACATGTGCTTTCTTGAGCAGGGGGACCTTGCGGGCGCTGCAGGTTTTCAGTCCTTCACGGCGTAGTGTGTTACCAATTGTTTTCTTGGTGACTATGGTCCCAGCTGCCTTGAGATAATTTTGTGTTTCTTCCATTTGCGAATAATCACACCAACTGTTGTCACCTTCTCACCAAGCTGCTTGGCGATGGTCTTGTAGCCCATTCCAGCCTTGTGTAGGTCTACAATCTTGTCCCTGACATCCTTGGACAGCTCTTTGGTCTTGGCCATGGTGGAGAGTTTGGAATCTGATTGATTGATTGCTTCTGTGGACAGGTGTCTTTTATACAGGTAACGAGCTGAGATTAGGAGCACTCCCTTTAGGAGAGTGCTCCTAATCTCAGCTCGTTACCTGTATAAAAGACACCTGGGAGCCAGAAATCTTGCTGATTTGATAGGGTATCAAATACTTATTTCGCTCATTAACATGCAAATCAATTTATAACTTTTTTGAAATGCGTTTTTCTGGATTTTTTTGTTATTCTGTCTCGCACTGTTAAAATACACCTACCATTAAAATTATAGACTGATCATTTCTTTGTCAGTGGGCAAATGTACAAAATCAGCAGGGGATCAAATACTTTTTTCCCCTCACTGTATGCTTTTGGAGTTTTATCTCTCTTGATCAGTACTCTAAACAGCACAAACATTATTATAACCTCCTGATTTTGCCAGCAGTCGAATAAACTCCACCCATTGTATTGTTTTCTTTTCTTAGCACCTGATATAAATAGGCTATCTCCTACATGCTATGTAATGTCCAGAAAAAAAAAAAAAAGAGTAGCCTTCCCAATTTTATGTTTCCAAGTAAAGGTGTGGTTGTTACACAGGGAGCTTTAAAGAATGTTACAGACTTGGAGAGCTTTAACTTTTTTTTATACTGTGTTGGCTAGTTTCACAGTCCAGTAGTCTGAGAAACTGGCTAGTCTAGGCCTACTCTTCCTAAAATAACATTGAGCAGGCCATGACTAGTGCTAATTTGGATTAGAGAAACCAGTCCTATATGTCAGAGCTCAAAAAGCAGTCCTTTAGATATTTTTCACAAGGCTTTGCTCTAGTTTCTAAATGGTTTGAGACATAACTCAGTTGGTCCCATAGCTGTGTATTTGAAATGGTTCTGTTCTATTATGGTGGTTTGAAAAGTTCTGAACTCAAACTTGATGAAAAGTGCATAATTATAAAACCAGCTTATTGATTCAATTGTTATTGTAATAAGCTGAAATGGTTAGGCCTATATGTAGTTGCAGCAGCAGTGCTTCCTTCTGTATGGAAACGATTTTAGTTGTCCAACTAGAATAACTTTGTTTGAATGTGTATTTCAGTATTCAGAAACCTTGCAACGCCAGTTTGTACTGTTCACACCCTCTTATGTATCCTATGTTTGAGTTAATGAACAATGAAGTGCTTCTAGCTTGGTAAACTTTTGTTTTAATCGGTCATGTTATAAGCTAATTTAGTGTGGTTTAAGTTAAATATCCCCCTTGTTGGCGGTTAGTTTGTTTCTCTCCAGAAATTAGTAAATAACCCTAAACCATTACACTAAATAAGAAAACTCTTCAGTTCTAGTGGGACAGGGTTACTAAAGAGGAATACCAGTTGTGCATTTCCATAGAAATGTTATTAAAGTAATCCACACTTTTTTTAAAAAATAATTTAGTGTTCATTTTAAGAGCAATATTCCTTTAATTCTGAGTGAGTTTGTGTATTCTTAATATATATGATAGCTTTCTTAGATAGCCTTGGTTTCTTCACAAGGCAAACATAAAAATAAAATGCTATATATAATCATATAATCATGATTGCAAGAACATCAGGCTGTTTTCAATCAAATCTGGTTTGTGATTTGTCTGGATTTCAAGATATCGTTTTGATAGCAGTGCTAAAATCAAACTCCTCGTCTTCCTGAATGAGTCGTCTTGTAACAGCTTTCACAGGGAATGAGACGGGATTGCTTCAATCCTGGAAATCCTGCTTGTTAAAGCTCCGAACTGGCAGTGTACAAGAAAAGGCTGAAGTGTAGTTTTATTGGGCAATCTTCCAACTGGCTTTTCAGCTACAACACCTGTCCATGCTTGGGGCTCTTGTGTGACTGTGAAATATTGTGTTCCTGAGGGAGGTTTCAGCAGAAACTAATGTGAAAAAAAAGACAGCGCAAAACTGAATCACAATGAGAAATGTGGTGGTATCAAAAAGTGTACTCCTAGTCAGATGAAATCCAATCCAAAGTGGAATAATACTAAGCCTGTCCCCACATACTGGCACATTGCAATAGCCTCAACTCGAAAACATGTTTGGGCAGAGCTTTGAGAAGGGCAAGAAAATACAGGTTCAGTTTTTATTGTCCTCTGTTCTTCTGGGGAATGTACTTACAGTTGCACTAGGCTACCATATTTGTTGTGGAATATTTCACACCCTGCAAATCACCAGGTTTGCAATCAGAAAATTTCAAATTAGTTTTTTGTTTTTTTAAGAACTCTGGTGTGTGCTCCATTATTGTGCTCAGCCCCTTGTTGGAGTGTGATATTTTTGTCCCTCTGTGTAGCTGCTGTGGTTATACATCTGGAAAATGGCTGGCTGCCTCGCTCCTGTGTCAAGTGAAGGCAGAGAGAAAACTGCAGTAATATTCTAATTTCGAAATCTGGTGCATTGCTGTTGACATCCTGGGGACTTGCATTCGCGGACACTTTTTGTTTGCAGCTCACCAGCTCATACTTAATTTTAATAATTTAATATTTTAATTAGTCCTTTCACATGAATAGGCTTTATTTAAAATGGCATCTCTATAATACCCCTCTTTCAACCAGGCTCTAATCAATAGTTAGATCTTTGCCTTTTTGTGTTCTCTGCAGAAGGCAGGATCTTGCTAAATTATCGAAATGATTATCTGAATGATCCTTGTTGCAGTACAACCTATATGATTTAGTCCTGATATAATGACTCACTATCCCAGGCTTAGGTGACCTCAGAATATGTGACTATTTCAATATTGTATTAGTCCACGCAAGTTAGCTTCCAGACATAATCTTTGTTTGTTTGTTTTCCTTGTGTTGTTCTACACCAAAGAGAAGACTTTGCTCAAACCACTTTCTTTGAACCACAAAAAACAACACTGCACTACTTAAGCCAGACTCCTTTGTAATGCATTGAGGAACCACAGATAAGGAGTGTGGAGTGCTTGGGGTTTTGTCTGTGGAGCTGCAGAGTTATCAATGATCGCTGTATCGTGTAACCGTTACAGTTGTACCTTGTTTCTTTAGTCAAGCTAAAGGCATTTGTTATTGGCCATTTAGGTGTCAACTTGTCCATGTAGAAATTCCATGGTCCTAGATAATTTCTAACCATATTTTAATTTCCATATTTTAATTTAAAGATTCACATCTTCAACTGTAAGAGTTATCTTCCTAAGATAATATTTCCCTCGGACACATTCCTCTGGACCAGAATCTTCTACTTGAGCTCTTGGGTGAATCTCTTGATTGAACAGCCAAGTGAAGCTTTCAATTATATCAAGTCAGATCAAGTTTGAAGTTCTAAGATTTTGCAGATTTTGAAATCTACAAGTGGAAGTGGAAGAGCCGAACTAGTTAATTAAGTGAAATGATGAGGTTAAGGTCTATACCTTGAGCTACCCGCAAATTACACATCACAAACTAGTACCTAATCATGATTTTATTTACATCCAGTTTAAAGTGACAATGAGAGAGTTGCTACAGGTTTGTAATTTGCAGTTCATGGGTAGGTCAGAGTTTTGATTTGGTCTAGGTCTAATTAAGAACTCGTCTGCTACGTAAAACTGACTGATATTTTTAGAAGCATTGAGTTAATTCAGTTCTGACTGATGTGGTTTGTTTTGGGGCTGATACTTAACCACTTCTTCTCTTCTCTTTCAGTCGTGTGGTTTTACCCTGCTCGGTGGAAGAGGTGAGTTTGTCTTTCTATTCTTTACTACACTTTCCACAGTATTTTAAACTAATTTTGCTCTGAAAAATGTTGGTTGGACTAATAAACATTGCATTTAGGCTTCCCTTGGGACTCAATTGGGTTGTTAAGGCCTGATTATCTAGAAAGGGTAACCTCCACTACATTAAATACATGGATATCTATAGAAGAGTACATGCACAATTTCAGTGGAGTGTCAAAATCTCTGGTAGAATGTACAGGTAAGTTTTGACTGTCAAGACGTTCAGCTGTTCCACTAGATTCAGTGCAAACATCAGTTCCAGGACCATAGTTTCCACCCACTGCTTGCTCATCACAAGCATACTTCACCAAGTCCCTGGGCCATGTTAATTCCCAAAGCTGCCCCAGAGTTGAATTGTACATGGTCTCTGAGTTTGTTACCTTACAAACAGTGCAAGAGTTGCCCATGCATGTTTATTTACAAGCTCATGTGCTTGTTTTCAGTTTTATCCAAGTATGGACATCTCCCTTCAGTTATTCTGCTCTCCGCTTTCTCCCTGGCTCCATATTTAAACACACTGCAAGACTATAGGAGACGGGCTGCTTGCTTTTTGCCCTTATTCCTGCTAAACCGACTCCTCCTGTGCATATGGAACACACTGGTTAATCACAAGATTGGTTTCGGTGAACTGAAATGGGGAGGGGGAAATTGAAAAAGACACGCACTGATTCATTTGCTCCAGCAGGTGCTGTGCCATGCAGTTGATTGCAGTTTGAAGTAGCATCCTGCTGAATGCAAGTGTGTAATTAACTGTAATTGTCTCGGCTATTTTTGGTGGTTTTTGTCATTTGCCAAGTTTAACAGGCATTGAGTGAATCCCCCTCTCCCCCCTCTCTCCACATAATGACTGCTCTATCCCTATAATAAAAATAAGCCGATATTTGATCCTGTTTAATGAACATCAGGTCATAGGATCACTCGGAGTTTAAGAAAAAAAATCAGCCGAGCTTGTTGATAAGTTTTAGTTGCAACTTTGGATGCCATTGGAGATGTGGAAAACTTGCCACGTCAAGGCTTATTTTGCAGTGTTCTTGCATTGGATTGAAATGGTTTGCTTTGTTGTAGCTGCTTAAGCTAGTTCCTTGTCCTTTATCAGCCTTTAGTGTTTTGTTCCAGTATGGCAGAAAGTTTATTGAGGTTAAAGCAACTTTGGCAACCCCAAAAATATGTGCATTAGCCTCCAGTTTGAATCTATGTTGTGTTGTTTTTCTTAAACATTTAAAAGCTCATAGAGTCCACACATGGCAGGTATTGTTACAGTAATTTGCCTTTTTATGGTGTTTTTTTTTTTTCTTCCCCCTCCTGGGGTTGGCTGCCAATTTGTGCTAAACCCTCAGTCATGTTATGTTCCATAAAAGTGCAGAAATTAAAGTCACAGTTGAAGGGCCTATAGTACTGGTATACAAATCAGACTACAACCAGCCATATAGAGATGTTCCTCGTATTCACCTCACGATAGCTGTAAAACTGCAGTTCAATGTTCTGTATACACTATAAGTAAAGGTCACATGAAGTCAGGTGCCTTTGTTTTGCAAAATAAATGGCACTGAACCAGTATTTAAGTCATTTTAGTACATGCGTGATGCAAACCATGCTTGTTTGGTAGGGAGGGACAACCAGAATTGATGAGGCTTTACTAAATGCCTTAAAGTTCAACATTTATATTTTGTAGAGGATTTGAAAAAAAAAATGCACCATGAAAGCAATACGTAGAAATCATATCGCATTTGCCAAATTAGTTTCAATCGCTGCAAGAATGTTTGAGAGACATTTCAAGAGCAATCAGAGCCGAGAATACCGCAAAGTCTGAACCATTAAAGGAATAAAATCAAAAAAGTACATCGTATATGAGTTTTCTGGATAGGATGAGCTTCTGTTGATGGAGCTGAATTCGATTCCTCTCAGGTTTCCAAGGCGCTGATGCACTTTGACCTCAGGGGGGAGACTGGGATTTGGGAGGTCCTCACAGAAACGTGTTGTTGTTTTTAAGAAACCCCCCAGTAGGGGATTTGCTCAGGCTATCTGTTCATTTAAACTCAATTGGTTGCTTTGGGAATTTGTATTTATTTCCTCTCCATAAGACGGGTCGTGTTTTAAATCCCATTGTGCATTTTTGTGTAGATGCCTGTTGTACTTGTATGCAAGTGGTTTCATTACAAATACAAGATATTGCATTCTAGTTTGTCGCAGTTTACTATTATTAGCTACCGATCTAAACAGTGGCAAGCATTTTTCACTAAAGGGAAGGGTTGAAAATATTGCTACATTTATTCAAGTAATTGTAAAGTTTTTATACATAATGTTTGCATTTCAGTTTATTCCTTTTCCGCTAATATAATCATAATTTAAATTACCTAACTTGCGTAGCCTACATAGAGCACCAGCTATTTGCAGTGTGCTGGGAGTCATTAAGCACTGCTTTCTCCTCATTTGATCGGGAGGCTACAGCGGTTGAAACAATTATGGAATGTAATAATGGAATCGCTACTTACAGCAAACAGGAAGCAGCTCTCTTATACGCATTAGGCTTTGGTTTTATTTTGTTCAGTTGGTACTTTAGGAAAATATTGCAGTGTAGTCAGTCTCCTTGTCTTATTGAAACACCTGATAAAGCGAACCCCAGATATCACTTTCAAGATGTTGTTTTTGTTCATAGCAGTCAAGTGCTTTATTTACTTCCCATTCCCTGCCAGTTGTACTTGTTAAACCGCAAAAGGTTTCGGCAGCGTCTCGGATTTGCTGCAGTGAGTTTCTTTTCATCCTTGGTTCACAAGCCGCAGAGCCTTAGTTCACAGGGAGCTGAGGGAACACAGCAGCTTGTCTGGGTTATGTCAGCCGCTTTATGGAGTGCCGTACCTGAGATTTGAAATGAATGCTGCATCTCACTAGGAGAACATCCAGGGGCAAAGCTGCTACACAAACAAGGTCATTTGTTTGCTCAATTACATGCACATCTCCATGGTGTGGTGTAAATACACGGTCATCTCCATCAGCAAACAAAATTACGCCACCAAAAAAGGTATTAAAGCGCTTTCCCTCTTTCAAGGGCTCTTGATAAGAAATTTATTTTTAGCATCAAATTGGAAGTAAAACTGCATTCCCCAGTATTATGTAACCACACCTTTTCAACAAGGTTAAAAGATTTTCATTTATTTGTTTTATTTGTTTTTAGGTCAGGGAAGATTTCTCCTTTTTCTGAACTCTGAGCAGAGTTGCTTTGATTGGTAGTGCAGTGTAAGAAAGCTAGTGATCTGAAAGGAATCGGTCATGTAATGGCATGTGGAAAGTAGGTTCAGGAGCATTCAAACAAGGAGACATTTTACACTGAGAGAAGTGAGTGGTTGCATGGGTGCTTTGCAGAACCAATGGATTTATGCAGCCAAAATATCAGCCTGGGCTACATGGTCTTTTTGCTTGTTTTTAAATATTGTATTGTTCTTAGATATCTGTTGATCTGCAGTCTTAGCGTCTTACTTTGCTGTGTACTGCCATCAGTGCTAATGACTGCCGGCACACAAGTTATATCCTCCACAATGCTGATGCTATTGTGTTTGCAAAATGTTCTTTGCTTTGTGACGCCACAGGTTCTGAGGCTGAATTCACCCTCGTCTCCAGTGCCCCAGTTGAAATGTTAGTATTGAACTTCCTTTCTTAACTGTCAGATCTTTCTTGAAGGACACTGTAGGGCTTCTGCTTTGGTAAGACTAATATAAACTACTATATGGATCTCTGAGGGAAACCAGTGACAGTCCACAAGCCCCCCACTGTAATGGACCAGGACAGATAAGAAATGAGTGCAGTGCACACTATTGATCTGCTATATAGAGATGTAGGGGTGAGAAACCTTGACATGAAGGCTGTTTACATTTGGCATTCTTAATCTGAAATTGTGCCTCATACTCTTGACTTGACTTTGCTGAGTGCTGTCCTGGCTGAGATCTATATAATTGCTTTCTTTTGTTACAGAAAGCTAGCGGTTTGGAAGGGTATAGCTCAGAAGCCTCAAATCTATCTTTCTCAACCTGCAGTAGAGACCTCGAAGTGCAAAACAGCAAAAAAGCAAAAATGTAGTTAGTTTTAAATTGTATGACGAAGTGTAACATAATTTGACGAGACCAACATTTCTTATTGAGCTAAATTACAGTGCTTACAGTCAAGTGTCTTGGAGACATGTTTTCTGTAGACTATTCTCATTGCACACGTGCTATAATGAGTGTATAAATGAGATCTAGAGCCGAGTATACAATGCGACCAACTAGAGGGTGGAAGAAATAGATCTCTGAATTCCTAGTGCTGTGACAGAATACAATGTTTATGATCAGAGACTGTACTAAAACTTTTCCTTTGAAGAACAAGGAGTAATGCTACAACTGTTAAGCATAAATATCAAATTTTGAAGTCTTATTTAATAGCTTAAGTATCTTAAAGTTTAATCTTACTGTTCCTTGCAGTGGATGTCAAACAATAACCAGTGACAGGGACAACTATGCAGAGCAGGGAGAATAAATCACACATCAGAGGGAATAGGATAAGTCTGCAGCCAAACAACCTACACAGGGAGTCTTTTCAACCATGTAATTCTCTCATCTTGTGAGCTGCCCTGTAACAACCTTATACTCAGGTAGGATGCTCTCACACATACCAATGTGTCTTAACAATGCTTACTATTAGTTGGGCTCAACCTATGCTTGGATACCCTAGATCTGCTCAGTGCCCTGACCCCAGTCCCCCCAATTTTATTTATTTATTTATTTATTTATTTATTTATTTATTTAGACTTTCCTGGCAAAGCAAGTCTCCAGTGTTTTATAAGGTATATTCTGTAACTGTGCAAGGTATTAGATTTTCTTATAAATCGTATTGCCACAAAACAGATTTCTCTCTAGATGCTAAGGTGAGGTGCTGATTTTGTTTTTTGCAAGTACATGGGATTTAGAAGATCGAAGTGAATTTCAACAATGTAGCAAAATGTAGTGTATTAAAGTTCTGACTCCCCAATCTGCTTAATTATTATTTTACAAATAAGTAGTGTTAGGCACAATCAGATTTTTTTTTTTAACTCAGCATGAGAAACGAATTGAAAGACAAGTGGTACAGAAAGAGGAATTATTTTCTTAACTCGGCCAACACCATTAAAGCCATGAGATTAACTCGGGGTTGCAGGGGAATGGTGTTGAGAACCATTTTACGGCCTGTACAGCAAACTTGATATCGTAAGACCTCTTTGGCATGATTTAATGAGGAACTCCTGCTATATTAGAATTGGCACAGTATTCCTGTGGACACCCTTCAAGACGGACCAAGTATCACCCTGGTAAAGATGGTGAAAACAAGCTGTATTCCTCTCTCCTGTTACAGTCTGTCTCCTACTCCTGCTTCCTCCCTCTGAACTTTGCCCTTCCATGTGTCATGTATGCAGCCACAGTACTGTACATTGTTAATGCCTTTTCTGTTAGTAATAAAGCCAATATTAGCTCAGGTTAGTGGTTAACCTGGCATCTTGTTCAGTGCACCAAATAGGGATTTTTTTTTATAAACAGTGGCCCTGGGAGTCTTTCTGACAAGCTTGTATACAGTACTTAATTCCACTGGGGTAGCATGGCCTAGTTTAAGCGAAGTTGGTGTGATGTGACACTCCGTAGGGACCTTTGAATCCTCCCCGAATTGGGTTGCAGTAGCCGTTTCCATCCTGCTGAAAGTTGTCTGTTCTCCTCCTTAAAATATGTGGTGTGTTCGAAAGTGAATTCTGCTTTCCTAATCTTGAGTGTTTAGACCAAAGTGCCTTGACTGTGACAATTGTTTTAAACCTTTTCATCAACAAGAAACCCCGTTGTCTTGTGCCAGACACACATTTAATCCCATGTGTAATTGTGTAAACTTTTATCTGACTATTAATGCAAACCAGTTCATTCAATTTGAAATGGCTATGGTCAAGAAAGAAAGAGGTGGAAAAAAAGAAAGCAGAGAGTGATAGTCTTCCAAAGTGACATTCATATTGCCTTAAATGTGAACAGCTTAGCAGAACTAATGTTTAGCCTTAGCATAGCCTTTTAGTGTATCTCTATACTGTATTTGAACAGTTTTTCTCTATTTCACCATGTTATCCGAAGTGAAATGTGATATCACATCACTAATGGATGAACACCTCTAATCTTGACTGTTTCTCACTTACATCCTATCATTTATGACCCCTCCAAAGACAGACATGATTAAACTAAAATCTATTTACAAGCACTGTAACCAAGCATGTGACTGGGCCTCTATCTAGGCCTGTTAGAAGACTTTTATAGACCCGAGGAATACATTGAATGTGTTTATTATTACTCTATATTAATTAAATTGTATTGTTGCATGTGTGGTGGGGAAGGAATTGTGTGCACCTTTTGGGGGAATGCAGATCACGCATTTCTACAAAACAAACTAAAGAGGGCCTAAATCCAAGAAAGATGTGGGTCTGTTGTGCCTGTACTACAAGGAAAACTGTTAACCTTCTTGATAACCCAGTTTAAACCAAATGGAAGTCTATGAACAGAGCATGAGAAGTGGAAATAACTGTATTATATAAACTATTTCTAAGAGTAGAGCTATCCTTGTTTAAGTCAATACAGCTTGTTTTAATTGACTGAGCAAGAGAACAGGCTTTTCCACTGCCTTTGTTTGGTTACAAGCTCACGTGCTTATTTTACATGCATACATTGTTCCTAAATTATGTGCAAAGTGGAGTGATTGCTTGATAAATATGGTTCCTTGAACGGCTCAAAGAACTGCTAATTTATTTGTTCTCTTAATTACGTTTTTTTGAGTAATTTCAGTAAATCTGCTCGCAAGTAGCAGCAAGGTCAGAACACACAGTGAGAGAGAGAGAGGGAGAGGAAGGGAAAAGAAACTGCAAAAGTGCTGAACTGGCAGAAAAAGCTAATCTGTAAAACAATTGCATTCTACAAAAAAAAAAAAATCCATGAGAAGATCTAACATAAAATGCAAGCAAAGACAAATAACCAGTCCTAGCTTTCTTGAATGGAAATGCATACAAATATAATTTACATATTTCATCATCATCAGCTTTTATCGATCCACTGCATGGTGTAGGCCTCCCCAAGATGTTTGAACTTGTTATAAAAATGTATAGTGCTTTGCTACATTGACTCCTGCTCGCTACATGGCTCAATAGCCTTGCAAAATCTTTCAGTCCATCTCAGTCAAGACTTATTCAATCAACCGATGGATCAGATACGGCGCCTTTCATGTCGAGGCAACTCAAAGTGTTTCACGGTATTAGAATAAACTTTATAAAGAAAATTAAAGTAAACATCATATAAAAATATAAAATACAGCAAAAAAGCAGTCAGTCACTAGTTTCAGAAGTACCCTTCCTCTCCGTGTTTGGTTCCCAGTACATTTCTCTCACTGTCCAATCTGTCTTCATCTGGTCAAAATACAGCGCTGCTTTCCTACTGTGTGCAAAATAACTAATCAGTTATACATTGGCGATATACAGACACCAATGGGAATCACACCCTAATGTAATCGGTACAGTTACACATGCCCCAGGTGGTTAAATTCCACTTCCCGAACTGGCACACAAGCATGTTGGTACAGGGTTAATGCTCATTACTTTTAAGCAGCTGAAAAAGCAGGAGAAAAACAAAGTCCAATGGAGTAAATAGATTACTCAAATGGTTCAATAAGCCTAAGTCATTAAGAGCTCAGTGAGAACAAAGTACTTAAGACACAGTAGGACCTGGGGAACCTAAGACCTAAGACACCCAGCATTAGGCGGTGACATAAACTGGGCCGGCTCAGCACAGGAAAAACAGGAACCTGGATAGGTTGTGAAATAGTGGGGCTACATTCCTCAGATTTGAAGTGCAGGCCTTTGAATTACAATGCCTTGCTCAGCTCCTAGTGGTAGCTTGTGACAGTTTCCACCTGTGGAATATACACCCACCCTGTTTTGGATTACCCACAGTGCTGGAGGGAGGCTCAGTTACCAGATCTGGCTGTGTCCTGTCCGCCTTGCCAATCACAAAGGGGGCTTGGAAAGCTGTGGCAACCTTTTCTTTTTGTTACAGGACACAAGGATCGCAAACAAACAGGCCTCTCTGTGTTGTGGGATTAGCGTTTGGTGCTGAACAAAAGCTTGTTTGTCCAGAAGCAGTTGAAATCCTATTCAGCTGTACTGCATCTGTGGTAGATGCCTTCCTTCTGACAATACAGAACCTTTGTGAACAGCCCAGCAAAGACCATTTTCTCAAGGCTGTTAATCAGATTACACTTGTAAATATCTTAAAGATTTAATTTCAGTGTTTACATCATGTATGTATAAAGATGAACTTATACACACAACATCACTGTTTGGTCTGGATCAAGATGCAAGGCAAAGGGGAGGACCATTCTGAACATTTAGGTTTTACAAAATGGCACAATTTAGTCCTTCATTGCAATAACACTTTTGTTGTGGTGCTGTCCACCTCCACACTGCCACAGTGGAAATTCTAAGATATGAAACGCACTGTAAAAATGTTATCGGGAATCTTAACTATGGAAAAGCTGTGGTAGACATTTTGAGGAGTTGAATACTATATTTTCTGAACCCTACTACTTCAATGGTGTTTACAGGTATTATTCCCTCGGCTTTGGAATGTCCAAACTCATTTTCTGATTATAAAATAAAACCTTTCCAGGGTGAAATTAATCTTCTAATCCTTTTCATTTATACAACCATCTTGACCATTTTACATATTTTGGTATCTGTTCAACATCAGGAACTTGATTGATGGAAATCAGCAAAAGAATACCAACTTGTTTCATATACTTTTTTTTTTGTTTCTATACATATGCTTTTCCAGTTTTACCTATATTCCTATATTTACTAGCCCCTGTGGTAGTGTTTTCTTCAGACGCCTCCCATATTATAATTCAGAACCAGTCGAGGGATGCAGAAAAGATGCTTGCACAAGGCTGTAAATCAGATTACCCCTGGTTTACATTTATATAGGTATAAACACAAATCTGTATATATACTGTGCAACCTCTTGCTAGGATTAACATGTTTGACAGAGAGGATAAACACTGCTGAGCCATTTATTGAATGACTGTAATGATATCCACTAAAGCTGCATAAAATGATAAGAAAACCAACAAACAAACAAATCTGTTACAACTAATTTGATGCCACACACAGCTAAACGTCTTTTCATTTCTTTATTTTCTCTGACAGTATCAAGTTGGGCAGCTCTTCTCAGTGGCGGAGGCGAGTAAGAACGAGACCGGAGGAGGAGAAGGAATTGAAGTCCTAAAGAATGAGCCCTATGAAAAGGAGGGGGAGAAAGGACAGTACACACACAAAATCTACCATCTAAAGAGGTAAGCAAGAGGCGTGGCATGGAGCCTTGTTTGTGGGCGTGGCCATGTGTCACCTGACATAACGCCATTTTCTCAGTCGCTCAATTTGTTAGGCTGGGTAGGGTGCACCGAAAAAGGTTTTGCTTCTTTACAATGTATAGTGCTTACTGGTATACCAAGCATGTGGTGATAGTGAAAAAACTTCACGTCACGTCTTGCAATGAAAAGGTAGCGGCCAACTTCGTCAAAACTTTGGAAATGTCTGGATTCTGATAAAGGGCGGAGAAATGGAGTTCAGTGTCATTTGTATACTGGTGGTTAAGTATCTGGAAGTGTGATAAAGGGTATCCGTTTCCACTCATGGAGTGTCAAACGTGGTCTGTTTAACTTGCCTTTGTGTGTAGCATCAGAAGAGTGTCTATAACAATGGTTCAAAGACGTCCATCAGCATGACGTGCAGTGCTCTTTCTCGTGAGTCTCTGTGGTGTGTAACACTGCCTCACAATATCACTCCAGTGAGTGGGCAGTCTAATGGCTGGCTTTAAACGTTGCCCTTTAGGAAAATGTTTGTGAAGCTTGTGGTGACTCAGAGTGGGGGAGTGAGTCAGCTGGAAGCCAGGATACTTGGCGTAGGGGAGGGAAATCTCAATGGTGCCTGAATCATCTCTACCTCACTCGCTCATGCTCTCTTGCTCTTTCCCTCCCTCCATCCACATCCCTTCGGAGCTAAACATTACTCAGTCCTGCACAGGAAGTGATGAAATCCATTCCGGCCTGCTAAATTCCTCTTTTTTTTTTTTAACCTATATATGACATCATTGCTTTGTCAGCTCCCACCCATCCTCTCTTTGACTTCCTTAACAATAACATGTATATCTTCATAATACGGTGGTTCAAGTTTCTGTCATTAGCAATAATAAGCAGAAATGCATTTGACATGTAGAGGAACCACAATAACTTGACCTCTGTTTTAAGGCTTAGAAATTAGAGAATGATTTTAACAGGAAGGAGTGATGATGATTTTATTTGTGTTTATTCTGCTGCCTGTGATGAGACGCGCAGACAAGTACTGATGAGTGAATGCTGAACTACAGGGATCAGACTCTGGCACATCAGTAATGCACATCCATGATTCCCAGCACAGATCTGATATTGATTTATTCATTTTCCACTTCCCCGGCACTCTTAGCATTAATAGCCATAATTATTAATTTCCTGTCCACAACCACATGCTTTACAGCATACCTGGTTTTGGATGGGCCCATTTCTGGATGGCTTTTCAAAATAATGATCAAAGTAACACACAAATTCATGAAAGGAGAGTTGCTTCCAAACTAGTCTTGTTGCCATGTTAATACTAAAGAATTGTTTAAATTAATACCTTGTGTATAAATATAGTGTCGTCTTACAACATGAAACTGTATTCAATAATGGCACTGATTGTTTCTCCTATATATGAAAGTATTTACATTTAAAATTTTCCACATAAACTTTTTTACATTACATTACATTTAGTGCAGTTTTGTCTCAAAACAGTATATAGTGCCCCCTTGTGTACAGTGAGGAATATTTGCAATCCTCTAAGATGAACTAATGGGTTGCATTGAACTAGATGTAACACAACAAATGTTATGTATTTCACCTTCACATTACCACACACGGCCATGCCCCTTCTTATAACATGTAATCTTTGATCTTTTTTTTTGTAGTCTTTTTAGGTATGCTCTTGCATGACATTCTCCTTGCTCTTTTGTTATTGTGGTTACTTTCATTATTAAAATCAAAAACAGTCATGTGTGCCATTCAGGATTATTTGCATGGTGAATAATAAACCGTATCATAATTGAAACCATTTCTATGTGCACTCTGTTGTGTAAATGGAGAATGTATTTTATCAAGGCCACAAAGGCTATTGATCAAACAAAAGGATTGGGTTCAAATTAAACTTTATTAGTAAATTACAGCACTGCATTTCTAGCAAAGTGTTGCATAGCTGAAAGCCATTTCATGAATTACCTTCAGGCTCTTCCTGCTCAGGAAAGGATGTACTAGAATTTCCATTTTTGGAGTTTTATGATGATGATGTCCTAATAATTGGCTATACAGGCAGTCCTCTCAGAAAAGACCAGTGTATTTAAGAGTCAAAAAGCACAGCCTTCCTAATAAACAAAAATATTAAAGCAAATATTGCATCTAAAAGTATTCTACATTTGGCTGTTAAAATATGTAAATATAGTATGCTTTTTTGCTTTATTTTTATTTGTATATTTTTCACAAAGCTATATCTATATATTAGAACTTGGATTCAGATTTCCAATGGATTTTTTTTTTTTAAGCCATGTGTACCCCAAGGGCTGGTTTCACAGACCAAGAAAAATACTAGTCCTGGACTACCTACTGATATTTTGGTCAGGGCAATACAAAACTAGTGCTAATCAGGGTCTGTGAAACCTGCTGTTAAACTCTTAAAGCTTTAATTGTTGCTGATGGATGATAAATAACTGGCCAGCTTTGCAGACCATTCACTCTTTGAGCAGGTGAGGTGATATCTGAAAACAAATGATCCCACTGGTCTAAAGTAAAACAATTTAATGTATCTATGATTTTATGATGGATTATAGGATTGAAAGGTATAGTTACATAGCTCCAGATATGTAATATGTGCTACATACATTTAAATAATAATTATGTCTTTCAGGGGGTAAATAACCTGGAAAATCAATTTGGCAACATTCAAAAAGTATTGTACAGTATTATGGACTGTTCAAGCCAATAATAGATGGGTGTGTTCACTGTCAGTAATACATAGATGCATATAATAGATGCATAGATTATTAAAGTCAATATAATCCCAAGAAGGAGCATTTAATTGGTTTACAGTTGAATCTCTGTAGCTCTATTTATTACTTATTTTGCTCAAGTCTTTATTGAAGCTGACTTACTAGGCTGACAGTAAGTAAATACAATACCTTATGAACAGAAGATTAAATTCTAGAACTGTCATAAATCACATTATGTAGGAAGACCCAACATAAATTGAATGTGTAATATCTGCCTATGTGAAATGTATCAGAAAAGCAACATTTCCGATTTAAGGTCTGGTCTTCTATATTAATACAAAAAAAAAGGCACTTTTGCAACCTTACTGTAAATTTGCTTCGTATGGTCAAATATGGGCAAAGAATTCAGCTCCGGAGGAGAGAGGGGGGTGGGGGAAAAGGCAGCAATTATCAGAAAGCAAATAACTCCAGTTTGAATTTTACATAGCAGAGCCTCAAACCATACTCTGACAGAACAAACAGGCTTTAAATACTTCTGACCGTGTGTGGGTATTAGAGAGAGAGTATCTTCTGGCTTATTGCTGTTAGGTACTCATGAACTTTCCCCCTGGCTAACTAAGGGAGAGTGTTTTTTGGGATTGGTGTCCATTTTATCCCCTGTATTCTTCCCTGGAGGGCTGAATGTTAATTTGCCATGTGTGGGAATCTAACCAAATGCATGTTAATCATGTATTCCACCTCAGGAAGACAGCTTAAAGTTCAACATGGAGATATTTCAAACTCCCAGTGCAGCACTTTTCCCTGTATGTGTGGGATGGATTTGGGCGCTTCATGTACAGTGTCAATGCACAAGGGTGGCTTGTTTGTTATTTGTATTTCCTTTGAGGCTGGTCAATAAACAGGGTCGTTATTTATTCACCTTTAAATCTACGTGCATGATTATAATTATTAGAGCTGCTTCATCTGTTTAAGACACCGTTAAAAGTGGCAGCTCCATTTTTCAAAAGGCCGGAGCAGTGCTGCTGTGTAATTGCTATCTATGACAGGACTGGCACTACAATCCATTGCATTGCCATTGACCCACACTCTCATGAACAGAGATTGAATATTGCCATATTATCTCTGCCGTGTGATCTGACTTGCAGCGAAAGTTGTGGACTGGAGACGGCCAGTGTTGGATCAGTTTAAGGTTTTAACCTTTCTGTGTAAGTGGCTATAAACAAATTAACGTTTTCCCCTAGAGAACACATCGAGGTATCATAACATTTCTCACAGCCTGACGTTGGCAGTTGTTTGATGCTTATTCGTTTCGCCTGCCTTTAAGAAGTGCAAGTGATTAGCGAGATATTGTAGAAGAAACTAATTAACTGAAATGTACACAGTGGTTGGGTTAACCAAGTGTCTTAACTTATACCTCTGTCCAGAGTGCTGAATGACACCTACACCCTAGAGACCACAGGCTACTGGCACCAACTGGCCAAGCAATTGCTATGCCGGAGGTCAGACTCAAGATCTGGGCATCTTAGCTTATTATTCACTAGTGACTACCATTTCTTGCAAGCTCTTTTTTCCGCTTTAAATGTAAGATTACTGGTTGGTATTTTCGACGTGCAAATGGCCCGATTCATTTTTTGGTTGTTGTTAGAGTATGTATGGGTCTTCAGATTCCTTCGGTTCTTTCATGAAATAGGTTATGAAGTTTCAATTTCAGAAAGGAGTGTGGAAAAGACAGAAAACGACGGGAAATGATATTCCCTGTCAGTTCAATATGATAGAAAGGATCTATCATGTTGGATTTTTATTGTTGTTTGTTTAAATGTCGATCTTCACAAACCTGTGCTGTTCACATGAAGTGCAGGGCTTTAAGCATAGTCTCCCCTGTGGTTGTCTGCAGTGTAATGGACTTCATTGAAATCTCTTCTTACAATTAGGAGGGTGAAGATTGTTGCCTGCAGCCTCCTTTCTTTTGATTTGTTGCTTCAGTATAGCAAAGTGATGCTGTCATCTTTACGGGAGCAGGAAAGTAGAAGCAAACAACTCTAGTGGGTTCCAGATCTTGTTGCAACTGAAAAACAACTGAATATTCGCAAGCAGTTTTTTTGGACCTGTTTTTCCCATTAGAAAGACAACGATATGTCAGATAACAGCTAAAACACCTACTGGGCTCGTGTAATAGAGAAACCAAGAACCCAGTTAAACACTCAGACCTTCATTAAGCATTCATTTAAAAATCAGAAGTCGCCCCTAATCGCCAACAAATTGAATATAGACCAACACAATAAATGCAGAGGAAATGTACTGAGCCTACTTTTTTCCCTCCGACTGTTCTTGTCTGACGTTACGCTTTGCATTTAAAGTAAATACAAAAAGTTGTGTGATATATGCATCCCAAATAATCCAACTGTAGCAAATATTTAATGTACTGTTAAAAAAATATTTTCCAGCCTTTCGCAGTCCCTTGCCTGCACCAGTAGATGACAGTGTTGCCTCGCCTTAGCTGCTCATATTTCAGTCCTCGGTTTGTTAAGAAGGGCAGAGTCTTGTAGCCACAATCAAGCTGTCTCGGTTCAACATAACACAGCCAGCTCGTACTGGATACAGACTGGTATATACATTGTTCTCTCTGGTAGTAATTAAAAAATGGGAAGACATTGCTTCGCCTTACCGAACAAAGACTAATTGTCCTATTGTTTTTTGGATTAGTCTTGTGACGAGCTTGACGGACCTTTTTTTTTTTAAATGGTTTTTATTTATATAATTTTTTTTATTTCCGAATCCCCACACTGCGATTTCTATTGATTTTTTATTTTTTTTTTATATAAAGGAGAGCCACACAAAAGCTCTTATCTACTACGCACAACCCTGAGGTCACTGGTATCCTGAGAACAATAATGAGAGAGATCACGGTTTGCTTTACTGCAGCGCTATTTAGGCAGCTTTCTTTTGCAAATCTCCTAATACGTTTTTAAAGCCACCATTTACCCATTCAGCGATCCTCGTCCTGGGGTTGCAGTGCAACGATTTCTCCACAACACTCATTTCAATTGCGTCTCTTTAGTAAGAGCACTAATTTGAATATTCTCAGTGAAGAATAGATAAATATACTGAGATTTGACCAAGGAAACAGTCTTGAATGTGTAAAACAAAAGTGAGCATTTCAGGATGCCTAATTTAGTATTTGTGATTTTTCCGAACTGTTTAAGGTTATAAAACATTTGTCCTGTTTTTTTTTTTTTTTTTCCTTCCTTGTTCCTAGTAAAGTTCCCGGATTTGTAAAGATGATTGCACCAGAGGGGGCCCTGGTGTTTCATGAAAAGGCATGGAATGCATATCCTTACTGCAGGACAAGTAAGTGCCCAGCATATGTGTATCTGTTAAAATCTGCTTCAGAAATCCAAGTCACCTTTACAACTTTCAAGAAACCAAGGGGGTTCTTGTATCATCATACATCATCACCACCATCGCCTCATGTTGTGTACTGCAATTCATACACCCAGCATCTAAAAGGTTAAAATGCATTGCACCTTTTTAGATTGCATATATAGAGGACCATAAATGTCTTGACACGACTTACACTGACTGTGGATAGGTCTTGAGCTCTCTAGAACTGGCAGTTCTTTGTAAACACGCTCTATACGTGGAAGAAAAACAAAAACGGGCAAGATTTTCTCCCATAGTTTAATGAAAGTATTCACACTTTGATATTGATGAGATTGACTGGATAATGTTATATATCCAAGCAATCTGCAGTCTGTAATAGCTGCACTGCTCCAATCTGCCTCGTTCAGTCGTCTTCCAAAACTTCTTTTACAATTAAGGAATATTCACTTCAAGGAACTAGAGTTAACTTGAAATGAACAAGCCCAGTGCATGTTGTGTGTGAAAACTAAGCTGTTGAAGCACTTGAACATTTAAAAAATAAATACATCTGCAAATAGTATTTCTTTACAAAATTAAAGTAACTGTAGCATTAACCCTCTCTCACTGGTTCAATCCCTGTAGGTCCCTTTATGTCTGCTTCCCTGTTTCATGTCGCTCAAGGGCAAATCCTTGCCTATGGGCCTTATTTATTTATTTATTTGATTAATTTCCTGTTTGGAATGGCGGATAAGATGTATATAATTCTGAACACCAAAGCACAGCATCTGAGGAGTTGTGGGATCGGCCTTTAACCACTTTTGAGTTGCACTGAAAGAGGCATATTGGGGTCAGTAAACAGACACTACTGAGTTCAGATCACAGGCCTGCCTCAAAAGGTTGCGTCTGCATGTGGCTGAAGGCGAGGAGAATATCTGTGTAAGATGGAATTTGTCCTAGGTGTTTAATAATCCATGGCATAAAAATATATATGTACACACACACACTTAAAAGAATTGCACAAAGAAAGCAGGTATATATTTGATATACCTCATCTGCAGACTTTCAGAAAGAATGCCTGCTGAGCAAATTTGACATAATTATTTTAGGTGTAGCATTAATGCTCTGCTGTAATCCTGAATTCTTCCTAGCCTTCATTAGAAATAATGTCCGGTGATTCATAAATCGTCTTCATTGCACTTTATTCGTGCATCAGTGCCGTCTTTTCACAGATTGTGCAGTGCCGTTTCGGCCCAGAGAGCGCTGTAGATTTAAATCAGTGCCGTGGCTGTCAAATGTTGACGCACACCCTGTCTGAACTCATTTCAGTCATGTGCGATTGTGAGTTTTCTCAAGGCTGAATCGGTGTTCGAGCGAACTCCAAAAAGATAAATAAGATTTTTTTTTAAGACTAAATGAATCCCCAAGTAACACGTTTCTGATAAAGGCTTCGTATTCGGAAAGGATTCGGTTTCTCAACTGTGGTCGTCGATGGCCAAAGGGTCTTCAGATTTTCATTACACCTTTTTAATTAGGTAATTGAACCATTAATAGACATACACATAAAAAAAAGTCACCCGAACTACTACTACAATAACAACAAAATATTGCTAGACTGGGGCCCTTGACAGGTGCAGTTGAGGATCAGTGCTTTAGGATGTGCAACAAACAAGAAAACCGTGCTGATTGGACAAACTGCTGTACTCCTTTCAGTATGTAAATAGGTTCCTTGACTTATGTCTGCCATTTATTTGCTGCATCCTCCAGCCTTCCTTTTTTTTTTTTTGTTTTGCTCTGAATGGGGACAGTGGAGTGAGATTTAACCTCCCCAGTCCTGATATTCATTTTAATGGATATGTAAATGCATACAGGTCAATGTGAAAGGTGTACCAAGAATCTGAAAAGTAAATGGACTTCTGACTCAAAATTAATATGGAAAGACCATGCAATCTGGCAAAATAAATGAATAAATAATCTAAATGAAAAGACTATAATGAAGCTGAATTCTATTTTGATAAGCACATGCTGAAAATTCTATGTTGTTGAAACGTGTGACTCCTTTTTCTGTTGCAGGATGTTGTATAAGTTTCTCTTGATGTTCCTATTGCATGCTGTTTTGTAAGACATGATCTAGATCTTTAAATAGATTTTGTGTTATTTATGCTATACTAGTACACTGTAGCCTACATCATCTAGAATACCATGCAAACTATCTGAGTACAGCTGTGATAATGCTTTGGAAAACTGGTACAATTAACAGAAGTGTGCGTTTGATGCTAAGCAAAAGATCTTGGGGTCGTTTTGTGTTATTTATTGTTAGCTTGAAACTTTACCATGTCTAGATTACATGTAACCAACGCACTGAATGATATTTACTGACATTTCTCATTTATGTATTTTTTTTCTTTTCATGAATTTAATAGTCTGTTTTTTCTTTCTTTTTTTTTTGCATGCTTGTTCCATGTGCTTCAGTTGTGACGGTGAGTAGCCCGACAAAACTAACTCTTGTCTCTTGTTTGAATTCGAATGGCACGCCTCAGGGTAGCTCCTGGTCTGCCGGTCTTTGCACAGTGACGCGGCTCGCTTTGGTGTCTTTTTACCTGCCCTCACGTTTTCACTTCAGCTGGGCCGGGCTGCATTGACAGAAAAGCTCAGAAATTAATGGAATGGGGGGCATGGGGGTGGGCTTCTCAGATTTGAGGCTGCATTTCTGCTTTGCAAGTAGTGGCTGCAGGCTTATGTCCCCTCAGCTTGTTTTAGTGTTTAATTCCCTAAAAACCCAATACTGAAATAAGCTGTTTCCCAATCTCCGTGTCAATACAAACTAACAGCGTTTTTCCCCTTCTTACAGCAGTGCCTTCATTATTCCATGTATACCAAAAGAAGGGATCCTTAACATGAGACCAGCTGCACTGTCCTTCAGCTGTTGTTCCCCTGGTAGCTCTCTTAACTCCCTCTGTCGAAGTGGTCCAGTAATCCGCTGTTGTAGTGTGCTAGTACAACTAGTTATAAGTATGTCATTGAGTTCATTAATTAAGGCTACATACTTTGGGAGACTTGTTTATTTGCTTTAGTTTTTTAACTTGCTTTGATCCTTCTGTTTCAAACTAAATGACCAAGGCTTGAGTACAGAATATAGATGTTTTTATAATCCCTCTTTGGTTTTGGAATCAGTGATGTGAACGACTGTATTGCAAACATTTTAATATCCTAGAAACCCCTCACGATCACCCCCACAAAAAAGAAATGTCTGCAGCCTTCCCTCCCACGTAGTAAAACTGTTGCATTTCCCTGGTTGTCTACCATTTTGTATCCTTTAAGCATGCGTGTCCACCGTGCTAATAATTAGGGCCCTGTGTCTTACGTGACCTGCATTCTTAGGGCTTCACTTTATCCCTCCCTCCGCAAGGTGGTTATGTAGTCTGCTTAATTAAACTACTTACTGATTAATAATCTCCTGACTCCTTTAATCATCTCAATAAGTCATTCTATTAAGGTACATTGGCACTTTGGTTAAGCAGCAGCGGCAACTGACATTTATTTAAATGTACGTACATCCCTTTATTACTGATAAAACATTTTTCAATATTATTCTTTAGAATGTTTACATACATTTAAGTTGACATACTTCTCAGTTGACCTGCTGTAGGAATTGTTCCCACATTCGTTACAAGTTTGTTCAGAAATGCATGTCGTTTGGCATTATCAGTTTTTGCAAGTTGGGCAAAATAAATTCTACCCATGTACAGAACACCAGGTGGATATTGTTGCGTGTGTTTGCTCAGTGAAGTGTTTGATTGGGGTGTCTTTGTCTACGTGTTCAGATCTTGATGTTTCCAATTGCCTTTTAATCTCATCATAATGCATAACTCAAGCAGAATGTGTTGATTTCTTAATTGTGAAATCGATTACTATAGCTTGGAGAGCCTGCCGGGAAATCTAGCGCGTAACAGTTGAATTACAACTGGGGGTAAAAGACAAGTTGCATAAAACGCAGGGCCCTGCTAACACTGTATGTGCTGTGAAGTTGTTGTGCTGTTTGCTGTGTGCCTTTCGGTGAGGCTTTTCACTCTGTTCAGGTTGTAGCGATCATTTCACGCATATGGCATTATTGCATGTACAGTCATGGGCAGAAGACCCCAAATAACATGGTGTAATGCACGAAATGTTTGTGATTTTTATTTTATATGCCTTAAATAGGGGGTGGGGCTTGTTGATCTTATGAAATTTGTCTTCAGAAAAGTGAAAAGTGACTCAGATTAAAATTAACTGGTCATTTTGATTTTACTTCCTGGAGGTCCTGTTATAATAACCAAAATGCCTACAGTCTTAAAACAAGTTACCCACATTAGTTGGGACCAGGAGATTAAATAGCTTAAAAATCTACAGGAAAAACATAACCTACATAGACCTACAATATCAAGAGCTTTGGATCAAGACAATCATAAAAATAGTGGTCAGGGTGTGATTGCATAGGATACTACACCAAACCACTTTATCTTTAAAACCCATTTAGATTTTAACCTTGGGAAGGCTGCTAAAATGTAAGCCTATTTTGTTTTTTTAAAAACTGTAATTGAGCTTCCTTTCTTCTTTCAGAATGAATACATGAAAGATGACTTCTTTATTAAGATTGAAACATGGCACAAACCAGATATGGGAGCACTAGAAAACGTAAGTACTTCTCTGCACTTCTTTGCAGCGCTGTCTCCTAAAGAGTTAAACGTTTCCTGCCAATCTGTCAATATAGTTTTCTTGTATATTTCCTTTCCCATCCTGACAACTTTTCCAAAACTAGCAGCAAATGTCCTTATAAGTTGTCTGTCTTTCCGTCTGTTTGTCTGTCTGTCTGTCTCTCATTTAAAAAAAATGAGACACCTTGGCAAGGTATGCCAATCATGGACATCTGAGTACACGCTGGGGTAACATCTGTGCTAGGTGTCCTCTGCGCACTGTTCCAGCTGTTGGATCATGCCCTCTCTTCTCTTGTAGGTTCATGAGCTGGATGCCGACACATGGAAGAATGTTGAAGTAGTACCTATTGACATTGCAGATAGAAGTCAAGTAGACCCTGGAGTAAGTAGACCTTTTTTTTTTTTTGTCTTTTGTCATTTTGCCACTTCGCACATTCATACTTCTTATTCTGTTTTACATTGATACTCACAGCCTTCTGTTTCTGATGCAGGGTTAGGGTTCATTCACAAACACACATGTCGTTGACAGGTTGTGGGAAATGTTTGCAAGCTTGTGTATATGTGTGCACAGTAGAAAGCCCTGGTCCTGGAAGGAATATGGGAAACACCGTAAAATAGGTGGGAACTGACCCTATCCCAAACTTTGCCGCTGTCTCCCGCTATCATGGATTCAGAATGTTTGCTTATTCGTTTTGGTGGTGCATGCAGCAAGAACTTTGTATGTACCTGTTGGTGAACTGAAACTGAAACCTTGCGATTGGAAGTGTTTAGGAAAATCCGAGTTACTGCAAAATAGAAAATCATTGTATATCCAGTGTGAGTGAATTAACATGTCATCCTCTTCATGTGCACAGAATAATTTAATGTAACTAGCTTCACCATTTTAAATTGAATCAAATATGAGATCATCGTCGCGACCAATTTATAAACTAAATTCGACTTCTCTGACCTTGTGAATGATGATTTGTGAATTCTATACAAAGTAAGTTTACTTTTCTCATCAGGATAGACCTTCTATTAGGGCAGATATAAAATGCAGGCGTTTTCTAAGTAATTCTAGATAAACTTATTGTCAACACAATATTATTTGATCATAGTTTTTCAGTATAGATAGCCCATATAAAAAGAGAATTTGGTGCCACCTCGTGGTGTACCTCACCCAGTGCACCACATATATGGGCCAGAACAGAGCTGAATGGCTTCTGCGCACAGCTTGATGTCAATGTCTTTGTGCGCAGGAAATTGTACATAATAATTTCTATTTCTTAGAAGTTATAGTGGGGGAAAAAAAGATTTAGCTTTAAGAAACCAAAAGAGAACAAAAACAAACAGACAAAGTAAGCCTGCAGGCTGGTGCTTCAAGTGCCACTAGGTGCTTAGCTAAAAACAGAGAGAGACACTGAGGAAATATTGCACAGATGATCTTCCCAGGTTTATCAACCTCTTCTCCTGCTAATCCTGTTGATTATATTCCACTGGAGACATTGTTTGAGAAATCTTAGCCTTGTGTTCTTGTAGCTGGTGTTGTTTCATGATGCCCATGTGCCCTGTTGTGATGCCCTTGCTACCAGTTCAATACCCGTATCCTGGCCAGTCTGTGCAGTCGTTCAGATAATTTTTTCAAAACGCATCAGGATGAGAACGAAACCCAGTTCATACATGTCGGATTATCCGACCTTTCGCACCTTTTGGAAGCTGTATTTAATGTTGCTCTGTATAAAATGGTAAGCTGTTGTTGCTTTTATAGTTCACTGGTGTGTTCAGCCCTACAAAGTGTAAAACTAGGAGGTTATCATTTATTTAGCTCTGTGTGTGTTTTTTCTTTTGAATTTAATTACTTGTTAGTGTAATCGCCAGTGTATTTAGCTGACAGCAGAGCAGGGCTTGTTAGTAGTAACTGAAGAACACAAAAGCAGAATTGAAGGGGAAAAGAGGAGATATTGGCTTGAAATCCTGGTCAGCAATGATGGATCAAAGTATTGGAAGAAAAGGGATTTCTCATTTTCGTTTAGAATTAAAATGCTGCACACTTGGTTAGACAGCTAGTGCATAACATATAGATATTTTATTTTATTATGTTTGGTAAAAAGATGGTTTACGTTATAATTTCCTTTTTCTATTTGAGCTTGGATTTATCTCTAGCTTGTAGATTAGTCCCACATCTTTAGGCATAAATGTATGTTAATCATTTGACATAAGATTCTGGTCGGTTTCTTCCCTCCGAGTGGATTCCTGTATCTCCTGAAATGATGATATACATTTGTTTTGCTTCCAAAGACCTACTATGTTACTCTGGTATCTTTTCAATACAGTCTGAATGTATTTAAGTAGTACTGCTTAATCTGCACCTCAACAACAGTGGTAAATATTTAAAATACCCATTTGAAATGTTTTTGCTCATTAGAGATGTATGAAGCTTAAGGCTTAAGGACCCCTGGTGAACCAAGCTCATAAGGTATGGAGATGGAGACATTTCCCCCAACTTGTTTGCTTCTGAATTGGGACAGCAAATCATAAAACGCAGTCAATGTGTATCCCGAAAAGCCTAATTGACTTCATGTGCTTATCTGCGGTTCCTTTTCTCTAACAGCAAAAACACAACAACAAAATGGGGGGGGGGGAGGAAAACGTTATGTATACAAAAGATGCCGTCCATATCCGATTTTTCCTCTGTCTTTATTTAATTCACAAATTCAATCCTGCTTGTGTTTAATCAAGCCCAGCACTGCGCTGTAAGTTTTTCTTGATTTGTGTACATGTAGTGGGCCCCATGGGAGGCGGGGTATTTACTGTGTGTGCAAAGATGTACACGCAATTAACTTCACAGAGGGCTAAGTTTGGAAGTAATTTTAAAGCAATTGAGCCTGGTACAAACAGAGATTATTGGAATCAGGTTAGGGGCTGCATGCAAGCCTTGCCATAAAAATTCACATTCTTCTGATATTTTTCTCCGCGCTCTGCAAGAAAACAAAACCATACTTTGCACCCACACCCTTAGTAACGGTCTTCTCAGACGGGATGTAAGAATTCAATATTTCTGCAATGACCTTAGTATTTATTCATGTTTGTGGTGTCTGTTGATGCAGTGGTGCCGCGCGTGATTTTGGATCAGTTCTGTAAACAGTCTAAAACGTTTCTTCTGGAAGGAAAGAAAAAAATTTACATTTAGATTTCAGGGTCATTTTCTATAGATCTTCTAAAATGTCGCAGAAACCATTAGTTACTGACAAATCTAAATAAATAGTCTTAATTCTGAAGTATTTTTTTTTTTCTTTTTAAGATCCTTTCAATATATTTATTTTTCCTTTTTAAAGGCATTTTCAACATTTTCTTTCATCTCTTCATTCAAGCCAAGACTTTTTGTAACTGAAGAACAATCTCAAGAATTTTGTGGTATAGTTTAAACAAGATTATGGTGTTACTCTTGCTGTACAGAAAGCTTAGTATCTGTGTCATGAAGCAAAGTAATTCTGCCTGGGGATACATTTGAGGAACTGAAGTAAAAATAAAGCAACTGGGAGGCAAAATTAGGAAAGTGGGTTCATGAAGCCCATTTTGGGATGAATACATTCCAGCTTTTTAACATCCCACATTTCTCCTGGATGCGTTTCACCTCTGGTAGAATGCAAAAGCGCAACATAACAGGAATAGATTAATATAATGAGCTGTAGATTGTGAAGAACCTGTTGTATATAATTTTGTGCTGATTTGTGTATAAATACCCATATACTATGTGCAATCCCCTCTGCTATAGTTGAAGTAAGTGTAAAAATGTATGTGTGCTCTTTTTTTTTTTTTTTTTTCAGCTCGTTTTATTTCGCATTCGTAATGTACTCTGTTTTACACGTGTTCAATGATTGCATACTAAACAAGCAGCTACATTAAAACATGACTGTTACCTTTTGCTTTTATGGGGAGGCAATAAGTAGAAAAATAATTGCTTTTTCCAATGTAATTCCAAATTAAACAAGCCAAACAGGAATCGTTTAAAATCTTAGCGGAATAATTATATTCACACATCAGTTCAGTTCGTTTTTGTTTGAAAATTGAAGTTCGGGTGATTTAGGTTCCCAGCCACATCAAGAACCATTATGCAATGTCTCCTTTATAATAATACGCGTACCATTTTAATACAGAAATACATGTGGTGGGGTTCAGTGTTGCAGTTGGTTATGCTGCAAGACAAAGGGAATTAGGGAAACTTAGCACTCCTCAATGGATTGGAATGAGGGCCCCAGAGGATTTCACTTTTAGAGGTAATTACTAAGGAAGCATAAAGACAGCTAAGTCATTAATTCCAATGGAATTAACGGCTTTATTAACTGTTCAGAGTAAAATTCACTAGCTGCAACTGATTATCTACTTATACAGTTTTTTTTTTGTTTTTTTAATATTTAAAAAGGGAATAGAAACTAGAAAAAAGTGTTCTGAGAAATATTTGTGATTATGAGGTGCAGTTCCGCTGTAGTGAAATGTGGTAACACTACAGCTATGGTCACCTATCAGATAAATCAAATACATTATTATTGAGCTTTCGTTTGTTGTAATGTCTTGTTACTTGATCTAAACAGATCTAGTGACATTGATATCCAGAACTCAAGCTGTTATATGTATTTATCGACAGAAGAAAACAAACCACTATATATTATATTGAAAACTACAAAACTGTTTCCTTCCAGTGAAGCCATAACTCAACAAACCAGCAAAGTGCAAAACTTATGTAAATCGCCAAATATTAACTTTCTTTTTGACAGTTTGTCAATTGATATGAAAGCAAATGGCAATCGAATACCTTAAGAAGCCCAATAGCTGTTTGATCATTTGAATGAACTTATCCAGATGTTGCGGGAACAACACAAAATAAAATGTATTCTTCTGAAAAACTGCAGCACAAGGTGAAATATTAGAAACCCAACTCTGTGTGCCATATCATTTCACCTGGAAATGAATGTGTGGCAGCTTGTGATTGTTCCCAGTCAATAGCTTACACTATAACACCGCCTCTCATAGAGTGAGTCTCCTGCTTTGCATTGTGTCCCCGGAGGTCTGGGCTTCAGGGTGGCCCAGGTTGTCATTTCAGTGATTTTTGGTGGCACCAACAAAAAAAATAAAAAATAAAAAAAAGATGGGACCAATTATTATATTTATTTTATTAAACTGTAAAAGTTAAATGCAGGATGAAATGATTATAACTTACTGGTGCTATTCATTTATTTGTTGCGAGGTTTGCCAAACTAATATGAAAATGAAACCGAATCCAATTTGCCTTGCATTTTGTGCCGATGTTTTGTCTTGAATAAAATGAGAGCCATATTTTGACATTTGGGAAAGAATACAATTGATTGTGTGAGTTCTTCTTGGAAGTGGAAGTTCAATAGCCATTCACAGGCATTTCTTTTCAGCCCAGATAACTGCTTAATTTTAACTAGTTGTTTATTTAACTGGTCACAATTATCAATTATCTCTAGCAGGTGTTACATTTAAAGGCTGTTTTAAAAACTGCAAGGCTGTGCTTTGGGCATCTTGGCTCTAGATAATCAACTGCCAAGAAACTAGAGCAGATGTTAATGTTGACCCCTTAAGCCCCAATAATTTGAGTCAATGTATCGATTAAATGCTTTGATAAAAACAAATCAAAAGACCCTGTGGTTTTGCAGGACCAAGGTCAACCCCCCATGTTCACAAAATTAAAACATTTACACTTACTGAACCTTTTTCATGTTCATTTCATTTACTTTTGATTTTCCTCGGTTCCCAAACCGGTAAAATATTTGCCAAACTTTTCCTCTACTCACCCAGTTTAACCCAACATTGTATTTTAAATAGTAAGGTATTATCCTTCCTGAATCTAAATATCGACTTTGCTACTGCATTTTAAGCTCATTAAAGAGTTGTTTTATTATTCATTGCATTTTCCTTGAAACGACTTAGTTGTGCATAATTCTCTCTTTTTAGGCAGATTGTTATGCTAACGGTTATCCCAGCAATATAATCTATGCATTTTCAGAGCTGTGTCAGATATTCTTCGCGAGATATCCAGATATTTCTCTCCAGGACTGTCAGTGACAACTAGAGAATCCAACACACTGACAGCAATATCTTGAGAATATATAAAGAGCTACACAGCATATTATTGTGAGAATCATGTACTGGACGAATATTGTACCCCCCCCCCCCCCTCCCTCCCCAGTAGTTTAAATGAGAGAAACTAATCAACTCCTAATTAAGCTTCTTGAATACAAGCCTGTCCTGACACAGAGCTTTGGAACAGCATTGTCAGGAAAGATGTATTTTTTTCTTCTCAATTTAATAGCCTATGTTTTAAAAACACAACCAACTTCAGTGGAAATTAATTGTGTATTCTGCATAGGTTTTGTGTGGACTGTGTTTAATTAATTTTGGTCACATCCCATTGTACAGCACTTGTGTACGTATGTAGGTGGTTAACTAAGAAGTAATGCCAGTGAATGGAGGTGTTCATTTCTTCACTGGGCTGATAACAGTTTTTGCCCTAGGCAATGCTACAGGCTACAGCTAAGCTCTCTGCAGCAATGAGTTCGTTATCGCAATTAGAGGGCACACATTCCATATGCATGCTGTACTGCAGCTAACGAATTGGTTTTGGTAATTGCTAAGAATTCCTGCTTCTTGCCTACTTTTGATTCGGAAGCCTATTTATTCATGGCATACTAAACATTGTTCCTTATGTGGCTGTTTTTGTAAATGTGTGTTACAACATAAAAATGTATTTGTTTATTCATATATTTTGCCATCAAGTAGCCCTGAAAAACAGATTTGCTCGAGGCGAATCATGATTTATTTAAAATTAGGCACCCTGGAGTAGGAGTTAATTTTAAAGGCACTATATGTGTGTGTATATATATTTATATCTAATGTGCTTTTTTCCCATCCTTATTAAAAATTAACACAGCCAAAGACTAAAATCCATAAGCAACCCATCTGGCCTTAGACTAAAAGATCACTCATTGGCTGGTTTCACAGACCTCGATTAGCACTAGTCTAGGTCTATGCTACCTAAAACAATGAGTAATCCAGGACTTGTCCTAATTTGGGTCTGTGAAACCAGCCCTTAAAATTGCATTTCAGTGAATATGCCTCATTTGCATCTTGAGTTTCAACCAATGTTGTGCAGTGGTGACCAGCAGTGTTAGGAGTGGTAGGAGAGATCCCAACTAAGTTTGTACCTCATTAGTGGCTTTTCAGAGGAATTTTCTCAAAGCACAGTTAAGTTGTTTTACCAACGGTTTTCACATTTTGTTGGGTCCTTCCATGGAACCTGTCTGTGGGTCTCACCTTGCATTATGGGAGAAATAATTGAATTAACTTAGAGAGCACCCCAATTTTTGATGAGCGTCTCTTAACCCTTTAAGTACATGATTTGAGGATCAGTGTCCAGTGATCGGAAGTGAGAGAGCTCTGGGTGTAGGAAGCCACCCAGTTCGCCATGCATCAATGAGTGTCGAGGAGTCCCACAACCCAGAGTCCTCCTCTGGGCCATTTCAGATTGTTTTTTTTTTTTAATTCATAAGGTTTCCCGTACCATGGTTTGATTCCAGATTCGCAGTCTGAAGCGTCCCATCATGTGCCACCCATTCAAGAGCTGCACAAGAAAGCTCATTAAACGGATGTTGGAACAGCCTAAGAAGTAAAGCTCTGCTCTGATCCTGCTGCATCTTTCATATAACCCTTTTATTGATAGAGCATTTCAAAGCAGGTGGAAAGGTTAAATCCATAGTGACCTGGCTAGTTAAGTATGGAACACCTTATAACTTGCCTTCCAATTATAGTCTGCAGCCCTGCCCCAACTTCAAAACCACCGAGAGCATCATTTCTCACTTTCACTCTTTATTTTTGTTTGCTTCTCTTCTCTTTTTTTTTGGAGCATGTTTTCTGCGGCGCGCAGCTTCCTGGCTGCGGGGTGACTGGGAGGGCAGGGCAGGCTGTGCCCCCCGGAGCAGAGCTCGGGCCCCTTGCTCGCCAGGGCTGCAGCTGTCCACTCCCACACCGCTTCCGCTCCGCTAATGAGAGGAGAAGTCTGCAGCTGGTGGCAAGAACCATGAACTAAGACCCACAGGCCTTCAAAAACTCACATCTCTTCCCCCCCCACCTTCCTTCTCCCCTCCAGCCCCTCACCGAGACGGAATATTAACAAGGCCAGAGGGGCTGTCTCATTCCTCCCTGCTGCTCTTTTTCTTTTTTTTTCTTTTTTTTCCACTGTTTTCCGCTTCCCTCTTCCTCTCTCGATTTTCACCAATAAACGCTGCAATGTAATGAATGCATAAATAGATGTGTTCTGCAGGTGAACTGGTGCACAGTTACTACTTTTGTTTTTTTACTCGTTCTCCATAAGTCTATTTAAGTCACCTCAATGATATGTTTTGTTGGAGTTTCTTTTCAGCAGATTACATTAGAAGTCACTAATAATTAAGCAGACTGATTGCTTTTTCTATTAGAGCAGAGGTTTTTAAGCATTCAATGTTAAAAATATTTGACCAAATCACCTTATTTAATGCAGTATGAGCAGGGAATGAATGCCACAGTAGGTACCAGGCCTGGGGTTTCTCTCTGGGTATAAAATACACTACTCTGTATTGCATCTGGAATACTGTACTGGTCCTCCATTTTAGCTATGGAATTATGAAAGACTCAAAAATGAGACATAGATATGTCATTTTAATTCTACTTCATCACATCATTCCAGTTGTTGCCCCCCATTTTTAGTAGAATGTTATGAATATTCTGAGAACTTCCACACCCTCGGTATCGGTATACATTTTGCCAGCTGCTCTTCTGTTGAAGTGTTAAATTGCACCAATTGGAGCAGTTTAACCCTTTCTGCAAAGATCAATTCAGAGACCTGGCTCCTGCTATCAATTGAGAATAGTTGCCCATTTTCTATAGAGTGATCGCTATTAAATTGCTATGTGATTGACTGCATTTCTTAATCAGCTTCTTGTCATTGAACCGTTATAATAATTTAATAGTATTAATAAAATGTATAATACAGAAAATATGATTGTGGATGCTTTTAAATCGTATATGTAGTTCTTATAAAAGCAAATTGTCATGCTCAATGTGCAGGTTTGTTTTTTCATTACCAATTTGTGTAAACTTATAGTGGTTATGTAACCACCCATTAAATTATTTTGTTTTGGAATATTTTACCACACTGCCTCTAACAGTATCAAGTACACCACCTGTAGGCATTGACTTTCTAGCTCCTGTTAATAATGCAACCGTAATAGTGCAGGGCAATTTCACCTCCATTTGAGTCAATGCCCATCTCCTACTTCTGACACAATGCCAGCTCTTCACCCTTTGGGCATGGACTAACAAGAGTCTGCTATTCTAATCCAGACCTCCATTTGCGTGGGATACGATTTCATGCCAGCACGGTGTGGTTTGGACACGGCCGCACAAAGTATCAAAGTCAAGATGGTGATGTCTTCTGAGACCTTCTGAGCTGCATGAAACGGCTCCATGAATTAAAATAAACAGCAAAGCAAACCTCGGGTGGTATTTGTTATTATTCACAGAAGTATTTGCTTTTTTCTTCCATTTGCAAAACAGACAATCTAGTATGTGTGTGTGTGTGTGTGTGTATATATGACATTTAGGATGCTTGTATATATATTTTTATTTTAAATAGATGTTTAATTTGTATCTTTATAAGTGTAAATTAGGGTTAATCCATGAAGCTAATCTGCCATGCAAAAAGTGCCTGTTTATTCATGAAAGTCAAAATAAAACTGCTTTTAATAATCCAACAATATGTCTGCAGTGGGATCTCCTGGGCTGCCTTTGTGATAATGCATTTGGCATTCCTTTAAAGTGATTTCCCTTACGCTATGGTTCTGTCCTCCTTCAGCTGCTCTCATTTACTAATGACGCAGGCAGCCACGCAGGGTTAAGGCCCACGTGCTTCTTCTCATCTTGTCTCTGTCTCGTTTGTGGTGCTCGAAAGTGCAAGGGCTACTGCGCAGCTCCTGCTTGGTATAATATATGCACACATTTGTGGCCAAGATCAGTCATTGTTAATGTCAAAAGCCCGCGACACAGGCAGACAATGCCCTGCAGGTATGAAACCAAGGGTCACGGTAATGACTAGGCAGCAGCCGCCACGTGCTCATCTCGCTAACTATGGGCCTCCGATGCAGAGCTACTGCACATTAGCACACCACCTTACTGCTAGTAGGAGCCTTTCTGCACGTCTTGTTTACAGTGGTGAACCAGCTAGCCTCTCGCAGGATTGTTTTATGCTGTCCTGGAGTTTTTCTTTCCCCTGTCAAAGAAGCAAGAGTATTTTCCTGCCGTAAAAGTGCCTTTTTCCCCCCCTCTCTCTGCCTTCTTGTTCAGCACTTGCTATGCTGTGTAAAGATCTTTCTTCTTTTATACTCACATTAATTACAATTCACCATACTCCAATAAGATCCGTTTGTGAGATTGGCAAGAGTTAAACCAGGTGCTCCCCTCCCCAGTTACTGATCAGACTGGTCAAATGTACTTCTGCTTTTATTGGAGAGACTTGCCTCGTGTTAGTGCAGTGTGTTTTCCACCTCTGGGACAATAATTTAAAAAATACTATTTAAAAACTCAATTTGATACTTTCGAACATCTCCTGGAAATGAGATTTGAGGTTTTGAAGATCCTGCAGTTGTTGGTAAATAACTTGTGTTGTTTTCAATGGGAGACAGTGGAAAGTTTGAAGTAGATTTATTATAAGGACCCTCAACCAAAGTCTCACTTGAAATCTTCTACCTCTTCGTGTTCTCATCTTGTTTATATGTATTCCCTCCCCAACAACCACAAGAAAAGCTGGTTTTAAACTGTTCATGATTTTTTTTTTTTTCTTCCCCCACACACATGCTAGGCCAACTTGACCTTAATAAAACACACTTTTTTTTCCGTATTAAACATTTATGAAGTGAAATAATCCAGTGTGCTGCAGTGGCAGGGTCTGTGTTCATGGCTTCGCTCTCACCACTCTTGTTTTGTTTCACAGGATTACAAAGCTGATGAGGACCCGGCATTATTTCAATCCGTCAAGACTGGCAGAGGACCCCTGGGGCCTAACTGGAAGGTACTGTGAACAAACCTCGCTGCCTAAGCTCTAGACAGCTCTAGGGAGAGCCGAGGAGCGGGGGGGCGAATGATGATGATGGTAGTTGGGAAAAGGGAAAGGGAAGTGGGGGAGGGGGCGGTTGGCTGAGAAGGTTGTTAGAAACTGTGAATGGCAGAGCTATAGGTTCTGGTTTGATGAAGACAAATTACCTCTTTCTCTCCACTAATTTGGTGTAATAGAAAGCAAACGAATGCAGCCTAGATTAGCGCACACAACTAGATCCCTCCTGTCAGCCCTTAGCTGGAGCGAGGGCTGTCTGCATCAAGGAATCATAGTCCCTGTGTCCCCCCCCCCCGTCCCCCCCCCATTTAGAAAAATAATTTAGCATGTCCTATTTAGTTTTTTTTTTTTTTTCTTTCTCCTGTCTGTATTTTCTAATTCTAAAATCCCCTCATTAGTTAACGCAAAATCTGCGAGCCAGTTCGTTTGAGCCCCCAAAGAGTTTGAGCATTTACTCCTGAGCTTGTGCAAGCCCCACGGACCAGGATGGATGCAGAAGCTGTGCCCTTGGTAAATGAAGGTGTCTGTGGTTCATTTAGAGGGATATCCCCATCTTGCCTAACTCTAATAATTTGTATGATTAAGATCCCAGGCGGCCTAGATGCAATTCAACAAAATATTTGAAATTGGATGCATATGCTGTAATAGTTTATTATTGGTTCATTTTCAAACCGCAGAGGCCAATCAGCGGCTTTGGGAGGGGTTTACTTTCAAATTGTATTTAGCCAGATTAGGGCTGTGCGATATGACGATAGAAAAACGTCTATCGTTTCATATTATGCTCTATCGTGTATATCGTTGTGTCGCAAATCGCACTATTTACGGCAGTATTTTTCATCATTAGGATGGTTTGCGTTCTCCCTGGTTCTTCCACAGGTGTCGGATGCGGCAAAAAATGTGCATCAGAAACACAGACAGACATGAGGAGAGTGAACTGACACACAATAACCAACACAACCAAGAGATACTTTAATGCACAAGCGCACACGGTCCGCCCCACTCTCGTCGCCGGGCTAAACTCGGTCTGCAAGCAGCACCCATGACAATACACGATCGCACCCCCACCCCCGCTAATTTAGACGGATATAATTTGTATAAAATTAAAGAATAATAGTTTGCATTTTAATAAATTGGAAAGCAATGCAAACAGATGCAGAAAGTTTCATGAGATGGTGAAGTGGTACAACAGTTTTTTTTATTATTATGATTATTATTAATAATAATAATGTTATTAAAACTATTTAGTATTAACACATGCTGTACCAGTAAGCAGAATCGAAATGCGACAGTCAGAGGAGAAATGTCTCTTGTCTAGCAGATGTTAAATGCGCCACTATAAACTCGGCTGTGGTAACTATAACTGAATCTGTACCATTTTACAGCACGTGTTGCGTGATTACTATTACTTGTGTTATTGTTATGTGACAGTAAATCATGTGTATATGCATGTATGTATGTGAAAAAATATATATCCCATAAAATAACACATGTAATAGTAATCACACACCACTTGCGCTGTTATATGTTGCATTCTGCATATATTTACCATGACAGCCTGCATGTAGTTTTGCATATTTAATGATTAAATAAAGACTTGTTGTTTAAATGGCTTTGGTCTTATTTTGTAGCTTGATTGGATAAAAACAAGACATATTGAGATATATATCGTGTATCGCCCAAACTTCCAAAAATAGAGATTATTTTTAAGTCATATCGCCCAGCCCTAAGCCAGATATATATTTTTAGTTAGTAAATATATGAAACATTTATAAATAGTATTTGTATATTAATCTGCACATCTCAAAACACAAAATGAGATGTTGGAAATGCATCTTGTCCCTTTTTGTGCATGTTAAGAACAGGACCAGTCTTGCAGCCACCTATTTTTGTGTCTGCATTTTCAGTGCTAATTGTCTAATTTTCCAGTTACAAAGCGAGCACCTGACATTTTATTGCCTGGAACGGGCTTTACATCCACATTACACAAGCAGGGAAGCTCTAATAGATTTGAAAATGTGTTTTAAATTATGTAACAAAGGTACTTGAGCTCATTTGGCAATTAAGAGATATCTGTGTCTTGATTAAGTACATAGAGGGCTTAAACATTGCGAATTACAGCTTTGAAGACAAGCAGACCAATTATTATAAATAATGAAAGCAAAGAGCAGTAAGTATGCGGCGCATTTCAAAAGTTGTTTCTTCCTGTAAGTGTCGTCTTTCACATGAAAACAATCTGTAGTAGATTATCGTTATTCATTATTTTGAAATGGTGCGACTTTCCCATCAATCCATTAATTTTAAAAGAACAGATCTCCTGGCTTCAAACACTATTGCAACCTCCACACCGTTCTACACAAAAAAAAACACATCCAGCTACCAAACACTGCAGCCTGAGCTCAAACATCAGAGCTCAAACCTTTAATTGTGTACAGTATAACACGATCTACATCTCCAGATACAAATTAAAAGGCTGCTGCAATTGTAGCGCTTGTGACGTGAGAACTACTTGAAGTCTTCCAAAAGAATTGTTTCCTCAAACTTCCTGAAAGTACAGAATTGTAACTTTTCTCCTAAGTTCAAACTATTTTTTTCCCTGACAGGAGAGAGTGGCTTTAAAAAAAAAAAAAAAAAAAAGCCACTTAAAGTTACAAAGTTACAATGAAACCAACATTACTGAACACAACCCCCCCCTGCCAACTCCCCCTTCAGTTCTCCTTTTTAAATGAAGTCCTTGTCTATCTAGACACCCAGACGTTCTGAGACTATCAACGTACTTTGAATTGCTAAAATATTCCTTCTTTGAATAAAAAATGTCATCCTAAGTGTTTTGATGTCGGAGCTGTTTAATGTAAAGTTCTCCTTTAGTGCAGATAACTTTCCACGCACTGCAAATTCAAATTTTCTGATCGAAACATCAAATGATGTCCTTGTCAAGCGAAATGTTGGGAGCTGGCATTTTTCTCCAGTGTTGTTGAACATTAAATGATTAATTAATCTTACCTTTTGAGGCCAGGGTGTTGAGGGTCTTTTATATTAATAATTGAAAAGAAGAGCCGTTCTGCTCGGGAGACATTTTATCCCTTCAAAATTACACTTTTTGTTTTGTCGTTTTAAATGTGCCACAGTGCAGTAAATTACTTTTACTTTTTACTTTTTTAAAGGAGTTATGGTGCAAATGGGTGTAGAAAAACTGGTGGGCAATGTATGTCTGCTAATTGCTGTCTGTATGTCCTGTTTAGGTCTCTATACACAAATCTGAAACCATGGTTAAAGGTCAAACATTGAAAACAATATGAACGTTTATAATTTGGAGCCAAAGTGATGCTTTCTTGATGTCTCTCTGAAGATGTCTCTCATATGAAGTCCTCAAGATTGTATTGCACTAAACACATACACACACATACATATATCATATATCATTTTTATTTTATTAATATTTTTTAAGAATGCCAGAAACTGACAGTTTGAAGTATTCATGCTGAAACGTGTAGCCATTTAACTTCTAAGGGAAGAAAAATCACATATTACATATGTTTTGTAATGTAAGTCCTTTGTGTGTTACTGAACCACAGTTCCATTGATTCAAGAGGAAAGGGTTGCCACTTGCCCTCTTGAATTGTTTGCAAATGACTAATATGTGGTTGGTATTTTAAGTTCAGTTTTCGCCACAACAAAAAGTCATGGCAACATTTATTTTGCGAAATTCAGATTTATGTAATGCCACATTTACAGTATTCACTTCATCGTGCGCACACACACTAGTCATACTTTTTTTTTTTTCCCTCTTTGTTGACATTTGTGGGCCCCAGAGTTGTTTTTTCACAAAATGGAGGAAAATATATATTTATTTTTATTTTGGCACCCATGAATTGGATGATTTGTTCCGCATCCCTTATCAGTTTCTTGAGTATTGTTTTCTGACAATTATTAAGGTTTTTGTTCCCAACTGTATGTGATTAATGCAAAAAAGTGCTGCACCTTCCTCTTTCCTTGCTAATAACACTGCAGAGCGCTGAAGGATGGACACAGTGGGAATACTCCACATCTTCTGTCCATAGAAGTGTGCATAATGAACATCAGGGATTTTCTTGATTCCTAGGGTTTAGGAGAGCTCTGATTAATGATTTTCCACAGTAACAGACGAGACCCTGCCTGCTGGATGTCTTAATCACGAAGCGCAAAAGGATTTTCTCTGTAGTAAAGAATCAGTGTTACTGTAATTTTTTTCTCTAAATTACACCATTCCACCCCCCTTTCTGTTTGCAGCACTCAAGAACAGATAAGCTGTGAACACTTTTATTTATTTTGACCTGTGAACTCGGGTGTTAGATCAGTCAAAAGGCACAGTTTAATTAATCCATCGACGTAGAATATTTTCTCACTCCGTTGCCTTTGCGTTGTCCGTTCTTGTGTGCCATATGTAGGTAGGTGTGTGTGTGTATATATAGTCCCTGTTCACAGGTTTTGCTAAAGAGATTCAGAGGTTCTTTTGGACAGAATGTAAAGCAAAACAGTCATCCAGTGTCACAACCCAGAATATAAATGTCTTAATATTGGTTGTCCAGGTTTCGATAGTAGATTTTTTATGGGACATGAACTCAGATCACTCTCATTGATATCAATAGGCACACAGGTTAAGTATTGTGGAACACACTTTAGGGTGGGGTGGGAGGTTTCAGGTAGCCCACTAAAATTAATAGGTATATATTTCATCCCTTTCATGCTACACAAAACATACGAGTGAGAGAGCGAGAGAGAGAATTGAACAGCCGATTCTAAGACATAGCTATCTAGTACTTTAATCAGCCAAGTCATAGTAAAAGCAATTATCTTTTTTTTTTTTTTTTTTTTTTTTTTTTTATATAGCTCCTTTAAATCTTTTTAGCTCTCCCCACCTAAAGCTCTCCGACTCGCTGCGGTTTTGCTGCTGCTGCCGCCATCTTCCCAGACCTCATTCCGGGTGCAACTAACATTATAGGACGGCTTGCTGAATTTAGTGCACCACACAAAGTAATTGCCAGAGCTGCGCCGCACGGAGACTTGGAGCGATGGGTACTGCGCTGGATTAATTACTTTTATTAATGCGTTATCCTGCCCTCCATTACAGGGTTTTGTCTCATTCTCGTGTGACGTGTCCATTTATATGTAAGCATCAAGGAATCAGGGCCAGTCCCTCAGGTGCCCAGGGGAAAAGGAAGGCCCAACTTAGATTTAGATTTGTGCATTTATTTAGTGAACCTGACAAACATGTTAACCACATGTTGGTTGCTAATTATATCTTTTGCTCTCCTCCTGGCTTCACTGCTTTCACTTACTTAAAATAGATGAGGTTTGATCTAGAAAGTGCTGGGTTATAACTTTTTTCTTCTTTCTTACTATCCGATATGGAAAGGACCTGTTCTCAGATAAGACCTGAAACTAAACTATTTTTGTTGTTGTCTGTGAACAGTTTTCCTACTAGAATGTATGTGTGGTTGGGTGATGGGGGATCTGGAGCAAAAAGTAAGACAGCTCTCGGATTAGGTGGTTTTAAAAAGGACTTATAATACAGCTCACCATGTCGAAGATGTTTTTTCCTGCAAAGGTTCATCTGTAAGATGCACTGTGCATTGTGCAGACTGTTATTTGATCCAACCGAGTTCTCTATTACTTAATTTAACTTTTAATTTAACTAATAATTTGCTGACATTTGACTTTTTAAATTGTGTAAATGATCAAAAGTTGGTTTGTTTATAAGTTCCTTATACAATTTTATACAATACAATTTTGGTTGAAACAAAAACCAGCAGGGTATGGGGTCCTATGCTGCATAGTTCATTAAGGCAGCATTCAAGGTTTACTTCAGTCCTAACCTGAAGTAAACTCAACCTGCCACACTTTTACCAAAGACAATTTTCCCAATCCATGTGAAACCCATCTCATGTATGATCCCTAATCCATTTATGGTGGAAAAGCTTAGAACGAAAGAGAGAAAAAAGCAGGCAGACGAGCCCAGGAATGAGAAATGAGGCAGGGGACCATAATAACTCCACTGCAGGTGAAGGAAAACCAAAGAGTGCGCCGCTGCCACTAGGTCCATTGTTATACGCTTGGCGTTTCAGGACCCTGCAATGTAAAACAGAAACCAGAGCCGCTTTATAAACAGAAATCGGGGATGGCCGAGAGAAAGATACCGTGTGTAATCTGTTGAAGCAGGCAGCAGTAAACAAGAAGTAAAATCTACCGCCCTGCCTCAAAGCCTGTCTCTGGGCAGTATTTAGTCTGTGAGGGGAAAGTCACGTCTCTGTCTACCCCCCTTCTGCCCACCACCACTTCCTTTCTCTCGGTCGCATCGATGGAAAAGGGATCGAGTTCCTTCACAATACACACGGATATTATATTCATTGATTTTCCTCTAGGGAAGGGGTAACCGATACCACCCGCAAATGCACCTTCCCACCTTCGGCACAAAGACAGGCTGCTTTTGTTAATCATATCTGTGACCCTAGGAAAGGGATTAATTTCACCTTCCACCTCACCGAGTCAAAATAATGAAACTGTAGCGACTTGCAAGACATTGTTCCAAAGCTAAGAGGTAGCGTCGATTCCGAAATGTTTTCGTTGGCTTTTAAAAAGAGACCTAATACTGGGGAGACTTTCCCCAAGTGATGTATTCTGAACTTCTCCAGTCTCTTTCTCTTAAAGCATTTTTTTTTTTTTAAATATTGTTATAGTTAAGACTAAAAGTTTGAAAATGTTTTCCCAGCTCGTGTATAGGCTTAAAGCGCTTATTTTGGCTCATCAGTATCGTTTGATTATAATATTGAGCCCAATATGTTGCACAATCCTAATAGGAAGGGGATTTGGGGATTTTTTTTCTTCTCTTCATGCTGCTAAAGGCTTCAGTAATGCATCCTTTTACCACATTTTATTCTTTGCTTCTCCCTCTGCCTCGGAATCCAAACGAATGAGTCTCTTTAATGAACTGCAACTGCTGTGCGCTTGTGAACCTGAAACAAGGAGTACACCTTTCTATTTATTGTTGAATGGAACTAATTACAGGTCTGGTGGTTAATCTTTGACATGCAGCCTCAATTAGGACACATGAAAGCAGGAATTGTGACTCTTAAAAGACTCTGGCCTTCTCCCATCCCTTCCCAAATCAAAGCACAGGTTAAATTACACACAAGTGTCTTCCACATTGCTGAGACACATCTGCCTGTTCTCCAGTGTACTCTGTACCGCAGACACAAAAGGCGAATACAAATCTATGCACAGGGAATGCCGGTTGCCTAGTAATGCAGCTCAACATACAGTCAAATAGGCATTGCAAGCCCCCACCCACCCACCACCAACCACCACCACCACTGAACTCCCTGGGCCCCTCTCCACATATCTCCCAGAAACCTGATCCTCATTGTTAAATGAAAACCCGATTGGACCTTTTGAATTTCATTTAAAATAAGAGACATGAAAAGCCAAGGAAAACAATCAGATCAGCTAAAGAGATCAACTAAAATAGTGACCTTTTTCGCAGCGCTTGTGTGGCAAAGCTGAGCAGGAGTAAAAGCTTTTTTAAAGATGCTGCTTTTACTCTTTGCAGCTGCTCGGGTCAGTGGATCAGCAATTTAGATCATACCGAAGGATTTCAGTCGCGCTCACGCAAAGATGTCTCCTCATTCCTTTGAAGCTGGTGCAGCTGTAGGCTTTCTAACTTCCCTAATGGTGAAAGAGGGACTGCATTGGTTAGAAAAGTCTTCTGCCATGCTCCTGCTTTCTTCTTAGGGGGGTCTCTCTTCAGAGATACTTCTAATTAGAAAAGCCTATTTTGGGAAAAAGTGAAGAGAAAATAAGTTATGGTTGTTACATAACAGAAACGCACTCCGTAACTAAAGGCCTCTTGTGGTTGGCGGGTGTGTGAAAAGATGCAGGTTTGTGGAGGAGCTCAGGTTCCTCTGGGCTCCTTGTCTTGCAGGTATCCGCTTTCTGCTCCAGGCGGCTGTCAGTTCAGACAGGTTATCTGGAGAGTCCTGCCTGCATTCCCCCAGAAGAACTAGCAACTTTTTTTTTTTTTTTTGAGGCCTCCTTAAATTCAGATCACACCTGCGCAGTAGTAGTCTAACCTTCCCTCAATTTTACTTGACTTAATGTATACCTGATTTATAATAGTGTTGCCCACACCTAGATTGTATTTTAGTTTTTGTTCAACCTGGTCACATCCAAGTTACATTGGATCAAGGCATCTGCCAATAAAAGTTTTCTCCTTCCCAAAAACTCAACATCAGTTTGTCGCTCAACTGGAATTAATTTTTGGAAGTATTATGTTAAGTTCTAAGATACAGACCTAAGCTAGGTTTTGTCAGAAGGAGACATAATGGGTTTATAGGTTGCCCCAAATTCTGAATTGCACATGTGACAACTGTTGTGTTCCATGAACCATCTGACCATTTACACCTGTCAAAAAGAATCCAGATTGTTTGGCTCTGGAGGTTGTTAACCCTTTGACTCTTTGGGCTTCACCAGACGTAAGGCATTGACATTTTTTGTGATTTTCTTTCAAAATATGGTCCCTCCCCTTGTTGTGCTTAAGTGGTGCCCTTTCCTGCCATGTTTTGTTTAAATTAATAAGGTAATTTGGTTATTTTAGATGAACAAGTCGATATCCTGAGAATTAAGATCATGCCGGTCAAGCTTCAGGGCACACAAAGACAGACCGGGAAGACTGAAATAAGACATTCAAGTCATTCTCCACTTACAGTTGGATTCAGACTGTTAAGAATATTGTGCTGTGGAAAAACTGCTTTCAAGATGCTGAGAAAGATGCAATGAACAGTTTCCCATTCTTTGTTACCTATTTATTTATTCATTGGTTTATTTATTTTCTTGCTTACTTTTTCTTTGTGCAAGTCCCCCCACCCCCCCACCCCCACAACCAAGAAATAAGGAGAAATCTGAAAAAAACTCAAACATAACCACACTGATCCTTGATGTTAAATGCGTCAGCCCACAGCAACCAAAACGATTAGTTCTTTTATATGCAAAAAACAAAAGCGCAGAAATACTGTCCCATTTAAAAATAAAAATGAAAAGCATAATGTTGTTCTACACGGCTTCATGTGCGTCTGTGCTGAATTCTGGGAGTGCGGACTCGATTAACCACAGCAAATGGAGGAATGTGCCAGGCAAGTGGGGGGTAGGTCTTTTCATTCTCCAGCCGTAAACTTAAAAAACGTGTCTGTATTGTTAGTTTCTTCCTTCATTATTTTATACATATATTTAATATTCCAGGTATGCTTTCTATGCAGTCCTAAATGATTTGTTGATAGGCCCAAAAGTGGGTTACAGAATTCTCTTCTTGCAAAAACTTTATAGTGTTCACCTTGTCACTTTTTTTTTTTTAACTGAATGTTTGCAATGTTCTGTTTAGTACAGTTGTCAGTCTCTCCTAAAGCTGAAAGCTTTACATTTTTTGGCAAAAGAGGTTCTGAAATGGAGCTAACCAGAAAGGAAAACAATGAAAACCCCTCTATCTACACAGACACTTTGGTCAGAGTTTGGCAGCGTTGCAGGAGGAATATCGTCAATCTGAACTGTCTGTTCTCATCTGTGCTGCTTGTGGTTGGTGTGGACTGAGCAGGGCAGCTGCAGCTAGGGGGCCAGTTAGCACAGACAAGTTTACTTCACATTTTGCTGACTGATGTCTCAATCCTCCAGTAGGAGGTCACATTACACACACACACACACACACACACACACATACACCATTTATGTATTCCTTTATTATAATTATGCAAAGAAAAAACATAGCTTTTGTTGTTTTTGTGTGTTTCATGTTCATTGCCCCCAAGGTTGCTTGGAGCCTCCAGTCAACTTAACTGATCGATCAAACTTTTATACAATTGCAAGCCATCTTGGATACTGTTTCAGTGGCGTATATATCTTCTTGTATAGCTTCAATCAGGGGAATAACAGTACAGTCATTTCTGGCTAACACCTTTCATATAAGGTATTTGGACATATATCAACCAGTAATGTATGTCTCAATAAGTGCACTGTTTAAATATCCTTGTAGCTGGGACAATATAAATTCTTTACATGTATATCCTTTTATATTTTACACACAGAGAAATGAGCCACCTCTTTGGTTTAGGAAATGTATTCTTTAAAGAATATGTGGGTGATTGTGTACAGTACAACGGGGAAGAGACTAACAGTATGATTAAAAGTAGTTTGAAATTGTATACGTGAAATTATACTTTCAGCCGTGTTAACTTATATTTAGCCCTTGTGGTTGTATTTGCCGTTTTTGGACAATTACCCATATGGTTGCCATATTCTGGCAGTATATCAAACCGAAGCAGTCTGTTATTCAGAATATATTGTTTAAGGCAACTTCAGATGTACCTCATCATTAAGAGCAGCGCGCAGTAAAGATTCCCCTGGGAACACCCTGTAATGATTATGGGGAAAGCAAGGAAATGGTCATAATTGTCTATTTTGGAATATGAGTTGTTTCACATGTGATCCTAGTAGTGCATTATATACTGCTGACGATCATTTCTCCCATGTGTCATTTAATAGTGCTATGTTCTTTGGGTTTTTTTTTTTTTTTTAACTTAAGCACCATGTGCCAGATTTATTTTACCTTATCATGAAAGTTTCCTTTATTTACGTTGCAATTCAGATATTTCCTACATTTTGTGTAAACGTTGTATGAGTGCCTTATGTAGAACGGAGGTCATGAACTAGAAAAAGAAGCTGGAGCAGCATTTAATGTATTTTTTTCTTTTTGTCTGCCAACAGAAGGAGCTGGTTAGTAACACCGACTGTCCCCGCATGTGCGCGTACAAACTCGTCACTGTCAAATTCAAGTGGTGGGGCCTGCAGAACAAAATAGAGAACTTCATTCACAAGGTAACAACTTCCTTTCCCGTTGTCATTCTCATTGAGCTCCGCACAAAATGTACATTCTGTATGTGCTGGCTGCTTGAGAATATGGTAGAAGGTTGTGCCTGCGTCCTTGTCTGTGTTGTAATCGTAGTCATGTTCTTGGTCCCGCAGCAAGAGAAGAGGATTTTCACAAACTTCCATCGTCAGCTCTTCTGCTGGATTGACCGATGGGTGGAGCTGACCATGGAGGATATCCGGAGGATGGAGGACGAGACGCAGAAAGAGCTGGAGGAGGTATAGGCCCGCTCCTGCCATATGCCTTTCACAACTTGCACGCTTTGCACACTCAAGTGTTGTGGCAGCGACCCTTGCTCTGGTGTCGGGTACATACAAGCCAAGAAAAACTAACTTTTCCCATTCGCATTTGCATGATTGTGTTTAGTACATTCAAGTTAAAAGCAGCATTAATACTTGCATGATGTTTTTTTTCCTTCATTAGTTTGTCAATGTTTTATAGATGCAAAGTAAAAATGAAAGTTCTTGAATTGTATGTATTCTTAATTCTGGAAACAAAGTGGCCATTAAACAGATATATTCAGATCTAATTTGTCCACACTGGCATATTGCTTCAAGAGAACTTGTAAATTAGAAGGTAAGTAAGGAGTTTTATTTTTTGTAACTGTTTTCAGATACTAAGGTCAATAAATTGAGTCTTCTTTGTAGCGTTATTTGATAGTGAAATTATAGATGCCCTACATAGCATAATTCGGAAAACCTTATTCTGCCCAAAAATATAAATCCGTGTGAGTTTACCAAACCCCACCTGGAAGTACATCAGTACATTTATGTTAGGTAGGTCTAAAACTTTCTAAGACTTTCTGCCAGGTCCCTCACCATTGCTTCATTGGAAAACAAAATCAACAATTTGAATGTCTAAAATCATTACACCAATCATTATAAAGTGTCTTATGGCTGCCCCAAATAGATAAATATGTTTCACTGTTTATTTTCATATCCATGTCAATTGTGCATTTCGTTCCCAGTCTGGAGCTATCATGCAACTAATGTTATGACTGCAAGTCTCTCGGTCTTAACAGGCAGTTTTTGGATAGTGTTAGAGATCAGTTAAGCTCTTTGTGTCACTGCCACATACATGTGGTGTAAAAGATGTTTGAGAGCCAGCTTGTGTATAGATTTATACATTCTCAAACTCTGCACTAGAAAGGCAGAGAGTACAAAAGCCACAGGTTATGAACATAGGGCAAACAGAGTGGTAAGTGAAGTTAAAATTTCTGATTAATTTTAATCTGGCCATAAGACCTTTTAAAGGAACATAGTGCCCTTTAATCCATCAGTGTTTGTGTATTAAATGTATTCTGCATGATTGCTTTCTGTTTGCTTGTCTGTGAGAGATTCTAACTTACTTACTCTAGCTTTCTAACTAACTTACTCAATTTTGCATTCTGTACATTGTCTGATGCCAATACTCCTTACTTCCTTACTTTCTTTCCGCAAATATAGTCTCGTCACGGCAAGAATGTGTTAAGCCGGAAACCCTACCAAGATTTAAAATGGAACACAGCTAACTGAATACATAGCAACTGGAGAATGAAATAGCAGGAAGCAGCTCCTTTGAGATGTCTCTCCTAATCTACCCACCGCTTTATCTTTGCAAATTGTTATTTTGCCTTATGTCACTTTTATAAACAAACAAAACATTGTTTTCCTGCCAACATTACTAATTCCCTTTGTCCTTAACCTTTTTTTGTATTCATGTTGAATACATTGAATACATGTTATATACCTGGGAGAACAAACAGCACACCATTGTGGCAAATGCACCAAAGCCCACGACCATGTGTTAATTAAGATGATGATGTAAATGATAACTTTGATTGGCTAAAGGGGGACAATGGCGAGAAATGTCACTTTCTTTATCCTTTAGTAGCCCAGTTACCCGTGATCTCTGAATTCAATTAGCGATTGTCCAAGGCACAAATGCATCTGATAATGTGTGCAACCAATGTATCCACACATAGATTAGTGCCTAGATTAGCTCTTAGTGCTGGGCGTCAAACTATCCTACTGCAGTTGACAGAGTATGCTTTGTTCCCCTTTACCTATGTGTGTTGATGTGAGAATGCCATGTTCGTGCCAAAGAGGAATACGTGCCCACCAATACTGGCATTGCCACGGGTGTTCAGCACACTCCACAAGGCCGCATGTGGTGTTCAGAGCTTGTATAGACCATGTTCTATCGCACAGGGGGGAAGGACTGTTCTAGATTGCTTAACTTTGTGTCACAGCTGTCAGTTAACTGGTGAGAGAGCCCATCTTTGCTAGAGGAATCTGAGGACAAAGCCTAATGCAAAGCTGGTTGAACTGCAGGAATACTGATACTGACTGGCAATAAGAGATTTAATTCCTCATGAAATACTCCACGTATTTATTGAGATGTTTTCATTGGATAGAGATCAGAATTGACTAGGTGATTTACAGCCCGTGTGGGAGTCGCAGAGCATTGATCATCATAGGCAAGACTAATGGAAGATGAATGGGGTTGCTTATGGAGGGAGAAAAAAGGAAGCTGCACATCAGTATTGAGCATGGGAGAAAGAGATTGTTTTGCAGCAACACATTCCTGGAAAGAGCGAAAGGCCTCAAGATAATTTCCTCCTACAAAAATATTAGTTATATCCCTGTATTGTGTTTCAAACAAATGTCAGATTGTGACTCGTTTTCACCCCAAGTTTGTCCCGTAAGATTCTCATATCTAATCCTGAAGTCATCGGTGTCTCATTTCCACCTGATCCCTGAATTAATTGGTTGACATGTTGATGATGCTGATTAATGACTCAGCTAGATCTTTTTGTTTCCAGTTCCTAATTATTTTCAGAATTGGCGTAAAATTCAGTTTTATTTCCCTTGTATTGCTTAAACTCTAATTGCAATCCAGACTGCTGAAAAAAATATGAAAAATGAAAAAGTACACCTTGATTTAAAATAGTTTTGATTTATATGATAACATTGGTTTTGCCAAGTTCATATAAAATAAAATAAAATATATTAAGGAAGTAACATGATTTTATAAATTTAATTTTTTTTTTTTTTTTTTTTTTTTTTTTTAATGAAAGCTGTTCACTCAGCAGCAGCAGGTCCTTCTTTGCGAAAGGCTTACAACTACAATGGGTTAACCTGCTTTGATGTCAGGGTAATGATTAGGCTTTCATTACTGTTTGCCAGAGTGACATATTTGAAAATAGTTGAAAATATTTCAGCTGTTTTTGTCCCAGGTCTGAAAGAAAATGTCAAATTAGGTTAAAAGAATCTGTCAAACTACAGATGTACTTGACTTTTGTCTTTTTAAAATTCCAGCTATGTTCCAATACAAACACCAGCTGATGTTTTATTAAGTACAGAAATCAGATCTGATTAGAAGAGTGCAGCGTTGTGGGAAAGAAATAGCGCAATTTTTCTTAGAAAGGCAACAGGTTAAGAGAAAGCCGGAGAGAACAGATGTGTCTTGAGCCCAGACTCTACAGAGAGGATTGTAGGGCTGTCTGACATCATCTTCGTAGTAAGGAACGAACAAGCTTCTTTCCAAAAAGCCGGGATTAATCATTTGCATTGGGCTAAATTCAGATGAGGTCCATTTTAAACAATCTAAAACCTAAATGGGTTTTCTCCCGGCAGCTGCTTAGGACTGACAGATGAAGAATACATGCTTAGAGTTTGGAAAAGAATTGATGATGAAATTCCGATGGGCTCTCCTCAGAGGAGCTCTCAGTTTCTTATGAGCAGTTTTTCCTTCCCTCCAGTGCGGCTGTAGTCTGCGATGTCTACTAACCCATTTTGCCAGCGAGACTCGTCACTCCAGGCCAGGCCCTCTGAAAGGCCCATGACGGTTTCTCGCCAGCGCCTTACTAACCCAGCCAAAGGCCCATGATTACCCACTGATCCTTTTATTTTACATCTAGATGCGAATGAAGGGTGCTGTGAGGGGCACGTCGGCTGCGGATGATTAGCAGACCCCTCTGTAGATTCAGAGGCAGGCTGTGTAAGTGAAAGGGAGGAGGAGCCACATGCTGGTGATGGGCCTTTTCATTCCTGACAGTTTTCTGGTTACCCACTGTGTCAACCCACTCTGCTGCGCTGCTTCCATTCCCATCCCTAGGATTGTATTAAGTTTGAGATAGAAAAGAAAGATTTCCAACTTGAAAAACATACTTCTAATATAGTTTTCCTCAAATTAAGCTTATTTGGTTGCATAGAGCATCTTTTTGTTTGGTCAATGTCTCCAACCCTTTAATTTGTCTTTATTTTTCTATCCAAAATGCTAGTACTGATCACTGGTGACTGTACTTTGATCTTTATGATTATGCATGCTAATGAATTCTTGGCAGGCAGGAAAGACTTTATGGCTTTACAGCTTGCCATGCACAAATGCTGGCCTAGGACGCCTGCCTTTTGGCATCTCGATAAGTGCACCAGAAGCCGCTGTAAAGTGTCTCGAACAATGGCAGAGGCACTTGCTGCTGTAACTGTATCCTTCTGCTGAATATCAAAGTTATTACAGCAGATGAAAAAAAAAAAATCTATGTTCAAGTAGTTTCTTATTCAGTTAGTTTCGACATCTGCACAATCTCATTGACGCCTTCTCATCGTTGAAAGTTTCTTGGTCTTTGAAGGCCTGAATTTTGTGGGCCGTAAACATTTACTGTTGTGCTTTTGGCCCTCCTGGTTTCTGACTCAGTGCATCATGTAAGAAGTTTCATTGTATAATGCTAATTTAATTACACACCTAATATGAAACACATTTGGCTTTATTTAAAGGCCGGAATTATGAAACGCTGCAAGTCCTACTTTTCTCAGAGTGAAATCATTGCGAGCTGTTAAGTGGGTCAACTTCGAGGGCCTTTTGCTGTAAAGGCCAAGTGATGGCACTACATGCCTTGAAAAATGGACTCCATTAGTCCACATTCCCCTGTGTCCTGAAGAAGCAACTATGGAGCTGAAACCTGGAGCTCATTCATTGAGAAAATAAGCCATCACTAGCAGTACCTTGTGTGTTTTTGTGCAGACACAGGGTATATACACCCTTCAAAAGAGAAATAATCCAACCTAAATACCGAACTTTTAATCAGTTGCAAAAATCCAAACTTTAGCTTCCAGATGATTCATTCTGTGACCATTTAAGCCAAACACCAGTATAAAGTTACTGCGCCGGGGTGCGGTAGCAGGTGTTTTCAATTCGTAGAGTCGTTCACAATTCTGATCAAAGCCGTAATCCAGAGAAACAAATGCTAACCAGCTTTAGTGTGAGTCGCCTGCAGCCTGCAAAGCCCTGGAAAGGTTGCGCTCATGTAAATCGTGAATGCGATCCCCTCATTTAAAGTCAAAGAAACATTTGAATATGCTAACACTGGCATTCTTGAATCCTTGTGCTCTTTAATCCTTCTTGTCCCAAGAAATGTTTATAAAGGAGAAAATATCCCAAATATGTAAAATCACCATCTCCTTGATAGTCGTAAGAATCCTAATTTAGCCTCCTTACATGTTTTCAAACCAAAGATGGACAAAAGAACTAGGCCTCTAAATGTATGTATGTGTGTGTTGTGTGTGTAATTGAATGTGCCTATCAAATGTAAAAAAAAATAAAAAATAAAAATAAAAGTCAAATGTATCCTGCACACACATCCACCCTAATATGCAAGATTATAGTTACAAATAAGGTTTAGTGCAGTTGCCAGTGATACTCTTTGTTGCCATCTCTTTAAACATTTAAAATTTGGTATAAACAAGCAGTTGGAAGCCTTGAAACTAATCTTCCACCAGCTCTCCACAGATCTGAGGTTTAACCATTTATTTTTCTTTGTTCTTGTTGTGTTTTTTTTTACCCACTACCAAACACCAGAAGTACAATTATCATTACTTCTGGAAAAGTACATCTGTTGAGACCTGTGTGGTGCAGGTAAATATTAAGTATTGGCTCATATATATGATTGGGAGCCCTTGATCCTAGCGGGAACAATGGAAGCAGTGTGTGCAGCGTGGTTGCTATAATCCTCAATTGTTCTCTTGATTTGCCTTGTGCCGATTTTTCACACATGACGACGTCTGTACTTGTGCTGCCTTCCCCTGCAGCACTTTTTCCAAGCAGTACTCTGTTAAAAAGAAAAGGAAAAGAAAAAAACACAACCGAAAAAAACGCTTTTGTATTGAGTCTCAATCTTGGGCTTTTTTTTCTCAAGTTAAAATCCCTGCTGCTTTTTGTATCCAATTTCAAAATCTTACAAGTGTGTACCTTTGTGATCTAAGGCAGAAGAGCCATGGAAAGCAAATGTATATATCATCACCATCAGCCTATATCGATCCACTGCTGCATGAAGGCCTCCCCAAGATGTTTCCACTGGCTTTGATCTACATCTGCTTGTGCAAATGCAAAGATGGACTGACAATCCAATTCTTCCCTACACTGGCCACTCACTAAATTTGGGCCCTCCCTCCTTTTACAAAGAGGAAAATAAATCTCCCCTGACATATAAAATTACTCTCCAACATTAAGCACTGCCCCCTTTTTTTTTTTTTAAGCTAAATTGGCCCTTTTAGATGCAGTCTGTGTCTGAGAGTCTTAAGTGGATTATTTTAATTTGTCCTGGCAGGCTAGTCTTTGACATGAAGCGACAGTACCTTCTTTTCCTTACAATGCTTCCTTTCATTTGAAAGGTGTAATCTAAATTGGATTTTGTAGATCCTCTATGTCAGTTGGAAAATATCCAGCAATTCCACTGGGGGTTTTCTTCATGCTGAAGTAATGTTTCTCTTGAACATGGCAACCAGGAATTGACGGCTTTATGAAGCTCATACAGTAGTTGCTTTGCTAGGCTTAAATAATTTCATCTCACTTGGAGATCTCATTTATTCCCTGGACTTTAGTTTTATGCTGCCCTTGATAGCAAAAGTCTATAAAGTATCCTTTTTGAGTTACTTAGATATGACATGAGATGCTGACATGAATGTATACATATGTTTATATCTAAATATGGGCCCTTCCCCCTTTAAAAAAAAATTAAAATGTATTTGACACTGTACTGAAATTACTTTCTGCCATTGTAACCTATATACACACACACACATATTTACACATATAAAAGATATAGACCTAGAAGAAGACAACCTAAAAAATGGGATGATGAAATATGATTAGCTGGAAAAGAGACTGAACATCGAAAAGGAAACCGAAGTGGAAACATCATGGGGAGACCTTTGTCCAGCAGTGGAGTAACAAAGGCAGACACACACACACACACACACACTAGTTACACATCTTTAAATCTTCTTAGTCCCATAGCAGGCAGCACATTGTCTACATCTTTTGTGCTGTAAGACTTTAGTTTCCATCCCTGAGAACTATAAAAAACAGGATTTGGAATTAAACGTGCTACATATAAATATAACTAATAGGAATTATACAGAGAATTCATCATCCCCTCATGTCTGCTAATGGCAGCCATTGATCGAGACTATTTTTGGAGCGTTTTTGTTGAATTTGCGGGTGAAATGCTGCCTCTTCAAGTCATTTGCTATGCCCTATATGAGACGTTTTAATTTTGGTGGACGGCTATTTTGGGAGAAAGCAACGTATCAATGCGTTAAGGAGCTGCTGTCAAAAATAATAAGACCCGTAATTCCAATTACTGATTTCGGCTTATTTTTAAGCATGCTTTTTTAATCGGCAGAAGGGTTTGAATTTCTTTACGGGACAGGGATATGTGTGGGTGACGTGTAACAATCTCAAGAGAGGGACTTTAGGTACACAAGTAGCAAAAGTCTTTCAGAGGATCGAATCAGTGAGAAATCTCTTTGTCGAGCATTCTGACAGACGCCAGGCATTGCTTGTGTTTAACAACAGGAAAAAAAGTCCAAGATTGTACAAACGAGACTCATTAGCATACAAATGGAATTCTGCACTTGAAAAGCGCCTGTTCTGTGAAAAAGAGAGAGAGAGAGAGAGAGAGAGAGAGAATTCTGACTATATGGCAGCAAGCTGGGAGGAAATATTAACCACTTTTTTTTTTTTTTTTTTTTAATAATGCAATGCAAATACCTTGAGCTCAACATATTGGTAGTTTGAATTCATTTAATAAAGTGGTAAAGGCTTTCAATAAAGGAAAAAGGTTGATGTCCCGTAGTTTAAGATGAACCTATGCATTCCTCAATTTTCATCATAAAAAGCTATAATAAAAAGGTCACACAGAGAGAGAAAACATAGCTCGCAAACATTTCAATTTCCACAGGTTCTATGTGTAGATGAAACTGAAAATGGGGCCTACCAGAACATTCCAGAACAATCGTCTATAAATTAGCATTGTTCAGGTTTAATGTCTGCACAAGAGACTCTGCTCAATTAGTTTATATATTATACACGGATAATAATATTTGTCTTGATATAGTTAAGGATTTATCTGGAATGGTGATAACTAATAAGGCAAGAAGCATAACAATTAAATCCCCACCATCCATCAAACCAACTTGTAAACTGAACAGCTTCTTCAGTGTAAAGGGAGTTGGCAAGGCCCAACTGAAAAAGGGTTTGGTCACAGACTGGGGCTTTTCATGCAGAATTCACAATGTTTAGGCCAATACTTATTTTGGGATAATTTTGTATTGGTGCTTAACCTTTTGCTTTTTCTCTTCTCTTTTACTCACAGCTTCGTAAACAAGGTCAAGTCCGGGGCACCAGTGCTGCAAATGACGAATGAGGCAGTATGAGAAAAAAAAAGGAAAAAAAAAAAAAAAAGGAAAAGGCCAATCACTGGCAGAGTTTACCTTTTCTCACCTGATTGGGGTTTGTTACAATTGATCAACTGTACTGTTCCTGACCTCATCGAGATTGATAAACTGCTATAGACAAAAAATTAAAACAATGAGAAAAATAAGTAAAAAAAATTAAAATTAAAAAAATTGAAAAACAAATGTTAAAAAATAAACACAAAAATAAAATACTTGGGGCTACATTTGAAAATCCAACAACTACAGAAAGAAAATATGTGAGTCCTGTTTTGAGTAACGGAATACGGTTGTAATGGCAAACCATTTCCAAAACAAAACACCTAATTGGTATGATTTCATCTTTGGCAGGTTTTGGACCAATTTGTTTTTTCTTTTTTCTTTCTATCTGAAGTTCTACTTCTTGTCGAGTCTCTTGTGTTAACTGTTATAGTTTGTTTTTTGGGTGGTTCCCTTAAAGAACTATGTACACACCATCTCTCTTATTCCTACCCCCATCACTTGGATCGTCTGTGTATGGCCATGCATCTTTTAAACGTCATGAGTTAAAAATTGGAACTCCAGGTTTTGTTTTTGTTGTGTTTTACATTTTAATTTAGATTTTTGCCCTGTTCTTTACTCTAATAATCTGCCATTTGGAAGAAACCATAAATTAATCCTTGGATGATTGGGAGACAAACTCCCCACAAAGAGCCTTGTTCAATGATTGCCCTCAGATCAGTGCTGAGAACACATGGCCAAAGGTAAATCTTGGTTAACAAATTTCATAAGCTTCACGAGTCTGGCTTTTGGGATTCAGTTAAATTAAATGAGAGGCAAAGCTGCCTTTTATTTTGCTTCTAATCGTAGCAGGACTTTATCTCGGCCACCTTCAAAGTATGCTCCAAACCTTTTTTCTTTCAAGGAGGCCTAACTGATATATATAATATATATATACACACGAACACAGACTTTGTTGCTATGGACAACTTTAGTTTTTTTGTTGTTTTTTTGCCCCCCTGTCATTTAAAGTTGATTATAGCTGCATTTTAAATATTTATTAGGGCAAATGTTGAGAGTTGCAGCGTTTTCTTTTTTATAAATGTCCTCTAGCTCTAAAGCGAAGCAGATATGGCTTCTGACAGCCATAGCCCCCTGGTAGAAGCAGCTTAATACCACAGGCTAGCTTAAAGCACCCCGCTGCATGTAAATTCTGCGTTCTCCAGAAACGTCTCGGCTTCCTCGTCACCTGTTGCTTTTAAACAGAATGCTGTTCAATTGAGACACAGGATCAATGTTGAGTTTGTGGTTTTCTTACTCCTAATGTTGAGGAATAAATTGTCCCCCACCCCCCTTCTTTTTCTTTTCTTTTCTTTTTTTTGTGTCCCCAATATACTTGTATGACCAGATGGCAGGGATGACATTATATTACCTCACTATCAGGACAGAGCATCTTTCATTAAGGGAAGCCATTAAAGAAAGCAATGTGTGTGTTCTGCAGAAATCTATTACATTGACTGTTCAGGCTTCGTTTTGGTTTGTTTGTTTTTGGTTTTAAATTGCCCTGTGATGTTTCATTGACTTAACTGCTGTTTATTGGTAGAACCTTTCAATCAATGGATTGTAAACCATGCTGCTTTGAGTACAGCCATGTTATTTTAGACTATGTTTGATGATAGAATGGTCAAAATGCAGTCATTATACATGTTTTTTTTCATTTTGTTATTGATTTTGCAGTTGACCATCTCCTGAGAAAATTGCACGTTTTGCAATAAGCTTAACCAGATAATCAAAGTTGTAAATGTTTTACATAATAAAAGAAGAATTCAGTGTTTGCCGACCCAATAAACGTTTTGAGCATACCACACGTGCACGGACACAGTCCTGTTATCCAGTCTATATCATTTAATTGTCAATCTTGTTTACAATGCGGTAGTACTTTAGAGACATCATGATTGGTTAACAGGAGAGGATATTAAGTGTTAAACTTAATATTACCCTACCCTTAATGTGACATTTTCTCAGTAAATGGTCAATTAGATACTAAAGTCGAATTAGCCTACAAACCACAATGTAAAAAAATAAATTTGAATGCCAAGAACTTTAAATTTTTAATTGACCTGAATCTTGGCGCATCTCTTTCCATCCAGTTGCTTCTGTTTGTCCTGTGGTACACTGCAAAACCATGTCAGGTCTTTCCTGATAGATGTGTTTTCAACCACTCACTGATCCATATCTCTATTCAAACTGGGCTTCACAGTGAGAGGAAAGTGAGTGCTTCATTTATAAATTAAAATGTTAATCTTGTTGATTTTAACATTCAGTTTGATCAATGTCAAAGGTCAGTTTCATGGCATTGGTTGGTCCCAAGGCAGGGGGGAATAAGAAAACGATTAAAGATACAAATGACACTGACAAAATGGAGTTTACTTTCTGTACAGCAGCATCTTTATGGGTAGGGGGGAGAAAAGGGGGGTATGGGAGAAAAACAAATGTACAGTATAATCATGATTAAACATACTTTACTTGCAAAATCGACTACTGTTAATTTTCTGAAAGATACTTTTAAATGTCACTTATTTTCTGATGTTGAAATTCAGGGGATATTGTAGTGAATGTAAAATGTTATACTTTTTTTGTTGTTCTTTTTGCAGTTTATGAACTGCAAGAGATCTAGACAATGGAACTAAACCGAATATCTAATAAATTTCAACACAAAGTATGTGTGTTTCTTGTGACTCCACTTCCAAATCATTCAATAGAGCATCCTTGATTCAAAATGTCCTTTTGCCAGTGACTTTGCTCCCAGTTTGGGGCTGTTATTAAAAGCAAGTTTGTTTTCCTTCCCAACATTTCCCTATAACTAAATCAAATCCAAGCTTAGCTGAATTATCTGTAGATCAACTTGGGACTATGAATGAGAAGAAGCTGAAAAAAAGCACATTTCTTTAGTGCCCACTGTTGAGAAGAAACTTGTATCACCCTAAATGAAATGTAAATCTATCATGCAGCTCCCAGAATTCATTTGCAAGTCTTGAGTTCTGCCCAGTTTCAAACATAATGCACTGAACTGTGACTGTAGAGCACTTAACACTCTCGCTACTGAACAAATGTGGTCATTAGCTCAGGTTAAAAAAGTTTTTGTATTGCCTACCCAGAATGCCCTACTGTTCTGTGTTGCCATGTTGAGAGCTACCTCCAATAATACATGACCACTCATGGAAAGACCTGAAACAAAACATCTAGCTCTGTCTGTCTGTGGCACTGGAAGCTAAATCTGACATGTGCGATGGCAACACTTGAATTCGGTAAGTCTGTATTGAATTTCCTCCCCCCCCCCCCCCCCAAAAAAAAAAAAATGATGTGCTGGATTTTCTTTAAGCGAAAAGGATCTGGAATGGCTTTTCCAAAACCTAAGAGTTGTTATAGGGGAGAATAAAGGAGGATTTAGTGAATACAGGGGGATTACAAAAATGCCCATAATCCCAGCGCCTTAGATAGATCTTGTAAAAATGTTTTAAAATTATCGCTGCATCAGTGTAGTGCTCTTTAAGCCCTGCAAATTGTATTTTAACTAGGTGGGGGTGGAATAAAGAATAATCTTCAACAGCCTAATCCTCACAGAGCTGAGAGCTTCCACAATTAAGTATGGTCTTTTGGATGTTTGTAAATTGCAGCCTGGCATATGGATACTTGTTTCTGGGCCTAATAAGAGTGTAATAAGTTATTTATCCATTGTTTGGGCTAAGTGCTGTGGAAAATGTTTTGAACATGCACAAACTCATGTATGCTTTTTTTGTTTTTTTTTAACCTTCAATTATCTCGTATGTATGTATGTAGTCCCGCTACAAAGAGTGTGGCTTAACAAGAGTGAAGCTCTGCTGTGAAATGCGGTTCCTATCCGTTTAAAACACGAGCGAGCACACTTTTGGAAGGCTTGGCATTGCGTGAGAAAGCCGAGAAGGCAGGCGATGTGTAATCGGCATTCTGCAGGGTTGCGCGCCAGCTTGCAATGCAATGCCTCGAGGCAAGGCTTCTTGTTTCGGAACTGCATTAATAAACGGCCCCAGCTTCTCTCCTGGTCTCCGCTTGGCCATCTCTGTCTCGGCGAACTGCAAGGGCCAGATGTGCCAGTGGCTACGATAAGCACCCGGTGTCAGAATGTGTTACAGATCAATGGTAGAAGAGGAGGGGTGGTGGTGGTGGTGGTGTTGAGGGGGAAAGTTCTGGTTTCAAATCTCCAACTAGCTCGCCAACTGTTGTCACGGTGAGATGGGGAGCGGTAGGAAATGTTTTTCATTTGTCTTTGCTGCCTCTTCCTTCAAGACATTATCTTCCTTGTGGTGGTGAATAATGTGAAATACTCCTGGGACAGGTGCTGTTTATAAGGCGGGAAGAAGTGTATTTAGCAAACCAAAAGAACATCAAAAGACCTATTTTTGTCAGCAGGACCAAATCAAAGAATGACCTGTATGTGAAAGGGAAAAAAATAAAATAAATTGTGCTTATCTTTCAACTTCTGTCAGCAGTGATTCTGAGCCCACCTGGCACTATATTTGGAAAAGTTAATTATTTAAAGGAATTTACCCTCTTTTCTGTAAGATCCCCAACCACTTCCCCACCCTCTCTATTTCTCATTGGCACCTAGGTTTGGGTTTCTTTTATAGGCTACAACCATTTCTGAAAAGTCTAATGGCCACTTTTCCAGGATTCTGACCCTGAGGTGTCAGATTAAAGTTTTTTTGCTCTTATTCATCACATTCTGAAGGTCAGTTTTAGATGGTCCATTAATATGCAAGTGCAAATTGCAACTTGACTGCAGTAGTGGCCTGTTCCTGCAGGAGTCAGTGGGCAGCAGGTCAGTGTTATAATATAAGAAGGCCTGTGCTGCAGACAAGGTGGAAACACAGTCGCTGAGATACGCTCTTGTATATTTATGCATTATCCAAAAGACAATGATATTTCTCATGAGGAAAACAAAAAGCCTAATCCACTATGACTGCCTTCAGTTCCTTTCTGCTTGTAGGCCCACAGTGACGATTGTTGGCCACAGTAACTCCATGCGCTTCCAGTTTATCATATTTGTGCCTGCGTAATAAGGGAAGGGAACGCCTTGGATGTCCAATTCTAGAAGACAAGTGGTGACATTGGTATGCAGGTAAGTGAAGGTTATAGGAAATGTACAGGTAAGAAACTATTTTTTGATGTTTATTACCTAGCTGCATCACTTGGTAGTGTAAATTAAAAAAAAAAAAAAAATGAAAGGACAGCCCGAGTGGATCTGGGTGGAATGGTCTTCTGCCATCCATGGTTGAGCGATCTTTGTAGTTTATCTGTCAGACTAACAACATAAGACATGGCAAATCCAAAAATTGAATATGTCACATGCTCTTGATTACAAACCCTGAGAAACTTTGAGCTCACCTGTTCCTGACAGCGCTCTGACCAATCTTTGCAGCCCATTACAGAGCCCTGTTTATACTAGCATATGATATTGCTCAAATTTGAACTTGCTATCTCTGGGCTTGGGAGTCCAAGCTATCCTCCCAGCAGAGGCATTTACAGGTGTAGCCACTCTGAAATATCCTGTTAATGCATTTGTTCATTTCGCTTTTGGACATTTATTTTAAGCCAGTGTGGCAACAGTCAATCAATCAGTTTTATTTAATTTACCTCCCTTTTGCAAAGTTGCTGCACAGCACTTAGTGGATTAAAACAATACAAGATTGTGATTACTTCTAAATGTTGTATCAAACTAATAAGCATGGAGGAGAGTAAAACAAAAAGTACTATAGGATGACCGACTGTTATAGGAGAAAAATCTCGGTGTCCACAGCTCCAGGCCTAGGCCTAATGGGCAGCATGAAGATCAGGGCTCTAACTATGAGTTTCCTAGCGCAATTGTATTACATCTTGAAATAACACTATCCAACAGAGCATAATGTAAAGGACAATGGAGAAAGACTGAACTGAGGTCAGAGTTGACGGAAACATTTAATTTAAAGAAACATCATATTCAATTTTTGGAGTATCAGAAAACAACTTCAGATTCCCCTTCCCATCTTTGGTTAACAAGATTAATCTGTGCTGCACTGCGTCAACGAGACAGATTTACATTTTTGATACATGAATATGAAACCAAAATGAATTGTGGAAGTTGCTGAGTGGTACACACAGGCCTTAATTAATAGAACTAGCGCTGAGCTGGAAGCCATTTGTTAAATCTAAAATAAATGCCTATCGAAAATGTTATAACATCAGCATAACTGAGGTGCATCAATCTTCTGCGAAACACGTAAATGGCATGAATCAATATGTTTGGCGGAAAGGGGGTGGAAGACCATATCATGCGCACGTCTTTGTTTCAGTCATACTCAGAATCTTATTTCTAAATTAAAAAACAGCTTGGTAGTCTTGTATTAAGATTATTTTTTAATAATGAAGCATAGTCAGAATAATATCTGCCTTTTTAATTTTTATCGAACTCAAATTTGCATGGGAAGCTTTGAGATTGCTCGCTATGTTTTTTCCAAGGCAGGGGCTGTCCTATATTTAAGTTTAATTCCTCTAACAAGTTCTGTAAATATGCAGGTGAATTTATAATCCAGTTTAACAGCACGTGACTATTTATAACTGGCTGTGTATTACGAATCACTTGCTTATGGTCTCAGACACTGGGGAAAAAAAAGTAGGCAGGGAGAGAGTGTAAAAACGTAATGGACAACGAAAGGTTCTAGTTTATTTATAAAGCAAAGCTACTCGCCACTCCATCCAACTTTTTAACATGCGCTTGATTAACAAGTACTGTCAGAGCTCGCCCAAACCCCCATCTCACTCCAGTCTCCAGATCACGGCACGGGGACAACTGAGCAAAACTAATGCCAGCTGCTGATGCTGTTCGTTACACAAGATGCAAGGTTTGTCAATACCGGGGAAGGAAGTTGCATTACAGTTCCTAATAGCAGTTCTAGCTTTGGGCAATCAGAGGTGCCTCTTTGCTAGAAAGCCTCCAAATTAATTATTTGAAAATAATGCAGTGGCAAAACAAACGTGGAAAAAGATTTATTTACAGCACGAAATCTGCTATTTATCACTGCAGTTGACATGCGTGTGCTGATGTATTGTGCACTCGGAGACCTAATTGTCCTTATATTTGGTCATTTAGCAAGAACAGACCGGCAATGGTTGACTTCTGCATCAGCCAGGGCAAGAAGGAGTACAGGACTACTCTTGCCAGCATTCTCACCCTTTACTGTTGTACTTCACCCAGATTTGCAGAGTACAAATGCACTGTAAAAAGAGAATCAGACATTCCAACTTAAAGCCTGATATTCAGAGCTCTGAAGCTAAGCATAGTTGGGTTTGATCACTACGTAGTGTTGTAAACGTCAAAGGAATGCCAAGTTGTTGTTGGGACAGGAGGTGCACCACTTCCTTCTGAAATGGAAATCCGGTGAGGTGTTTTGGCATATTACTTGGTTCTATGAAGGAAACCAGGCTCCACATTTTATTGGGGTATATGTGTTCATATTTTCCATATATGAAAGACTATAAAATGACCAAGATGAAGAAGTGTCAAAGGGTGTCTCTGTTTAGTTTTTAATGCTTTAGGTCCTCTTTTGGGTGTCTGAACTGTACTTATGCCACAGCAATTTAGGCAGTTTGTTATAGCTCAGCTCTGTCCTTGCCTTCTCTCTCTTTTTTTTTTCCTTTCTTTTTTTTTTTTTTTTTTTTTTTTTTGTATATAGAGCAGGTATATTTGCCGACAGGGCTTTGTATCAGAAATCTAAAACGCTTGCTGGAGATCAAGGTCTATGATGTAACAGATCAGTGATACAGTGCAATTCGTCAATTCGAAGTGTTCGAGACAGATACATTTACATATTTATAAATCAATCAAAATTGTCCTCCAGGATGCGAAATCCTGACAAAGAAACAAGATTTTAAAAGAAAAGAGGAGCCTGATACATAAGTTATAGCACTCTGTATTTTGTTTCAAGATGCCCCCATCAAATCTTTAAATGTCATTAAATGTATATAGTCTTTTTTTTTTTTGTATCAACCATCTGTTAGATGCTCTGGGCTTTTGCTTGTTGCATGAACTGGAAGTTGACAAGAGATATTAGCCTGCAGTATAATTCATGAATAAGTTTAATAAATACGATGTCTAATAGGCCAATTCTCACACCTCACACCTCCAAAAGCTCTACTGCTCGAAAGCTACTGATAGTTGGCCACATCATTTAATTTGTCAGTATCGCATAACACTGAGTTTGTTGAATTCGGTTTTCTGTATTTGGAATGTGATTGTGACCGTGACACTGAGGGGTCTTTAGAGGTCAAAGCGTAGAGATCAGTAGTCTGATGGCAGCGTGTCCGATCTGAGAAATGCAGTTCTCTGCTCAGATTATGAAGCGTACCACAGGAGACTAAGCAAACTTTACAGAATGATTCATCCTTTATATAATCATATTTTACACCGGGATTATTTATTTTTTTAAGTAAAAACTTTCTATCACAGTGTTTATTATAGGAATTGCATGTGGTCCCCTACCCGAGTGATTTCTGTATTTTTAGTTTGATTTTATTTAGTTGGTAGAAGAGGGCTGTGTGTAGCCTACAGCTGGGTTGGTCTCTTGTTTCAAATGCAATTTGGGAACAGGATAGTCTTCAATTCTGTATTGAATTGCTTGATTTTTAAGTCAGTTTGGGCTATAGAGTTTTAAACTGAAACAATTTTAGTCAAGTCACTCTTCTCATCATAGGAAACCGTTATTCTTTTCCTCTGCAAGTGTTCTTGAATGTGAACAGTGCAAATGTGTCCAGGTTAGCTGATGAGATGTCAGTCTGCTTCTCTCATGCAGATCAGGGCTACTTTTAGATAACATTGAAATAATTGCTACTTTTCTTATTTTGGGAGAAAAACAATAGTCGCTATTTTACGTGTTTTTCATTTCTTTTTTTGTGTTTTTTAATCCCAGAGATAATGTAAATCTTCTTACCCCAAAGTTTAGCACATTGGTTTGCAAATTCTGCACATCCATGTGATGTGTTTATCTTGATCTAAAGGTGACCTGTATTCAACAACATTGTAAAAAGTGAATATATACATTACATTTGTTGAACACTATGCAACATAATGCAGTAACTCAAACAGGGATGCAAAATAAAGGACAGCATCAAGCCAGTACAGCAAATCAAGCGAAATGTTAAAACAGAATTAGGCTGGCTGCTTTTCAGTGCGTAGCTACCGAGCGTGTTGTCACCACTTCACACAATCTGTGCACCGATATCAGCGTCTGCTTAAAAAAAAAAGTTAAAAAGGGATTTTGTTATTGTCATTTCTGCCCTTCTAAAAATATAATACATACACATGCATGAATTGTTAAAGGGCATTTTATTATTGTATAGTTTTAAGTCTGAAATAAATGAGCAGTGCATTAAAGCCATGCATTTGTTCTCAGATTTTTCTGTGTCGATAAAACAGCAGGATTGAGTCCTTTTAAATTGTGTGCGAAATTTCATTTCCCAATTTCATCCATTGGGATGGAGATTTGTGGCTTGGCAGTTTTCTAAACTAGCTACCTGTTGGACTTGTGTTAATGTGCTCTTTTACACACCTTAAGGCCTACTTTTCCTCATCCTACACTTACTAAGCTAGGCTCTGATCTTTCTTAAATCAGTGTTGTAATGAACTAATTTTTTATTTATAGTCCTCTTCCTTCTTGTGCATTATTTTAGGGATTGTTTTCATTTAGGAGCTGACTTGATAGACATTGATAGTCCTCTTCGGTCTGTTTACATCTATTCCACGTACTTGCATAGCATGGCTAATTAGGACACCCTTGTAATGAATTGCTGCCAATTCTAGTTTTCCTATTCATCATAGTTCAAATGGTCTTTCTGTGCATGTGTGTTTAATACTTTGAAAAAATCCAAATGCTAGGAAATTGTTTTCTTAAATTTTTATGTTGGCAAGAGTATTTTTTCAAGCCCAAACCTTTAACTTGAATGTCTACTTCATCTCGTCTCCACATTTGGTACCTGACTGTATTTCTTTGCTTCACATCTAATTTTATGACACGCGTGAGTCCGGAAATGCGCACACTAATTGCAGGGGTCGGGTGGGGGGGGGGTTGTGTCCAGTGCATTTATTTTCGGAAGATGGATGATGTAAATGCGTTTCCTCTCTGCGGTGCTGCGCCCCAGCGATTCAAAGAACACCTTCCTGTAGTCCCAGTAGGGGGTCAACAATACAGGACCCGACCCGACCCGATTCTGGTTTTCCTTCTCTTTTTTTTTTCATTTTTTCGCCCACTTTTGTTCCTTTGGATGACAGATGCTGCTTAACCTTTTGACCTGCTCTGATACTGTTACAATAAATGAAAGTTTAAAAAGAAAAGAAAGAGGGGGGGGTGAATAAAAATAAAAAGTCATTTGGGGGAAAGGAAAGAGGTGTTGGTTACATTGGCAGAAATTAGGTGTTTGTTTATTCATTCATTTTTCACGCAAGATAATTTTTTCAATCAGGTCATTTCAAGTGCAACCATATTAGCCTTTACCACAGAAAACAACTAATATTACAGTTGGTGTGATTCATAATTTGTATAAAGTTGATCCAAATAGACATGTTTGTGAAAAAATGTGACTTTAAATAAATAAGTGGGAAGGGTGCTGTAACTGCTTACCTGTTTATGTGAAAAGGGGATCAATCGGAGAAACAGATTTGTGCAGAAAAAGCAGAACATTTTGAAACCCATTCAGAGCTGAATTGGTTTGAGGTTTTGAAGAACTTGAGATGTAATTGGGAAGGTTCAGAACTTCACTGGAGACCTAACATCATAATCAGTTCCGTTTGGTCATATATTGGAAACACTTCCAAGACTGTATCACGTGGACTTGCATACCATTTCTGTTCATTAGTTGCCGTAGGATTAACTTTATTATAAAAAAAATTATGCCTTGGTGTCTTTTTCTGCCAGCTATTTGAAACGGTTCTATACGTAATATGTTCTTTAAGTATAGACCTTCATCTTTAATTTGAGTGTAGTTACATCCAAATTGGGTGAACGGTGTAGGAATTACACCCATTTTTATATGTTATCCCCCCAATTTAAGGAGCTCAAACGTATTTGGACAAACTAACATAATCATGAATTAAATTGTGAGTTTCAATACTTGGTTGCAAATCCTTCGCAGTCAATGACTGCCTGAAGTCTGGAACCCATAGACCTCACCAGATGCTGGGTTTCTTCCCTGGTGATGCTCTGCCAGGCCTGTACTGCAGCTGTCTTTATTTCCTTCTTGTTCTTGGGGCATTTTGCATTCAGTTTTGCCTTCAGCAAGTGAAATGCATGCTCAATTGGATTCAGGTCAGGTGATTGACTATGCCATTGCAGAACAGTCCACTTCACCTTAAAAAAGTATTTGGTTGCATTCGCTGTATGCTTCGTGTCATTGTCCATCTGCACTGTGAAGTGCCGTCCAATGAGTTAAGTATTTGGATAAATCTGAACAGGTAATATAGCCCTAAACACTTCAGAATTCATCCTGTTGCTTTTGTCAGCAGTCACATCATCAATACATACAAGGGAAACGGTACTCTTGGCAGCCATACATGCCCATGCCATAACATGCTTCACAGATGAGGTTGTATGCTTCAGATCATGACCAGTTCCTTCCCTTCTCCATACTCTTCTGTTCCCATCATTCTGGTTGATCTTTGTCTCATCTGTCCATAGGATGTTGTTCCAGAACTGTACAGGGTTCTTTAGATGTTTTTTGGCAAACTAATCTGGTCTTCCTGTTTCCCATATATATCTTGTGTTAAACCCTCTGTATTTACTCTGGTGAAGTCTTCTCTTGATTGTTGACTTTGACACAGATACGCCTACCTCCTGGAGGGTGTTCTTGATCTGGCCAACTGTTGTAAAGGAGTTTTTGTTCACCGGGGAAAGAATTCTTCTGTCATCCACCACAGTTGTTTTCCGTGGTCTTCTGGGCCTTTTGGTGTTCCTGAGCTCACCAGTGTGTTCTTTATTTTTAAGAATGTACCAAATAGTTCATTTGGCCACACCTAATGTTTTTGCTATCTCTCTGATTGGTTTGTATTGATTTCTAAGGCAAAACTGAAGGCAAAACACCACAAGAACAAGCAGGAACTAAAGACAGCTGCAGTGCAGGCTGGTGATGTCTATGGGTTCCAGACTTCAGGCAGTCATTGACTGCAAAGGATTTGCAACCAAGTATTGAAACTCACAATTTAATTCGTGATTATGTTAGTTTGTCCAAATACTTTTGAGCCCCTAAAATTGGGGGGACCACATATAAAACTGGGTGTAATTCCTCCACTGTTCACCCAAATGTGATGTAAATACCTTCAAATTAAAGATGAGTCTACACTTAAAGCACACCTTGATTGTTTCCTTTAAAATCCATTGTGGTGGTGTACAGAGCCAAAATGATGGCAATTGTGTCACTGTTTAAATATTTATGGACCTAACTATACATTTCCCAGAATCTAATTTCAGCTTTCATGTAAATACCTTAAACATGTAATTTTATTACATTTAGGGTTTGTTTTCCTTTCTTTATGCAAAAATAAATACATGCTTAGCTAGGTGGGAAATTATTTACTAAAATGGCCCATTGAGATTGGAAATTGCACTTGACTGGTAAGTCTTCAGAGTTTTTTGAAGGAAGGCAAATATGCTGTAGCTCCCAGAAGCTGTTTTTGACTGTTGTTTGTCTGTGATATGGTTGAGGTGCTTTCAGAATGATAGTGCTGATACTAAACATGGAAAGAAAGTTGAAGAAAGTGTTCCAATGGAATCGGATGTTATATTTACAGCCAGCCTTAATCTGAGCCCCCAGCTATTATTTAATTGGTGCTCAGCTCGGAAAGCCACGCTGTGACTCACAAAAGCCTGCAAGACAAGGTATTTATTTCCAACTTGCTTCTTTAATATCAAAGCCCATAGTGATCTGGTGCCAATTTTCCAGCCACCAGCAAACAGGTAACTAGACCTGCATCCACCAATAGTGTCCTTAAGCAGGGGTCAAACAGATTGAGTTTCCCTGGGTCACTAACAGCAAAAGGTTTTATGCATAAACGTGTGTGTTTATAAATATATATGTATATATGCTAATAAATAATAATGCAGAGCAAATGAGTTCTGTAACTAGGATATTTTAAACAAAATGAACCTGTTGTTTTAGTTCTTTGAGGATAGGATTCTGCACACATCCCAATAAGGCCAGTTAGGTGTCTGTCTGTAGCTATTTATTTATTTAATTTTTTAAACCCAGTCTAGTATTTTACGATCATGTTTTGGTCACCGATTTATAAAAACCTAATAAAGACACCTCGTGTTGGGTCTTCAGCCTCTCTATATTGGACGCATTGACACACTCAGAAGATGTCTTTTAAAGTGCGTAATGAGTAGGAGCTGTGTTTTATACAGAATACTTCCTCCCTTTATCTTATGGGAAGGAAATGCATCATAATCCTGTAGTGCCTTGTTAATGTTTTCACTTTGTCAAAATGTGACAGAGGTGGTATTTCACTGACAAATGTTGACTACAAATGTTTCTCATCCTTATATCCCATAATTGATTCCCAGATGACCCCAAAATCTTGTCAGTGTATATCATCGCTGGTAAAACTAACACCTTGGGCATACTATTTTTTTTGTTGGTAGTGGTGGTGGTTTCTACTATATTTGGACAATATATTTTATCCACATTTTAAATTATGTGATTAAAAAGGAAATGGGTTTTTGTGTGTTCTAAATATACATTGTTCTTGCTAAGAAAATAATACTACTACTAATAATAATGAAACCTATTTGTTGGGATATATCTTGCATAAAAGGAACACCATCACCAAGGAAAACAAGCAAGTGCATATAAAAATCCCCTAGAGGCCCCCACAAGTATTGTCATTGTTCTTGCTGTTTTTGTATCATTGCCCTGATATTTGGCCAAACTGAGGAAGATGTCATCTTGCTAATTTAAGATCTAGCAAGCAGGAACATGGGTGTGAGCAGAGACTGTTGAAGTTATTTTTTTTAAATAACTCAATTGTATTTTAGTCTGTTGGTTTGACTTATTATACTCGCTGGGGTTTATTGATAATTTTTTTTCATCACAAAAAAGTAAAACAAACAAATCAAACCTGAATACGATGTTTTGGATTCAAATGGCAACTGATACTTAATTGAAGAGCTGCAGGAGTTGGTATTGATTAATTAGCTCTGCGTAAGGAAAATTAGGGAGACTGATCCACCTGGCAAGAGAGAGACGGATAAATCCTGATCACATGGAGAAATCCTCACTTCTCACTAGGTGAACCAGTTTCTCTGCTTTCTACCCACAGTGCGGATTAATAAATAATTTTGCAGCTGTTTTTCCGTTTTAAGTGTCAATTGCCTCGGTGGGTGTCACTCTGCCTTTCCCAGGCACTACCATCAGAATATTTGAATTGTTGTTTTGTGCAGCACAACTAAAATGGCATCTTTTGGGATGATTATTTTGAAATAAATACCATGTGCACTTTATATTCGTAAATTATTATAGAAAATGTTCCCTTACGATATATCCTCCATGCACCATATAGACACTTGTGTACCTGAAAGTGGTGTTGGGCCAATTCCCAAAACCCAGGACTGGTTTGACAGTAAAAGCAGTTTACTTTTAATTAGGTAGAAATGTAGGCAGCCAAAGCTGTGTTAGTTTTTGTTTGTTTGTTTGTTAAAAGCGTTAAGGGGTTGACACCTGTTTGTGAAAGCTGGGCTTCACAAGAAAATGGATGAAAGCCAGATTTAGGGAAAACAGAATTAGAATTGGAAAGTAATTGCATTTCTTTATGAAGACAGCTTCTATCTCTCTGAACCCAGCACTGCCTGCCTGCCTCACTCTCTCTCATCCTCGGGACACCCGCGTGCCTCTGCTCTCCCCCTCGGGGCTTGTCTGCACTTCCTCGCGCCCAGGGGGCTTTGTGACAACTCTGCTGAATAATGAGGTGTTTGATAGAAACTTTGTGGTATAACACAGCACAGTGATTTTCTATATCTGCACACCTAAAAATATTCACTGGAGACTGACGACAAAGCAGCAGGCTCTGGATTATGAGCATGACATCTGGGAGAGGTGTGAGGGGGATATATTTCTGTACGTCTACAGGACAACATATTGGTGGCCAAAAGGATGATGGTAGTACAGAAAGTAAATAAAAAGTGTTGGAATCAATTCCCTCTTAGTAAGTCTGTAGTAAGCATCAGTACTATTAGGGTCTAAATCAAATTATTGTATTTTAATAACCTCGTCCATGGCACCTAAAAATGTCACATTCCCATTTTGGACAACCCTGATATTAAGCTTCGTGCCTTAACTCTAGCACAGTGGTCCTTGCTTATGAAGTTATACTGTAATTTATTGGGTTGTGTGAAGGGTGTCTCTTATTGTGTAAGTGATGTCATCTCGTGCAGTTTGTGCCAGAGGACTGTGAAGCAAATAAGACACCCTTCACCACCTATTAACTTATATAAGAGGTATAGGAATTTTGGGGCATGCTGCTCTGTGGCATGGCTGGTTTCTCATATGTGATTTATACTCTTCTCTGAAAGGTAAAGTTCCACAGTAACATAAAAAATTAAGTGAGATTTATTGTCATAACAGTGTGCCACGTCCAAATATGAACAACACAAATCATGATATTCAGTTATTTAGAGTTCGAAACCTGTGGTTCTCAAGTTCTCAAACCAGGAGTGGTCCGCAGAAAGTTAAAATCCATCCAAGAAGGGAGCAGTAGAACGTTGTGGTTGGTTATGGATATGGTTTAACTTTGGAATGGTCTTATGGTTACATTAAGGTTGCTTAGAGATTTAGCTACATTAAGCAAAGGAATCAAACTAGGGGTACATTTTTGGGCTAGGGTTGGAAATTAGGATAAGGATTGCATTCCTGTTGAGATTACAAGGACAAATGTAGTTGTGGATTTGTTTAAGAGTTGGGGATCTGGCTATCAATGGAGTTGGTATGTTATGTGTATTTTGCCAGGTCTTTTTTTTGGGCAGTGTTGGGTCCTCTGCTGAACTAGGAGCTTTAACAAGTGAATATGTGTGTTCGGACCACAATTAACCCTTATTTTCCTAGTGTATTGTGAGCTTGTAAGTTCGTGCAATGCATCCATATCTAACACAGGACCGAATGACTCAACATTTCCACTCTGGTCTGTTTTTATCTTTGCGGTGTGTTCAGGAATGTCTATGCTGTTTCTTCTTTTCTGATAAACCTCTTTTTTTTTTTTTAATGCCTTGGTTTAAGAAAACAACTGGCCTTGCAGCTATTTTTCTCGATTCAATTTTGCAGTTGGTTTAGTCAGCATTAGGCAGTACAGGAAGGTGATAGCACAGTGGTTCCGGACTTGGCAAAGCCTACAATCTGTGCTGGACAGACAAGGGAGAGAGGGTGTTATCTTAAATATTGTTCTTTCTTTGAAACAATACAATAAAAAAGGATGTAAGTCCACAGAAGTGTCTTCAATATCAATATCCACGCTAATGGAGGCGGATATCGTATTGTGGTGAATGCAGCTGGTATGGTTTTTGGGGGAGGGCAGGGGGGATTTAGTTTAAAGCCATTTTAGTTGAGCTACACAATATTGATCTTACATTGTCTGGACACTTCCTTTTAGCAATGTGTGTAATTAATGACATAATATACACACATACAGTACTGTGCAAAGTTTTAGGCAGGTGTGAAAAAATGCTGTAAAGTAAGAATGCTTTCAAAAATAGACGTTGATAGATTATCAATTAACAAACTGCAAAGTGAGTGAACAGAAGAAAAATCTACATCAAATCTATATTTGGTGTGACCACCCTTTGCCTTCAAAACAGCATCAATTCTAGGTACACTTGCACACAGTTTGTGAAGGAACTTGGCCGGTAGGTTGTTCCAAACATCTTGGAGAACTAACCACAGTTCTTGTTTGGATTTAAGCAGAACTCAGTTGCTTCTCTCTCTTCATGTAACCCCAGACAGACTCGATGATGAGATCAGGGCTCTGTGGGGGCCATACCATCACTTCCAGGACTCATTGTTCTTCTTTACGCTGAAGATAGTTCTTAATGACTTTCGCTGTATGTTTGGGTCGTTGTCATGCTGCAGAATAAATGTGGGGCCAATCAGATGCCTCCCTGATGGTATTGCATGATGGATAAGTATGTGCCTGTACTTCTCAGCATTGAGGAGACCATTCATTCTGACCAAATCCCCAAATCCATTTGCAGAAATGCAACCCCAAACTTGCAAGGAACCTCCACCATGCTTCACTGTTGCCTGCAGACACTCATTTGTGTACCACTCTCCAGCCCTTCAGCAAACAAACTGCCTTCTGCTACAGCCAAATATTTCAGATTTTCACTCATCAGTCCAGAGCACCTGCTGCCATTTTTCTGCACCCCAGTTCCTGTGTTTTCATGCATAGTTTAGTCTTGGCCTTGTTGCCATGTCAGAGGTATGGCTTTTTGGCCGCAAGTCTTCCATGAAGGCCGCTTCTGACCAGACTTTTCCGGACAGTAGATGGGTGTACCAGGGTCCCACAGTTTTCTGCCAATTCTGAGCTGATGGCATTGCTGGACATCTTCCGATTGCAAAGGGAAGTAAGCATGATGTGTCTTTCTTCTGCTGCAGTAAGTTTCCTTGGCCAACCACTGCATCTATGGTCCTCAACGCTGCTCGTTTCTTTTTGCTTCTTCAAAAGAGCTTAGACAGCACATTTGGAAACTCCTGTCTGCCTTGAAATGCCTGCCTAGGAGAGACCTTGCTGATGCAGTATAACTACCTTGTGTCTTTTTGCTGTGCTCAGTCTTGCCATGGTGTATGACTTTTGACAGTAAACTGTCTTCAGCAACCTCACCTTGTTAGCTGAGTTTGGCTGTTCTTCACCCAGTTTTATTACTCCTATACAGCTGTTTCTGTTTCAGTGAATGATTGTGTTTCAACCTACATATTGAATTGATGTTCATTAGCACTTGTTTGGTATAATTGTTTAATCATACACCTGACTATATGCCTACAAAATCCCTGACTTTTTGCAAGTATACCTAGAAGAATTGATGCTCTTTTTAAGGCAAAGGGTGGTCACACCAAATATGGATTTGATTTAGATTTTTCTTCTGTTCACTCACATTTAGTTAATTGATAAATATAATCTATTAACATTTTTGAAAGCATTCTTACTTTACAGCATTTTTTCACACCTGCCTAAAACTTTTGCACAGTACTGTATGCATATTTGATAAGAACAGTGTAATGAGTGCAATCCTGCCCAAACAAGAACAAGGACCATATTAAATAAACATTATTCCATACTCCTTATGGATGCTGCAGTTGTCACTAAGCATGGAGAAAAACACCAGAAAGTGCATGCGAGAATCATGTACTTTAAATATTACAGGTTATTAATGATATAAACCCCTAATTTAATCATACAACCTGGCATTAGGGCCATCTAGTACGCAAGCTAGTACAGTTTATTTTTTATTATTTCCCTTTTCTTGAGGCAATACCAGCAAAGCAAAGAGAAACATCTCTAGGAAACATGAATGCTTTTCATCACTGAAATTTCAGATCTCACCGAGCAGTAATTTGCCAGGTCAGGAGTAATTGGGCATTAAAGCTAAAGCAGGCAAAGTTGTACTGTACCAGCGGAGCCCCTTCCATTTACAAAGGCTGCTGCGCACTGAGGAGGAATGTGAGGAGACTACTGTAGTGAGCTTCCCTTCACAAATGTCTGTGAAAACTTGACAAACACTGTGTCTGGGGACTGCTTGTAGCTTATTGCAGCAATGTCCAGGGCCAAAGTGTGGGCAAAATTTTAAACTTTAAAGCCGGTAGTGTGAAAGGTATTACACCTTGGTGTTTATAGTATCTTATCAGTAGGCCTGTTACTATGAGTATGTGGTATCCTTATTAAGCTACTGGCTCCATAGTAATCGAATTGATGGTTTATTTATCAGTTGTATACATTGAATCTGACAATAATCCTGCATTAACTGGAAGGGTCAGTAGGTAGGATGCCTTGGTCTTTTGCAATGGTCAAGTGTTGTTAGTCAATGAGAGTTTGCGTTTTTCTTTTTCAGGTTTTTTGTTCAGTAATCTTAGCATGGGTAATGTTGTGTACAACATGCAGTCAATAATGTATCTCTTATTGTGAATGACAACAGCATCTGTGAAGTTGTTGTCTTTTGACTTTTCCCTTCTATTTCCAGTTCAGATTTTTCCGATTCCTTTCAATTCTTTGACAAGAGTCAACCAAAAGCTCTGTCGTTGTTCCTGTGATACATTTATTACTGATATACCCCATATAAATACATGTACATGTTACTGGTGTTCCTCCAGGTCACTGAGACTGCTCTGTGGCTATTATAGTGCTCCAGCAACTGTTGTGGTCTCTAATTTCATGTCAGGAAAGGTAAAGCAAACAGTATAGAGCTCTGTGTGTAAACAGGGGATTGCAGTTTTCTTGTCTCTCTAAAGTAGTGTAAATAAGAACATCAAATTGAATGGAAATAAATGTAGGATTTGCTTTGCATAATCCTAGAATTATCTATAATGCTGAGGTGTTGCAAAGCTTTTGGCCATAGTTGGATTATATAAATTCTTGACCCAACAATATGAATCTGAGTGTACATGGCATAGAACCGTAAACGCTAACAGCTAAACAGCTAAATCGAAAACAAACCGAAGGCTGAATCCCTTGCCCTCTAGCTTTTCTATTGTGGGAGTAAAACAAGCACACAGTCACAGCAGGTGCCTGTGTAACCCCCTCTTAAGCAATCTGCCCGAAACCTGTAATCAAGGAGAACAAATCGCAGGCTGAATTTATAAACTTACTGTAATTGCAGCCACAAAGCAACAGTTTCAGGGGCTAGAGAGACATGCAGGGAAATTGATTTCCCCCTGGCAGCTCTGCCACTAATTACTCACTGTGACACGATTTTGTCTTGAAGGCTGCGGCTCGCCTTTTGAAACGCCGTGGGAGCTGAAGGGCACAAGAGTGAAGGGACAGCCATGAATGTGGGGTTGGGCTGGTTCTTGCAACTCTCAGATCGAGGTTTCATACCTATTATACCCTGACCTGGCGGGGGAAGTTTAGAGGGGGAGAGAGAGTAAGAGGACTCATCAACTATTTCAGCTACTGTTACTGTGTACTTTGGGCAGATCCCTCCCAATCCTTTTTTAATATAGCCAGAGTATATGATCCACCAGGAAATCTAAACCTCTAATAAAGCAGACTTTCATTGGCTGTCCGTCCACCCCTCCCTACCTCCTTCCTCTGTCACTCTTCTCTCCTTCTCTTGCCCTGCTTGCCTTCAAAATGCATCTGTCAGCCGCAGTGGCACGGCCCCCAGCCATTCCCCGGCACCAGGGCTTCCTCTGGTTGCCCCGCAGTCTTGTTCCTGGATGAAGGCGCTGACTGCACAGGGCTTGCTTTAACATGCTCAATCCCAGCCCCAGCACTGATTAATCCTCTGTAAGAATTTCCGCAGGAAAATTACATCTCTCAGCCCAGGCCCTCCCCGGTTCCTTATTGCCTCTTGTGCCGAGATAGGGCTTGTCTTCTCCTGATTAAATTCCCACTTAAATAAATTAGCCACAGCAGGCCACTTATTTGCTTTGGCTGGAGGCTGGCAGCAGAGGTAGCTAGTGGGCGATAAGGCGTTTATTTATTTTATCGTATAGTGCTTTCTTTTTGTGGGGGGAGAAGGTATCCCGGACATGTAATAACCTCTTTTCAAGCTCACAGCACAACTCTGGCCTCGTGAAATCAGAGCATTGCTGATTGCAAGGTACAGGGATGCAGCATGCACTCAGACAGGTTCCTAACACAGTGCCATTTATTGTAGTCTTGCTACCAGGAAACTCTCGTGTCCTTCAGGTTAACATCTATTACTTTAATTACATACAAAAAAAGAAAAGAAAAAAGACTAATGACCATAGTGTGCTGCTGGCCCCTGATTCACACACCCTGAACAAAGACCTTATTATTCATTCCGTTTTCTAACAGCTTAAAGGTGGAGTCCTTGTGGTTTTGACATCAATTGCCGTTCTGCTTCGTCACCCCGCATGCTCGAGCTTTTACAAACAAGGCTTGTTTACGCAGGACTCTGAGTGGCTGCGCTCTCTCTTCGCCAAGTTGACACCAGCTTTTGTTTTGTCCCCAGAGCGCAGAACAGAAACTTTTTTTTTTTTTAGTTTAACGGGTTTGTGGAGGATTATTTGTGCAAAGTACAAAGGTCATCATATAAAGAGTCACGACTCTTGTCTGTAAATGTTGACATAACAGCGCTGTGCTACAGTCAAACTGGGTCTGCACAAGGCACAGAGGGCAGAATGCGGGCAAGAATGAGTCAGTTATCATAGATATCAGATGATACACAAAGTATCTATTTAGATCCGATAATTATGGTTCCCTGAATTTAAGAGCTGACGTTGAAATTATAAACAATTGTTACCTACAGTAACTCCGCTTACTGGAAGCTACCTGTGTATTGGCAGGGTTTGTTTACTACATTACTAACAAAACCCTTATTATACATCAGATACCTCAGGTTAGATGTCTGCCTCTTTAAGCTTAGATGTCAGATTAACTTTTTGACTTTTTATGGTTACTTAGTTGAGGTGAGGTGTTCCCATCAAAGCATGGTTGTTTTTAAGAATTTAAGTGTCTATTTGACTTGTGGGCATGCCCTTCAGTTTGCCTTTTATCCGATTTAAAGTCAATCGATGTTTTTGATGTAGTGCCAGTCTTCATTTTCTAGAAGTGTACTGTAGTGCTTAAGAGAAAAGTGGTCTGGGTCAGAGATTGAGCCTGGAAAACTGGCCTTTCAGGCATATGTACTCCCTACTGCATCTCTAACAGGCCTGAGATGAAGCTCACCTTAACTAGCCCTCATAAAGCTCAAGTAACCTGAGGTGTCTTGGATATCAAAGGGACACTATTGCAGTACTCTGTGCAAGCTTAGACACAAGTCTGATCCTGAAGCTTAGAACCAACATTTGCCAAACCATGCCGACTGTCAACCAAACTCACTGCCTGCTAGCCAAGATGGCTCAAAGCAATACACAGGTACCAAATTAGGATCCATTCTGGTGAGACTGGGAAGGTGCTTGCAAAGATAATATAACTGCTATAAGCTACCTGTGTTTGAGCAGATGGACAACTTCATATGTGGTAGCAGGGCCTGTCACACTAGACTGTGTTCTGAAAAGTGTTCTGAATGCATTGTAACTTTTTAAATTTGTTTAATTACCATTTAGAAAATGTCTGCTTCATGTTAAAACCCTTCAGTCCTGACCCGGACTAAAATAACTCCGGTTCTTTACAGTATTTAGAGGTAGTTTTACCCTGCTGGATTTGAACTTGACGGTACCAAAGCTGGATGACATTCCGTGCGGGATTTCCCAGGGAAAGGGGGGGAAAAAAAAAACTCAACCAGCAGTCTGTGTTTTAATAACATACTAAAAATGTATTCATTAAATAATACTTAAATCATTTAACAGTTTGAACCCAGTCGTATTGTTCATATCTGTAGGGAATTTATTCTTCCCTGACAAAGAGTTCTTTGTTGGTCTGAGTGGTGCATTTCAAATTAGCTGGGAACCTGATAGCCTGACATTGAGAGACGATGGGAGCACAATACACCTCGTCGTCTACCCAGGGGATTAACATAACCTTTTTTTTTTTTTTAACCCCCCCCCCACTTCTTTTTGATGGCGGATCATGTGACTTCGAAGCTGACTTTCTCACTTGGTGTTTAACCCTGAAATTACCTGGTGTGGCTCCGTCCCTCCAGTCTCTCGCTCTTGTAGGAACAAATGTATCTGCAAGTGCTATGGACAACCAGAAGAGGCCTTTTTGCTTTGTTTTCAAGCGGTGCCCTGGGAAAAACAACCCTGGCTCTTGATATCAGGTGTCTACCTACTCCCAGTTCCCTATCCTTCTATGTAATGAGTTCCAATACCAATCTTACATTTGCTCATATTCTATGTCCTTCTTGCTTATAAGATATATTCATGCCTTTCTCAGAATGCTGTGGTCTAGTTCTGTGTTTGATATCTTTTAAAAGACACACACATAAAAAAAAAAAGCATTGCAATGTGGTAATAAATGTTAGCGCTCATATGTGAATCAATTTACAAGGCACCTACGGTCGTCTGCCCTATTGTGGTGTCAGATTTGCGAAATCGAGTTCCAGCTGCTGGTAATATTGAGAGGACTACGATTCATTACCCTCCACAGCTTTATTATAACCCCACTCCTTACTTTAATCCATTATAGTGTTTTTTTTGTTTGTTTTTATGGCTCTCATCAGTGAACGCACGCTCTGTCTAATTAGCAGTGCCCTAATGATGATTCAAACCTGTGAAATTTAGCTTTCCTAAACTAGGGCATCTAGAGAGGCATCAGTACTAGGCACCAATAAAAGCACATCTGGCTCAACACTTAGACTATTACACGAGAGGCTGTTGAATAAATTGGTCTTCTGATTACAGCGGTCACAGGGAAAAATGGCCTACATAATAGGGAGGCATTGAAAACGGATTGATCTGCTTTGAACCTTTTAATGGCAATGATCAGATACCCATCAATTCTCAGTTGCTGTTTTTTATTTTTTATCATGACAATAGCACAGGGAGAACTGCAGATTTTGTGAGCTGTTACCTTATTAAATATGATGTTGAAGCTGAATCAAATAAGCAGGCAGCATATATTAAATAACAATCACAAACTGCTTAACCTTCTGAACCTTGCTCTGGATAAGAAATCTTCTTCCTTACAGAATGGGAAACCTTTATTTGTGATCATCTATACCCTACAGTGTAAAAAATGTAATTGTATTATCAAGAGCTCAATATATCCCCACTATATGTGCCCAAATATATAAAATAATTGAAAAAGTAAAACAATTACAACATTAGACAAGGTAAACCTTTAGAACAGACCTGCAAGCTTATTTCCAATACATACAGATGACATGTATTCACTTTGCACATCTAATAAGTGGTTTAAAATAATTTATTTCAAGCTGTTGTTGTATTGCCTTAATATTAAATTATCTACTGTGTGGAAATCTTATGTTGTCTGGTTTTGTTAATATAAGATTTCATATTGTAAATGAGAAGTGCATCGAAAGTGGCTACAAAATGCCAAATCCTGTGCTTTTGCATTAAGAGACGCGCATTTTCTTTACCATTTAGTGATATTTGTGTTACAGTTTGCTGGTTTGAAGTTTGAAAACAGGTGGGACTCAGTGAGTCTACTCTGATCCCAAGAACTGCTTAACCTTTTGCTGTGACTGTTGGTGAAGCCAAAGCAGGTCCTTAGTGGCTTCTGTGCTCTCTTGAGTGATAAGGGGAGATGGCCGCTTATCACAGTTTTTACACTTGTCAAAACAAACAACCTAGATTTGTGTTTTTTAGAAACGTGTGTAGTGGAGAAAGCAATGGAAACCTTGGAAGTATAAAGTGCACACAGGGGAAGCTTTTGAGAATAGTGCATAGTGTGATTAAAAGTTTTGGGACAATGTGCGGCTCAGAATTGACTTCCCCACAGCGGGACTGATTGGCGTTTGAGGTGACCTGCTAAAGAATGCTGTCGAAGCATGTCATGTAAGGACCATTTCTTTCAAAAGGAGACACAGCCATTACCCCAGTCCCACGGGACCAATTATAATAACCTGGAATGATGGGATGTTTTTGTTTAAATCCCGCTGCCTCTGATATTTTTTGTTTCACACAAACTGAGGAGCGCCAGGAGTCCAAAGACGACAACTTGGGCTGTTCCTTTCTTTTGCCCAGTTTCCTTATTCTCTGTGTATCGTTGATCCTGACCAACACTAGTCGGTCAGAGAATTGCCTCCAGATCGCATGCACAACAGAGACCAGCTGACAACAACAGCTTCCAGTGATAATGTCAAGACTGGTCAATTTGCCCGCTTGCTGTATTGCTCAACATCTAATCTTGGGGGTCAAAACTCATAGATGTAGGTTTGAGCCAGCAAACAACTTGAACTACAGGAAGAGCTCTTCAATAGTATTAAGTTTGACTAGGAAAAAATTGTAGTGTAAGAAGAGAAAATAGATCAACTCTTCCTGATTTGTCACTTTCATGTTCTAGTGAACTTCAAATATGTTTGTCTGCTCCGTAGCTCTGAGAATCACCACAATCCTGTCTTGCCCCTCCCCCCCGCCTTTACCTCTCAACATTCCCCAACACAATCAAGAGCTCATCTTACCATCACTGTATTAAGAGCTCTAAATGGGTTTTAACATATTAATAGCTTTCACATGCCAACGAATGCCCTGGAGATGATTGGCAATCATTGTGAATGAGAACATCTGCCATTAATACTCTCCCGCTCCCCATACTGTAATGGTTATCAGCATTTTTTTTTTCAAATAAATAAGTACAAAAAATGACTTTAAGCATACCACTGGGGCTAATTAAGGGGTCACTGCATTGACGGGATCTTTGCAAGCCCTGACACCTGCTCCTCCAGTATATATATATATATATATATATATATATATATACCGTTCAAAGTTTGTGGCCACAAAGTTCTTTATGTAAAGATATAGTTTGCCTAAAACAAGCACCTGCCTCGCCCTGTCGTTTTACTGATGTCCAAATTTCCTATTTATCTATTTTCTATTTATACTTTGAGTGACTCAAAGTAAGTTTCCATGTGTTCTCCTTAATATACAGGAAGGCATAGAATCTGACTTGGATGTATCCGCTATATGTAACCTAATGTGGCACCTAGTTTAAACATAAGTTTTCCTTCTTAGTTTTGCCATCCAGTCCATGAAAACCTTCAGTAATCAAGGTGATGGTGATTTGAGGAGTATAAACATTGACCATGTATCTCCTTGACTATGTAGTATTGTGCGGATTGTGTGCAACTTTTAAAATGTTTTGCTTTCACTTGTGTGTGAGAGTCAGTGTGTGTGTGTGTTGGTTTAATATGCTCAACTGTGGCGCTGCAATTAAATTACTTTTTTCAATGGAACGCCAGGGCTGGATGTCCCAGCGTGCAGCAGTGGGCTCTAGGCTCTTGTGCAGTGTGTACTGATGAAGCAGATAACCAAATATATACGGCTTTTTCTTTTTTATACAAGCATTTTAATTCCTCATGTCTTCCTATGCAAATGCACTCAAACAAGCGTGAAGTATCCAGTACCTGGCATGGATTGGTTTTCACACAACAGCCTGCAGCTTGTAAAATAAATGAAATGTCTCAACCGGCGATTGCTATATCTCATTCCCCTCCCCACATGATTTACTTACATTTTGACTATGTGCTTGACTCTGACAAAGATGACAACAGTCAGATGTTAGAGGACAACATCTCCCTCCTCCCTGCTAAACTAAGGCTCAACAGACACAATAATAATGCTCAATGGCTGTGTTTACAGACAGGTAAAGAAGTCATGACACTAGAGGTTATTGACTTATGGTGGGTAGTTCTATATACAGTTTTAAATAGGTTTGGTTTTTGTTTGGATACAAACATCACAAGAAAAGGTCCAAAGCAGAAATTGTTTAACTTCATAGTATTAAACAAAACACCCTTAAATTTGTAACCTGGCCACATCACCTTAATAAAAATCAAGACTCTACCTACTGTCATGATGTTTTACAAGCATGCAACACAGACAATGATGACTCATACTTTCATTTTACTACACTGCATTGTGTTGTCACTGACCAAGTTGCCACATAATTGCATTTAATTAATTTGCATAATGTAATTTTATGAAGCTACTGACATGTATTTGAATTATTTATTTAATTGAATAAATATTGTGTGTACAGTTATAAGGATGCTCTATATATTAATCCTTTTTTATTAGCAACAAAAAGATGAATCTATTTAATCATATTATTAATGTTATTATTATTAGAAGTATAATTGCTAATGTCAATATTTCTCTACTGTTAATTGTTTTCTATGGACCTCATCGATATATGATCGGGATATTGTATTCCTCAAAATGGTAATTGTTATATTTTATTGCTTTTTGCTCAGCTTTGAAGTCTATAAATAAACTGATGTGTGAAACACTTGCAAATTGTTGTATAGTTAAAGTTTGTTTGATTTGGTAAAGTGACGTGAAATCGTTCCCCTTCCCCTCCCAGTGAAAGTGAACCTGTGAAATTGTGAGTTTTCTGACATGAAATGTGCTTGTCTTGATACAGGATATTTTTTTTAGGTGTTCTTTTCCTTTAAGTGAGTACCAGGAAAGCTTTCACATCAATTTTAAACTTGCTCTGGCCCATTGTTTGTTTGTAGCAGTACAACCATGCACAGTGCTGATTTATTTAGTGTAGACCCAGGCTATGCGTCTTGCAAACTGAAAATGTGGTAATACATGTACTAAAAAATATCTACTAGAGCAAAAGGTGAAGACTACTGGACTTTTTGCATAATGAATCTGTCCTCCGGAAGTCCCACTGGTTAGTAGTCAGTGTGTTAAGGCACATGTTGATTAGTTGTTTCTGTATTAGCATCAGTCCTGAAGTGTGTTGTTTTTTCTACATGAATCCTGTTTGGCCTTTGAGCATGTGTCTTTAAAATGAATACTTGGGACTGAGAAGTACAAGCATACTGTACACACCCTGAGCTGGTTCTTCCCTGCAAAATGTACACCTCTAAATTAACATGCTTTTTTCTAGTGTGCAAATGCAACTGGATGTTAAAGCATTTGATATTATGCAATCTAATTCTTTCGGATATGTTGCTAGCTGTACCGTGCTTTGATATATTGGTATGATATAAAATACTCATGATGTTAATTGGTGTTTGCAAATCCGAGCCAACATATGCTTAACAGCCTGGTTCAGTTCTTTTAGGTACGTTAGTGATGCTTACCTCAGAGAGTGCAGGCTGTGGGAAGGGATTGCATCCTGATGTTTCCAGTGTGTATTGTGATAAGTCTGGCAGGAGGGGGCTAATTTGTCAGAGCAGTCTCCACTGGAAATAGCAGTATATATTTGCCTCACACAGGCCTGAACTTTTTGTGTTGTGGTAACGTTCACTTGTGGCACCAATGCAATTAGTGCTGCTAACCACTACTTGTACCTTGGAAAAGTGACAGAAAAACTTAACTTAAACACACCAGCTCCAGATATATACATGTATATACAATATGCATTTCAAAATGTCATGGTTTTTAGTGCAATATGTGGCATGACTCACTGACCTCACTTTCAAAATCCTATAAAAACATGATTTGTACAGTTGTACCAATTTTAGCCTCCCCCTGTCCCTTCAGTCAGGTTCAGGTCCTTCTCAGATAAATAGTAATTTCAACTAAAATAAATCAAGCACTTCAACAATACTAAAACAAACAAGCAAGCAAGAAATAAATAATTAAAGATTATGGGAAAACACATCCATTCCAAGCCACTTAAATCTATTTTAAGAAAGGGTTTTTGTTTTGTGTATGCTGGTTCCTAAAGCGTTTGCATAAGTGTGCTTTTTTTCATGGAATGTTTTATTTACTCCTTCATGCCTTTTTGCAAATTTCTTGTGATTTTTGGCACTTTGAAACACAATTTGCAGGGGTTGGGGGTGAGGTTGGGGTTGGTTCTGTTGGCAAAGAACTCCCAATTAAAATCCACTATTTTGTTTCATTTGCATACCTTCTGCAGCACAATTTGAACAATGTTGACTGCTCAGCTGTACATGCCTTTGCTGGATATACTTCACATGAACAAGACTAGCATTTAAAATCTCAAATGTTGTCACGCACTAAACATACTAATTACACCGTACTGTGTAAAAGTATAACCTCGAACTAAATAATCAGTTTGAAATACTAAAGGCATTGTAGTTATCACTGTAACAACCATTTCCTAGCAGGTCAATATAGTCGTCCTTCTCCAAGACTTAATAAGGAAAACACATGGACATGCCATCAGTGTAACTTTTATAAAGTTTAATTGGCCTTGAAATAAAGTATTCCTTTTCAAGTGTTGCGCGAAGTACAATGCGCATTTTATTATTTTTGTTTGCACAGTTTTGCTCATAACCCACCTTCATATAATAAAGACTATGAACTCACTGAGTTTATCTCTGTATCACCCTGGGATTTGAATGATTGGAAGCTATTACGCATGTTCTGGTTTCTTTGTGGAAGCCGGTGCGTAAAAGCCGTGCGCGTCTGCTCTCCCCCCGGGATGCGGGCATCCAGGCTGTGAGATCAGGAAAGGCGCTGGCACCGGTGTGCCAGGCAGAGCGTCAATCACAGCAGTGATGGGCAATCTTGGAAATAATGTGACTGTCAGTTATGTTTTCAATACTTTATAAATCAATCAGAAGAATGGCATTTAACTCGGACATATACAATCATAGTCATGAACGAACACTTCCCTCTGTGTTTAGACTTTTTTGGTTCCAAATTGAAAGGCATATACATACTGGAAATGTGTGTCTGTTAAACCCTGGGAGTAGATGTTGATCGATCAAGTATTAGTTTGATTTATTCAATGTCTTATTTGCGTTATCGATGTTGTTTTCTGTTGTTAAACATAACAAGTCTTGTCATATTTAAAACCAGCTTTCTGTCGACGTGAATTCGCGTCCTGCTGGTTTATTTTGAACGGTTTACCTTGTAATTAAGGTCAATTGATTAGGTCCCTTGACAACAATGCTCTAGTTTCAAGATAAATAAGTAGATTAGTTATAGGGCTGGACCAAATCAAAACTTTCACCGAAACGTATAGTGAAAGTTGCAGTAGAAGAGAGTGACTTCTGACAATAAATCAAAACGCGCTGGGATACGGGTTTGTAGGCGCGGAGGTCAAGGCTATGATCTGGTCTTGCTCACAGTTAAATAATTTAAACTGAAGAACATAAATATTGAAGTAATATCCATTATGACTTTCTACCTAATCTCACCGCGTTTTCTTAAAGTGTATGGTTCTCCTGTTAGTGTATATTAATGGTGCAACAGAAGAAAAAAAAACGCAAGAATAAAATGGGCTCATTGTAAGCGGCGCTAAGATGTTTTAATAATCAGTTTATAAAATGCATATTAAACAACTAAACAACATGTAGCCCCTTCACACCTGTCACACTGATTACATTGTATTCGACTAAACGCATAATAATAATAATAATAATAATAATAATAATAATAATAATAATGATGATTTTTTCTGCGTGTCCATTATAGTGGAATTAGAATTAGAATTAGTGGAATTCTTCGGAATTAGAATTATGACAATTCAAATTCTTTAATGTTCCTTCTCATAAATCAGGGGCAGCAGGGTGTAAAGCATGTCTTACCTTTCCAGACATGGGAGCTTGTGAGGTTTTCTGAGTTGCCTTTAACCCCCAGGTATGCAGGCTCGGGAAAAAAAACTTGAGGATTTATGATTTCTAGTTGGTCTGATTAGAGGAAAAACGCGTCTCCATTCACATATAACATGAAGAACGAATGAATTATGTGGATCATAACCATGCTGTCCATGAAGTTAGAGGAGCATATATACATACATATGTAATGTGTGTGGGTGGGTGTCTTTGTAGTTCATTTTAATTTGTATTTATTTAGTTGCGCTCTGTGACAGAGGTGCAATACTAAACAATCAGTATTGGTGGAAACTTGCATCCCTCATTAATGTTAAAGGATTTGAAAGTAACATGAGGAAATGTTGTGCAAGACCATCATTAAACGACGAATAACATTTATAATATAAGCCACAAGATGCAAAAAAAGAAAAGAAAAAAAGCTTTTAAAAATAAACACTATGACCAAAACAAAATTGAAAAAGAAAAAAAAAAGTTTTGTGGTTGGGTGGAAACTCACGATAAATGAGAGAAAACCCAATACCGATCTAAGGCAATATACATCAATGTTACATCAGTGTTGTGATACTTTTTCTCACTTTCCTTTTTCGACAAATCGACCCAAGAGACTAAAGAGACTAAAGAGGCCTTAATGAAGGACGAACACACTTGTGACTGATCCTACTAAACTGATGGGCGAAAGAGAGATGCACTATTAGGAGTATATAACATTCTGTAAAATAACTACAATCTAAATTATCTGAATATTGCATTTAATGGAGAAATAGTACATTAACTGTATTTTCTATGCAAGCGACTAATTCGGGAGTTTCTTTCGAGAACAGTGCATGCAATAAATAGCAAACGTGTTATTTGCAACAGATGCATTTAAATCAAGTAATAATCCGTATTCCCATCAACTAAACCACCACTGTCAAATTGTTGCAATCCCTCCAGAAAGACTTGACCAGGAACTCAGCACCAGAAATAGGCTGTACTGTATGAATCCTTTTGAAAGTTGAAACCTTTAGGGACTATAGGCAAAACATGGGCAAATACCTTGATGTCATAATCATTATCATTTTATTTAAAAGGAAGCGTTTTAAAGGTAGCATGGAGACTTTCCCCTTTCTCAAGAGGCCAGTAAAGTTGGACATTTTCTTCTGCCACCTCATCAATGATGCTTTCAAAAACCTGAGGGACTCTTTCTATAGCATTGCCCACAAGGTGGCACTGTGTCTGTTCCATAAAATAATCTCCCATTCAAAGCAGATGCTTGTGGATTTGAGGGAGTAGTACTGAAGACAAATTGGACTGTTTTCAATTGACTTTTAACACAAAAAAGTAAGAAAAATAAAAAAATCCACTGACAAATAAATAGATTCACAAACCCGGTTATTACATTGATATTTCGTAACTCTATTGTGTATCACGTAAGGTATATAAAAGGTATATACATTTTGATAATTATTTCTTGTTAGATACAGAATGTGTTTAAATGTAATAACGTGCTTGGTGTGACTATCTTTTTGGTTTCATTTTTACTACATCTATTTAAAATGCGCAGCAGTAATATCATGCAATATCAAGAAACATTAACAAAATATATAAGTTGATAAACTCAATGACCTCTTATTATAAATTAATATTATGGTCGATGTAAAATACATGTATAAAAATGTTCTTTTTATGTGTATTTATGTTTGTGTTTGTGTGTATCTATCTATATCTATCTATATCTATATCTATATATATGTATATATATATATATATATATATATATATATATATATATATATATATATCGCCTATATATGTATGTATGTGTGTGCTTGTTGTAAATGTTGGTAAAAAGGCTTGTTCTAAACACAGACAGCCCTTTTCTCAGTCCAGCAAAGAAAGTCAGCGTATAAGCCTGTCACTTTCCTCAGTAATAATTTCCATGTCCAATTCCATTTCTTTTCTAGTTCTGAAATCTCTCCTCCATCAGCGAAGAGGATAGTTCACTTGAAAACTAATTACACAAAATCAATATTTAATCACAGACCAGCATCCTGATCTTGCAGGGGGGAAAAAAACCCTTTAAAAATCCACCGCAATATACAAATAACCCCTTTCACCTCCTGATATACTCTTATACTTTTATTCATATATATATATATATATATATATATATATATATATATATATAGATAGTATGTTTTATGATGATATGCACCAAAGAACACGTTTTTAAGGCTCAGCCATAGTCTCAGTTGGGGGGTAGAGGGGACAGCTATGTGGGGAGCTGCAATATTTCTTTCTTTCCAGAAACCCCATTGCTCTACAAGTCGGCAGCAGACATGACGTTGAGGGAACTTGTATACCTGCCATTGGGGATGTTACAGCAGATGGAATTGATTTTTATGTTGTTTTTTTTTTTTTATCTGAACTTTCGTTCAAAATTATCAAACATGCGTAGTTCATGTACGTTAATAAAGAAGGCAAACAATGCATGTTAAAAAAAAGAGAGAATTAAATTGGGGAAAAAAGAACAGTGCTTAAATAAAATACCCTATGCTAATAACTATAAACACAATCCAAAGTATCTGATATGAACCCCCGGCTTGTCATTTGTTGGCTGGTGATCGAAATCCGTTGTGTTTATTTTGTAGAAATGGAAGTATAATCTTTTAAGTATATATATTTTTTTCCTTTCTTAGGATCACGCATCAATAGAGCCGATTGGACTATTTCATTCCAAAGCCCCATCTCCCTTTTCTCCTAATTGCAGGATGGATTGCAGCCCCAGTAGAGAACAGAAAGGTCTAAACATTTTAACTAAGATTATTGGGATAAATATTTCATAAAGAGGAGGGGGTATTAAATAACCCCTATTGATTTTGGTATCACAACACAATTGTACTCCTTAGCCCCTCCAGTCTAATTGATCTTTTAAGGAGGATTGGGTAAGTGCAACTCACCAAGCGTGCTCCAACAAGCTGGAGTCTGCTGCCACGGATAGTGTGTAGGCAGTGTGTAGGCAGTGTGTAGGCAGTGTGTAGCACAGCCACACGCAGCTCTGTCTTCATGCTCGTTTTGACATAACCGGGAGACACTGGCCATGTGGATAGAAATGAACAGATTCTACCCCCTGCGTTGTTAACTGTGCTGCACCCAGACTGGGGCATGAGTTCCCGAATACATCTATTTAGTAGTAGTAGTAGTAGTAGTATTACCATTATTATTCACTTTTAATGCGCTCAATGTTAAGTGTTAAATGTTAAATAAATGTTAACTAGAAACTGACGGATGAGTGTTGTTCTCGGATGCATAACATTTTTGCCAGGGCAGTTTTAATGCTAGCTTTGCAATATGCTCTGCCGGACCGGCGTTTCTTTTGCAGACATGTGCGGGGTGTTATCTGCGACAGAGCTTACACTTTTAATGTTTGAAGGCTACTACATACTTGATGTAATTATAACGCATTGCATTGATCCTTAAACAACGTGTCATGAATATTTACGGGTGTAGATTCAACACTCCATGTTCTCACAACGTGATAGCAACTCAATATTGTTTGCTGGCTACTTCCTATCCAACCAGGTGCACACACTATATATGTATATAATATAACTTATTGTTCAAACCGTACTCCGGGGCTACGTTAGCTCTCCAGCTAGGCAATATACAATTAGATGAATGCCACTGTACGGGATTAATTTAAAAGGTAAACAGAATTATGCAAATAAGAGAATTAATTTGAATAGAAAATGGTAATATACTGTTTATAGTGCATTAGCAATATAAAAGCTAAGACAGTGATTATTCCCCACATTTGTTTAACCAAAGCCATTGTCCTGCTCATTGCATTTCTATTCATCGGCTGATCGGAGACTTTAATATATATATATATATATATATATATATATATATATATATATATATATATATATAAAATATGTATGTATGTATTACTTGACGTAAATAAGGAATAAAGTAGACTCCCAACGTCTCCGTTTCAAAGTACCTTCAATCGGAATGAGTAACGTGCAAGGAAAATAATTGCCTAGACATAAACGGAATTGGGTTTTATGTTATGTTTAACTTCTATGTCCTTCTGATAAGAACAGCACACAGGGCTTTGCAATAATAATAATAATACAAAAAGACACGGAGGGATGTGACGTCATGTAAAAATATGAAAACAGTACACATTATACAAATACAATGGAAGAAGAAAAAAAATACAACACCTGATTTGCTGTGAAATACTGGGTAAAGTTTCTTTTAAGCTAAAACGTGCAAAGTAAGTTTTTGTCTCCGGGCTTGAGCGACTTTAGACCACCTTAAGAGCTGGTCCCTCCCTCGGTGCTGGGGAGGGCAGGGGAGGCTGCGATTGGCGAGGAGGCGATGGCTGCGATTGATGGCAGAAATGCAAAACTTGTTGCTGCTGCTCCAGCACGGTGATCTCACAGTGCCAGCGAGAGAGAGAGAGAGTCTGATCTCACACCGGATTCCTCCTACTGGAGGGGAGAGACACCAGAGTCAGGAGAGAGAAACAGAGGAGAAGAAAGAGAGAGAGAGAAAGAAGGAAAGAGGCTCTGTGCGCAATGATCAGGAGCAAGTACCGACCTGGCAGTTGCGCACAGTAGAGCGCGGATAATGGGATCAGCGCACCGGGGCTAAGGACAAAAAACACAAGCAGTGTGCTCCATGACATCGGATTTCTTGCGTCCTGTCTTGTGCATGGTTGATCATCGGCAGAAAAAGAAAGATTGACACTATCGGAGGACGCTGATTGATACCAGTTAGTTGCATCAAGTCAATTATAACAAAAACCTGGTGTTTAGGACAGCTTTTGCGCATGAGATGCATGCGAATTGTGGATAATCCAGAAAGGGATGGACGAAAGTATCCAGGAGGCTCTAACTGAGACTCAACACGCACGCAACTGGGACATTTGACATTACCTGGAGTGGGACTGAAAAAGGAGGAAAGAAAAGCAGACTGGGGACATTGCATGAAAGGTGTTCGCTGGCAAGTTTTGTTGTACCTGTCACTGTAGGCACACAGGGAATGGATATCTTTGTTTTCTAACTTTTGCGGGGAAGAAAGGGATGTCCTGAAAGACAAGGGAATACGAAATTGCAGCACATTTATTTTTGAAATCATTCAAATAACTTGCTTTTGTTTTCTTGGCGCTCCAAAGTGGCGGCGCTGGACAGTAACGCGTAAGGAATCCTATTGCTTGTGAACTTTACGCGGAAACGAGTGTGGGATATTTTGTGCTTTAAAAAAAACAACAACTCTGCATCGTTTGTCAGACTTTTTGTTTGTTTGAAAGGATAACAGAAGACAAGAGTTTAAATCCACACGAGCAATGCAGAGATCTCCACGCTGCAAAATGTGAACTTCGGGGGTGAGTTTTATATTAGCCTTCACAATTAGGGTTTCGTTTTTTTTAGGGCACTTGATATTGGGATTATTTTCAATTCCAGTTATTTGCGTTTTTTTTATTTTTGGTTTGGTTTTGTTTTTTAAATGATTGCTATTTTTGATTATTATTTTCCCTCTTAACGCGCATTTTTGAGAAACCTGGAGATTGCGCCACACCAGCCGTAGCAGGGCGAGCTGGCTGTCATGCGGGATTGATCGTGGGGAAGTATGTTTGGGCTGGAGCAGTTTGAGACTCAGATTAATAGCAGAAACGCTGGCCAAGGAGAGAGAAACTTAAACCAGCCTAGACTGAACATGAGCTCCCACTACAAGAGCCCGGCTTTCCACGCCGCGGGGCCGCCTGGAGCGGTGGAGCAGGGCATGGGTCCCCTGAACGAGCCTCCGATGCTGGGACTCAACATGAACCTGAACGGGGAGCAGTACGGCTTCCACCCGCGGGGCCACGCTGAAATGCACGCCGGGGGGCTGCAGCAACAGCCAATGCACGGCTTCTTTAACAACCAGCAACCTCACCACGGCCACCCTCATGGCCACCACCCCCACGCCCATCAGCACCATCCTCATTTTGCGGGGAATTTCAACGGCCCGGACCCCAGTGCGTCGTGTCTGCACGGGGGCCGGCTTATGGGTTACAACAACAGTGCCATTGGACCCCAGCAGAACTTTGCAGAAGGCTTCGAGCCCCTTGCCGAAAATCAAACGGGGGAGGGCTTTGGCCAGCAGCAGCAGCAGCAGCAGCAGCAACAGCAGCAGCGCTCGAACAACATGCCCGAGTTCCAGCACCACAGTTCCCAGAACAGCAGCCACGCAGTCCCAGCGCCCTGCCTCCCGTTGGATCAGTCGCCTAACCGGGCTGCTTCCTTCCACGGGCTTCCTTCCTCCACCTCCTCGGATGCCCACAGCCGAGAGCCCAGGAGGATGCCCCCGCAGGGAGGCGTGGAGAATTTGGAATACAGTTACCCCAGCGAAACCCCTTCGGGACACTTTGATGTGCCTGTATTTTCCCCCTCTGAATCCGAATCCCAGCTTCCCCATTACGGGCCAGGCAGACAGGTAGCTGGTAGCAGCTTCCCTGGCAACCCCGCCATGCCAAGAGCACCAGGCATGCCAGGGATTTCCAAAGTCCACCAGCAGCAGCAGCAGCCGCAGCAGCATGGCGTTTTCTTTGAAAGGTTTGGAAATGGACGGAAGATGGCTGTGGGCATGGAGCCGGGGGTCAATGCCAGGCACCCTTTGATGCAGCAGCAGCAGGCTGGCTTGCTTGCCAGACAGAACTCTTGCCCTCCAGCTATTCCTAGGCCGCCCCAGTCTGAGTCCAGCACTGCCAACCCCGGCATGCAGGACAATGGAGTGATGATGCCCGGCCAACACAACCAGTTTGAATATCCCATTCACAGACTGGAGAACAGAAATATGCATCCGTACGGAGACCCTATGTTTAATATGCAGCAGCAGCCGCCTCAGCAGCCTCCAAATCAAAGACTGCAACACTTTGACTCGCCTTATTTGAATGTGGCAAAGAGGCCCAGGTTTGATTTCCCAAATAACCACAACGCTGAGAACTGTGCTACCTGGAACAGCAACTTGCACAACCCGCCAGGCATGGAGAACCACCTTTCTCCATCTGCCTACCCTGGTCTTCCTGGGGAGTTCACCCCCCCTGTTCCAGAAGGATTCCCACCAGGCCCCCCTCTCCAGCATGCAGGCCCAGATCAACAATCCATGCAGCAACGCCAAAACGCAGCTATGATGATTAAACAAATGGCTTCCAGAAATCAACAGCAGAGAATGAGACAGCCTAATCTCCAGCAGTTGGGTCACCATGGGGATGTCAGTCAAAACAGCATGGTGCATGGGGGCCAAGTGGGAAATATGCCTCAGCCAAACTTTGAAAGGGAGGGCGGGGGAAGGATGGCCAGCTTTGATTCCCAGAACCCCCACATGCCTCAGGAGAATACCTGGTTTCCAGGGCCCCATCAGCCAGGAGAAATGCTCCAGCGGAGAATGGGAAGCTCCAGCGTCCCTGGGGAGGCCAGCCCTCATGACATGGGTCTGCAGCAGAATGGCTCCAATATGCTTTTTCGGCCTGGTGTCAATGGAATGGGCATGCAGGAGCCAATGAGGATGCCAGGAGATGGCCATGTACAGGCTTTGCATTCGCCTGGCATGCACTCACAGTTTGGAAATAACATGGGCAGTCTTTCACAAATGCAGTCTCCTGGGGCAGGCGTTGGGCTTCCAAACGCACCCTCAGACCGGAGACCCGGTGATTTCCCTGCACCCCCTATGGGGGCACAACCCAGTTTTCCTTTTGGAGCGAACCGGCAGGGCCCCCCCCACAACAACCCCCCAGGGGTAAATGCATCACCAGGAAACTACCCTCCCCAGTCTGAATTTACCCCAGGACAGCGCCCCTCTGTCAGTAAGTTGGGGGCCCTGTCTCTTGGTTCCTTCAGCAAAACCAGTTCAAAAGATAACATGTTTGGTCAGAGTTGCCTGGCAGCTCTTTCCACGGCTTGCCAGAATATGATTGCCAGCCTGGGGGCCCCAAACCTCAATGTAACATTTAACAAAAAGAGCCAAAATGAGGGCAAGAGAAAACTGAGTCAAACTGAGCAGGACATAAATAGCAGCAGCACGAGTGGAAATGGCAACGCTGGGCCGGAGTATTTCCAGAGCAGTGCTTCTCAGAACAGTCAGATGCCCGGTGCTGGGAATAGTAACAGTAAGCCTACAGGTCAAAGTGGCACAAGCCAGCCGGTTCAGGGGGAAGCCACGACCCTCTCCCCAAACTACAATATGGACCCTACCCCGGGGAGTGAGGGGAAACCAACAACAGGGAGTGGGAGAGGGAGGGGGAGGAGAAAAAGGGACAGTGGGCATGTGAGCCCCGGAATTTTTTTCCCCTCTGACAATGGCAACCCTGTTGTAAGTCCAGGCCAGCAGGGGCCACCTGCCAGCACTGCTGAGCGAGGTGGTGGCACACCCCACGAAAAGCCCCTCACCTCCCCTTCCTGGGGAAAGGGAAGCGATTTGCTTCTGAGTGACCAGCCAGATCTCATGTCTTCTCTGGATAGTGGGATCCAAAGTGTCACCAAGTCCGACGGCAGCTCGCCGCATGTGGACTTTCCAGACGACGTCAGTACCAACTATGGCAACGAAGACGAGGTGTCCTCCAGCTCGGACAACAACATGTCCAAACCTAACCGGAGCCCTATGGTCACAAGCTCCCCAAAAATCCAACGAGGAGACCACGGACTGATGAATGGACAAAAGCAAATGGGTCTCAGCATTCTAAATAACACTACCTCTACCCCAGACAGCTACGGGCTAAACAACAGTGGGGCTGGGCATCCTGGTACCCCTGGCATGGAGCAGGTCCGCACACCGTCAAGCACATCCACGCAGGATGAGATTCACCCTTTAGAAATTCTCCAGGCACAGATTCAGCTTCAGAGGCAACAGTTCAGCATATCAGAAGATCAGCCTCTGGCCATGAAAAACAAGAAAGCTGACTGTCCCAGTCAGAACGCAGACAATGAGCTGCCCAGTTGTGGCACGGACAGTGGCAAAAACGCCATGAGCACTATTGACCTTGATTCTCTGATGGCGGAGCAACATGCCACCTGGTATATTCCCAACGATAAGTCCTTGATCGAGGGACAGGAGGACGACAAGCCCATGGCACCCTGGGAAAAAACAAAGCCCCAGAATAACAACAAAGAAGGTAACCTAATTTGCAATCTTAATGAAAGCATGATGAATTGGTTGCATGCCTGCTGTGTTTCCCTTAACAGTTAAGTGTTTTTATTAGGGATGGGTGACAGTGATGTTAAATTTCACCCTACCAGACTTTGCAAAGGAAGAAAGAAAGAAAGGAAGAAAGAAAGAAAAAAGCATTTTTATTCAATGCTTTTCATGTTATCTATTCTGCACTACTGTAGACTAATATACAACACATTATATATAACATATAATATTATATATAAAATATATATGTGTATATATAATACATGTATTTAAATATCTAATTGAAATTATACTTTTGAAAATCTCAATGTTGTTTTGGGAAGTTACATAGTAACGTAGTGAAATTTATGCTTATTTCATTTTAAAATAATACACGAACTGTGCGTAATTACGCAAGCTATTTAAAGGAATTCTAAATGATAAAACACAATTCATTATTTTTGTTGGAAAGTGGTAAAATCAATAAGTAAATAAAAAAAAAAAATCTAAAACAAACAAACAACATCAGGTAAGATATTATGTTCTTGGTGGTAATAAGATTAAGTTACTTTGTCAAATTCCATAACATGGTGTTAGCTTGTTTTCTGCTGGTATTGGGTTTTTGCTTTCCAAAATATGATCAGCGGTGTTAAACATCATTAAAACCATCGTCAGGATTTCATGGCAACCTCCGAGTGGCCCAGGCTACTACTATACATCTCCCTGTGAACTCGGCAAGTAACCACGGCACAAGGAAGTTATTATATCTCTAAATTCAAAAGGTGTTTATCTGCAGGTTAAACCTGGAAACGATTGTTTCAGAGACGGGTGTGAAAACCATGAGCGCAGTTCAGGGGAGGTAAGCAGGGCCTTTTCTTCCGAGGAGGTGTGGGGGTTTTTCAGACAAAGCATCTGGAAGGGAAGTAAATGCTTTGCCATTCTTAAAATTCAATTAGGTTTAAGATGTCCTATTAGTGGGTTCTAATGTGCTAAGAAAAATGTCCTTAGTTTGTAGAAGGGGATGTGGATATAATATTTGGGGGAGGAAGAAAAAAAAACGAATGAAAGGAAAAGAAAGTAAATATTTCTCTAAGTTGTTAATCTATCTGAAGCCGTTTCTAGCTCTTGGAAGATCAGTTTCTCTGTGGGATCCTGATGCTTTTGTCTCTCCTTGGTATCTCAGTTTGCTTTGGTTATTACTAGGGATAATCTGATTGGATAAAGTGCATTGCTTTTTTGAGTGGGGGTGGGGGGAGTTTACATAAAAGAGGATTATCTCACCTTTTAATGACCAAATTGTTGCGATTAAGGAATTGATAAAACTCTTCTCAGTTGGGGGTTCCCTGGTCTAATCTGATCCAAAGTCAATATCCCACGTACGCACCCGTGCCGACACTAATGGGATTTATACATCAAGCTTTAACTTCTATTATTCTATTATTTAACATATTTTTTATGTAAGCATCAGTTATATATACTGTATATGGCTATTAAAACATATTTTTGATAAGCATAATAGAGACTATTTAAAAAAAATGTTACTTACGGAAATTATCTCCCCCCACAACATATTAATAATTAGTAATAGAACGATTCATACGTATATTCTAATTACTTGAATAATAATTTTCCTTATTTATTGGAAGATAATTTTCTTCTTTTCATTCATTTAGATTGAAATGCTTCTGTTTACTTATGGAAAATATATGTAAAAAAACCTTATTAATACGTACACAACAGAATATTAAAAAAAAACACACGTTTTATTAATATTATAAAAAACGGGTTAACTGTGATTGAATAAAACATTGGTTTTCAACACATTTGTTTTAATATCGGTATCATTAAAGTGGATTTAATTTCGTAGGCATCTACAGGTCTAAAGATGGCTTCGTATTAATTTGATTTACCAGTTCAGGCTCATGGACTGCAATTAACAATTAACTCGCACATAATGAATTTAAAGCCATTTAATGTTTAATGTAGCGGCCTGCTATCAATCCACAAAACTAACTTTTTATTATTTAATGCTATGTGAAGAAAATATTTGGTGGTCTGTGTGAAAGGGCATATTGTTATTTACATAATTTCTCGCATTGCTAAACCTAACTTTTTAATTCTCCATATTGGTGAGCTTGTGTATATGAATCTAGATCGGTCGCTTCTACACAAATACACTATATACCCGGTTAAAAGATAAATGCTGTAATTTACATGAATGTAGGATTAATATGCTAAAGGGGTTTAAGTTGTATTATATTTAATTATAATCTAAAAAAAATAAAAATACTAATACTATACACCACACACGATGGATATTTTAGATTAAGCGCATAGACGGTTAATCTTTTGGACGTTGTTTATTTAACACATGAATTAAATGTGCACCACATTGCCTATTATGATTGAATAAATCTATCCATATATTTGAATTATTTCCACGCATGTATATGACACTGTATTGTAATAATATCTAACAGAGACCAAGAATATTGATCTAAATTTAAAATAATAACCCGTGTCGCAAAACATAATACACACAAACAAGCGCACATATATATTAGTGTGTGTAGCATATAGTATTATTATTATTATTATTATTATTATTATTATTATTATTTGCATTGTATTTATATCAACTATATATATATATATAATGCATGCAATAACCTAAAGCTACTTTTTGACATGTTCCTGTAGTCTTTTCTCTATGGGAAAGTGAGGCAGCACTAACAAAGGCTTGTGTACAGAAGGAGACACGCATCGTTTGATAGCCAGGGTCGGGATGGCCAGTGATGAGCTTTTCACCCGCACGGTAGCGCCTACACCGCGGCTGCTTTGTGCTGGTTAGCGCTGCGCTCCGGGGCGCAGGGTTGGAGGCGCTGCTCGCACACTTCCAGCGCAGATTTCCGCAGTTCTGCGCGGCTCCACCAATGGGACCTGCGGGATTGTGCAGATGTGTGCAGAACTGCGGGAATCTGCGCTACACCGGCGGATGCAGACCGTGCGGATGCGCATCAGCATTCCCGACGAAGCGCTGCCAGACAAGGACGTAAATTGGCTTGTTGGAAGCCCTTATTTTGCATTTGTCTTCTACTCTAGTGCGTCTTCTGTTGCACTCCTTTTTCCCTGCCCCTTCTCCCTTTTTTTATTCCTGTGCGTCCTGGCGCGATCGATAGCTAGTTAGCGCAAATCCGAGTCCCTGTCAACCCGGTCCCCCTACTGCTGCAGATAGCAAGGGATGAAAGAAAGGACTTAAATATATGAATGTGAGCGTGTTAATATATCAACTCTCATTTGTTCAATAATAAGGCCGATAAGAGGAGTTTAAGATGTTGTGATTTTATATATATATATATATATATATATATATATATATATATAACCCATTTCCCCTGCGGTTATCAACTTTCCAATTTATTGCGCTTTTAATAAGGTTTCGACTGCTCTCTAGTGTCTTTGGCTGGGTGTGTATTGACAGGCCTCCCGGTAAACGACCTATTACGGAGGAGATTACAGAGAGGATGCATGTATACCGAATACAAAAAAAAGCAAATTACACTGACTCTGATTTCTCAGAGTGCAGGTGCTATTGTGGATGTTATGAGTGGGGGGTCAACATTGAAATCTAAGAATAAAGAAAGACTTAGGCAATGTAATATAGTTTCAACCACTGAGTGTTAAGAGATATTTCCGAGTTTGAACGGCAGTCCGGGTCTGCCTAGAGAGACACCCCAAAAACCTGCCTACAATATTAGCACGAACACAGTAAGCTGAACATTGCTGGCTGCATTTTACAATGATTTATATTCGTAAATGTGGGGCTTGTCTATGTTTACCTGGCAATGCTGATGTTTTTTTTTTTTTTTTTGTAATATTGCATAAGAACTAAATAAGTCGAATGATTTCTAAATAACATCACATCTTGAAGGGTGCAACAAAGGAAGGCAAAAGCAAACAGTTGGTTAAATGTCAATAACAAACCGGGGACATTAGTTATGGTTAAATGGATAGTATTTTTTTTATTTTTATAATGGTTGTCAACCCGTTGGCTTTGCAAATACAAGCCGGGACCAGCTTGATGGAGAGTGTAAATTCCTGCCATTTTTGGAGAAGGTACGAGTGTCCTGAGGAATGCAAACACCTGCATAGCTGCGTCCATTGTGACAGGCTCTGGCAGGACTGGTTTATGCGTGGGGCTCGTCATGCGTGTCAAATCATAATTGAGCATAAACTTATACAACACAGCGTACATTAATAAGGCACAATAGTCCATCTCTTTACATGCATTCAACGTTTTTATCTGTATAGACTGCATAAGACGGCGTTGGTAACTGAAGGGGTTTTAGATTTCGAATTAATAATTTGCTTTGGGGTGCACAATCATGTACTGACGTATATGTGCATATCTAGGTCTACAGATCAGCTGCGTTTAGGACTCTTACGGATATGTGCACAGAGAGAGGTCGCTCTGCGAGGAAAGGGTTAATGGTTCAGTAACTGAACACCTCCCAGGTGTGAGTTTATTTCTCCTGCACTGTGCAGCAGTTTAGGATTTTAAAAGGCAGTGTTTCTCTGGAGATAATATATTTCCATCGTGTTTTCTTTTCATAATTGTTTTTCCTACAGCTACAGGTAAAATAGATAGTTAACCTTTTCGCTCTTGTCTAGACGTTTTCACGAAATGTAACCCTCAGTGCAACGACACTTCAATCACTGGCAGTATTAACAATGAGCAATTCAACTACTACCTGTTGTTGAGGAAGCCCACTGTTCATTTTAAAGAAAGAATAACAGAAATATTAATAGTAATACATATTTCCGTGGCCGGACTCGAAAGCTGGCCGTGTTCTCTGTTAAAACGCAATTAAGGCAAATTCATTGAATAAAGCTCAGTGTAACCAGTAAATAGTGCTGGAATATCAGAAAAATAAATGTCAGAATATGAGATGTGCATTATAATTAAAACTACAATTATTATCATTATGATGATGATTGAGTATTAGGTTTATTCAGCAGTTTAATCTCAAGTCATTGTATATCATTTTAAAATTAGACTTATTATTATTATTATTATTATTATTATTATTATTATTATTATTATACTTTGTGAGTAACTATATCATTAACATTCAGTAGCACCTGAAAGAAGATAAAGTGTGTCTCCCCTTCCTTAGTTGCCAGCTTAGTCATGTACATTAGTGTTGAAATGCTGTGGCTTATTCATTCTGCAGTGGCTCCGATAGCGGCTGGAGGTTTTTCTGTTTTTGCAAGGGCTGCCTTTAGTTAGGGGGTATTTTGGTCAAATTGGCAACAACCATTCCCAGGAAGTGAAGGCAAACCGAAGAACTACTTTGTGGAAGGTGATTCGACAAATTGGAGGTTGTCAATGAAAATTGCCCATGTCAAAGAACACTGGAAGGTGTGGTGCCAGAGGAACAATTGGCAGCTCACAAGCCCCAGCAAGCCTGTAGTATAATTGTCACGCAATTACCAAGGCTAAGTAAACAGCTATGTTACGGCCGCTATCCATTGCACATTGCCCTCTTCCATTGGCCAGGATGTCTGTCTGTGTGCATTCAACAAAAAAATGGATACGTTGGTACGTCTGGTCTAAACCCTATCTTGGGGGCGTAACTCTGCTTGCCACTGTGTTTTGATATATCTGACAAATTGACATATACTGAGGAAAAAGCATTTTCCCTTACAAAAACAGGCTCAAAACACCACCTAAACATACAACAATAATACATTAGTAAATAAAATGAACCACCCCCAAAAAACAACAAAAACAAACAGGTGCTTTATGTCAATTACTGCGTGAGTAGAGTTTTTGGCTTCCGTAATGAGCTCGTAAGACACACAATATGAGATTGGGCATTCTCCACACAAATGCCTGGCATAACTGCAGGTCTTATTTGTATCGTCAACAAGAAAACGGAGATAGATGGAAACCACAGTGGCAAGTATGATTACACATACCCAGGAGAGAGTTTAAAACAGATGTGCCAATGTCTTTCATTTTCAAATGTAGCGAGTTGGTGACATGCATGTTAGGTAATGTAACACAAACACAACTCCTAAAATGCCACCAGGGGATTATCTGCAGTGAGGAGATGTATTTAGTCTGCAAACGAAACCATCAGACGATGGCTATGGAAACGCACGTTGGTTATTCACAAACAACAAAATGCTTTGAAAGGTGAGCAAAAAAAACAACAACTCTGAGGATTAATCGATTCCACTGATAAACTACCAATCCCATCCACACGTCTGCTGCTTACTTTCTTTAACTTGTTTCTTTCTTAAAAGTACTCTACAGCTTATTAAAAATATAAAAGTAGTATTGGGTCAGTTGACTTCAAATGCAATTTGGAGTTTTTATTTAAGCGAATTATTTTCTGTATGCTGAATCCAGGTTTTCACAGGGTCATTAAAAGGCTTTTCATTTCTGACTTGGCATGGCTGGAACCTTAAGCCGAAAGAACGTATTTCAATATAGTGATTTGCATATCATGATTTTTGATTATTGATCTGGTCTGTGGGATTTTAAAGTACTGTTTTCTCTCTACACCATCACACAGGTAGCCTCCAAAATCTCCCTTTTCTTCATCCACTGGCTAATGTCTCTTTAACTGACTCTAACCTCCCCCATGAAGAACCGTCGACCCATGAGTGCTAGCAATACAAGCTTATTAATAGATGAACATGAGTCTCCAGCTGCTTTTTATTATTTTTTTTCTAATGCCAGCATAATAAGTTACTACGTGAGATTTATATAATATTTTTAACCTCCTGGATAGAAAGGCCACTACTTTAGGGCTCCTAAAGGAAGTTTTTGCAGTCTCTGTGAAAGCCAGGGAGGTTGCCAGAGAAGTTATGTGATATTCTCCACTGATTTGAAATGTACATCCAAGACAAATGGCCTAAGCTTGTGGACTTATTTATGAGGACAGATTAGCGTGGAATACTCCCAGTGCTCAGTATAATGGGAATATTATAGCCTGTTTAGTGAGTGTTATGCAGTGTGCTTTAATGAGTTGTGATCTTCTAAACTGCCTTCCCAACACTCAGCTTTTTTGACACTCAGTCTTGCCCAGCTACCTCGAGAGGGATTATAATAGATGAAGATAATATTTGGCAGGCTAGGAGTCTTGCATAACCACTTGTTGATGAAGCGTTAAGTAAAACTCTTTTAACGTCCGAAGGATTTGCCAGCTTCTTTGTCCTTTGGATGTTAAAAGCAACATTACATAGTTTCCAAAATGGTACCGAAACACATGCTATTATTATTTTTAGGCTGTTCGGCAGGAATTTGCCTTTTGTTGCTTTTGAAACTGAGAACGTTATAATACATTCAGAAGAAACATCTCTGCTTAACCACAGGCATTTGTTAAGAATCGCCACATGTCGATCGCTGTATAATTGTGCTGTTGAAAAAGAAATGTTTGGCTTAAATGTAGTATCTAGAAAGAAATATTCTTTGAAAGTAGAAATAACTAAAGTATTGTCTGAAGATGATCATGTTTAGAGAAGGTTAATTGTAATGGTCTTGAAAGGTGAAGGTGGATGACAGTGATTCTAAGATGGCCCAGTGCCCTATCACGAGGGCTTTTTCATGGAGCTCAGACAACACCTCAGTCTTTTTCTGAAGGATCTTCTCCCATGTGACATCAGCTGAATATGAACCCAGTCCTGAAATGGCTCTGAATGAGTCTACAAGACCTTTCACACATGATTCTTGTGTATCCCCTGATGTGCTACAGTTTGGTGTAGGCCTACCATCAGTGTTGTCTTCACAAAAGGATGGAAGGGTTGTTTTATAACCTAACACAAGTTACTGGACTTTCTGTACACACAGATTCAACTTATCCGTAGGTCATTGTGTCAGCCAGACAGTTCTGTGCCACAGTCTTGCGGCTGATAAAACATGAAATTTGCTATGTGTAAAGAGTTTTTATTTCTGTACCTACAGAGAAATCCAAGGAAGACGAATGTTCCTTCTAAATACACAAGCCTTTGGGTAGTTGCCTTCAGTGTAGAGTGAGTGACGGTGAATGTGTGGAAGCCAAGGTATGGCATTTTTCACTTCCTTTGCAAGGAGCTTTTAGGAATACTTTACACAGAGGTTACAACCCACCCCCAGGTAGGTTAGCAGCCCTGTGGTGCTTATTGTGCCGTAAATATTCTTTACTGACTTAAGGTGTTAATGTCGTTTCAGCTTGAAGGAGACAGGTGATAACATTTTTACAACCCGTGCTTTACTACCGGAAGCTTGTTCTTTCTCTCGAGCCCTTTTTTAGACCAGAATTGCATAAACTGACTCATTTCTACAGGATCCACTATTTTCGTGTAAGTCACGGCTTTATTAAAGAACAGCAGTAGTATTGACGAGATATGTTGACCCATCATGCATTGTTCTTCTCATTGAAAGTCTCTGACTTTTACATTGGCACGTCTCTCTGAGTATTTATTCTAAAAAAGTGTTTAGATTAAGGAAATCCATATAGAATACCCTAAACTCTGTCACACAACCTGACTTATTAAAAAACAAATATCTTCTAGCTGTTGTATCCTAACACAAATGCAGGAAAACTAGTTTTATACCTGGAGAAACTAATTAAATACATTGGCTGTGGCTGTACTAGGTGTAGACACCCTTTGTACAGCAAGAAGGATGCAAACTTTTATCAATAGAGTCTTGACTTGGCCCGATCGATGTGCATTAGCCTTTTCTCCGGCTGCTGTTTTCAAGTCATTGCTTCTCATTGAGATTTTCTGCAAATCTAAAGTGCTCTATTGCTACTTTTCTATGACGACTGCAACTTTCCTGCTTTAATGGTGCTACATTCAAAAGTTCAGGAAAGCTGCTCTTCTCCCTGTCTCTCTTTCTCTCTATTTCTGTCTCTCTCTCTCTCTCTCTCTCTTTCAAATGAGATAAAGGAAGAGGAAAGGTGATCAGTGATGGAAGTTGTAGTTTCTTGCAGAGTTACCTATACAGTCTCAGTGCTGTGCCCTGGCAGTCTTGTGAGAAATATGTTTGAAGCAACTGATTAGGAAATATTGTAATAGAACAAAACCGGTTTATTGACTATTCCTAAAAAGACATACAGGCCCGTGGCTTGTTACTAGGTCTCCGTATTGGTTCCTTGTAAAAAAACAAAAACAAAAAAAAAACAGGGTTAACTTCCTGCCGATCTATTAAAATCGCATTTGTTTTATTGATATTTGTTCTGCTGACAACTTGTAAGCATGTTAGTATTTTGATTTTAAAAAGAAACGTGATTGACATTTCAAGAAATGAAACTGCCTGGGGCATTGTGCTTTCCTGTAAAATCATTACAAGGTGCTCCACATTGACTTCTTTAATAACACATTATCCGTTTTGAAATACTGCTGCGCTATAATCACTATTACTGCACCCAGCCTATTCCAGCCCTCCTCCTTTTTCCGAAATGCTGACAGTGATGTCTGCGGAAAAAAAAAAAGGAAAAAAGTGAAGGAACGGAATACTGACTACATTGGTGAGGAAAATGAAGGCAGCTACAGGGCTTCAGAAGTGTAAAATCTCCTCACACGCTTTGTTAATGAAGATGGAATTCTGAAAAGAAATGTCTAGACAGATTCTAGTTTTTTTTAATGCTTTGTACACTCTGAGTGATATTGAAACTGTTCTAGTGCTTAATATTCTCCACAGTGTCATTTTCATTTATTATTATTCTATAAATATAATAATGATGATGATGATGATATAAATCATCAATATCATCATTGTTATTATGTAAATAAGGTTGGAATAACTTTAAGTAGAATGACATGTTCAAGTTCTGAGTTGCCAATACAAGCAGTTGTAAGAGAGGACAGGGGGAAAAAGTTATATTTTTTACGTACTTAATGAAGGTTTCCCTGCAGTGTAATTCAGGGGACTGTATTGGATAACTCACACTGAGCTGTGTGTGTGTGTTTTGCGTGCTCAGTGCAGGCATGGAAACCTGATCTGCTTCCATTTGTCAGTTGTGAAAAACATAACTTGTAATTTAAAGACACCCATTTCTGGGTTACAGTATTCAAAGCAACTGCACGGCAAGTTTATTTTAACGCCCTGTATTTTATTAGTGTAACCTTAATATTCAGCTTCACATAAGCTAGGATTGAAATAGCGAAACGAAATCGCTTTTTTTTTGCATTGCAAGCACTGTTTCAGTACAGGCGACATCATCCAAGAGGTGTTTTACCTCAGTGTTTGGTGTTTCTTTGATAGAGCATGAAGAATATCTTATAAACACCCTTACTGAGAGTTAAGTGTTTTTATTTGCTAAGCCATGTTGAAACACCCAAACACACTATGCTGTTTTTAAAAAAGTCAGTTTTCTTGGATATAAAAACAAAAGCAAAACCCGAGCTGAAGAGAGTAACTAGTATGTTAGGTTTAATACTTTGGAAGCATTTTTAAAATATTTTCTTTCCAATTAGGGCAGAAGGTTTTATCAGCAGGATGCACCAGTAACCAAAAGATTTATATTCATAGAGGCATCCTTGTTTCATTCTGATACTGCTATATACAAACAGGTCACATCAATTAATTACTGAGGTACTTGGGAACTACTGTATTATTCACCCGAATCCTGATAATGTAGATTTTGGTTTGACTCTTTCTTCAGCGTCTGTTTAACAGAGTGATAAAGCTTTCATTCTCACAACGGAGAACAGAGTGACATACCAGGGATGGTTGTTTTTCAAAAGGTAGCAAGCACAGGTTTTCCCCAAGGCCATTTTTTTTTTTTTTTAAGTAATTTTTTTTCAAACATGAACATCTTTTGATAAGCTGTAAAACCCGACATATTTTATAAGCACCAGTTTGAGTCCGTGCCTATATTAGGTGCTTATTGTGGTGGTGGTGGTGGTGTTTTAGAAGAAAAAGAAGACAAATTCCAAAGTTACGTCACCACCTTTAATTGGATAATCTCCACCATTTTGAAGGCTTTCTACCCTTATGTTTGTTAATGTACTTTGTCGGTTTGAAACATCTGTATTTCCAAATAAGACAGTTTAGGATTTGAGGACTGACAGGTTGAAATCCGCGTTTTCTGTTGAGGGAAGGCTGGGAAATGATTTGCTGCCCGGTTGTTTTTTCACCTTTCATGAATAATATTTTTGCGAGCGGACTGAAAGAGTAATTTTCTAAAACAATTAACGAATTTGCTGGTTTATTCCCTTGTGTTTCGGTTCTCAGCACTCAATTATCTGTACCTGTAAATACCTGACGATAATATCTGAGGAATTTGAAAAGGTGCTTCCCAAAAGTATATATAGACATCTCTTTTGTGGTTTTTGTTTAAGCAGTCAGGTCCTGATTAAAATTATAGCTCTTGTGAAGATTTTGTGGAGTGGAAAAAAAGAAAAAACAAATCAGTTCAGGGTGGTGAACACCGTGCGTCTTAAGTTGCAGAACAATGTTACAGCCAACAATGCAGTGACTCATGTTAAAATGATGAACAAAGGTGTTGGACTTGTATTCACTGGAGGTCTTTCACCATCCCAAACGCAATACAAAATCTTGCCGATCTAGTGTTGTGAAAATGCTTAAAGATGAAACAGGTTTCAACGTGCATTGATTTCCCCCTCAAATGTTGCTGGAAAAGAAGGCCAGGAAAGATGTGAAGTGCAGCAGGTTGTGGAAACCCAATGTTAAATAATTGACAACCTGTCTGCATTATTAATATTATATATTTTGTGCCATTTAAAAGCCTGGTCCTTATTAGGAAATTAGAAACTCATAACAAGTTATATTAAAGCAGTAGGACCTTATTTCGTATCTCGGCAATGCTCTCACAGGGACAAGGCAATTTTTGGACAGGAACAACATTTTTTCAGTGACTGGCGATATTGTTTTACTTGAAATTGGGCCTTTAACTTTGATCTAAAGATCGTGCAGTTAAGAGTCTACAGACTGCAGTTGTCATCGTAATGTAATTGTTTCATGTCGGACAGAGGGGAAACAGAAAATGCGACACAGCTACTGTTACAGGTGTGACAGGCCACTTGGCGGTGGTGTTATATGATCGGTGATGTACAGGGAATAGCAGAAACTCACTGAAGCTGTACTGGGGAGTGTCTCAATTTCTGATCGGAAAGTTCACAAAATGATTATTAAATTAGTATTTTAAATTAGTCAACATTAGTGAATAAAAAATAAACGATTTCCCTACTTTTTTCTGTATCCCTATGACTGTTACAATCATTTATTTTTATTTAATTTTTTCTGTGGAGCTAGAAGAGGCTATATGATTGTTTACAATTAATGTAATCTATAAAAAAACAAAAGAGCAAATTCAAGCAGTGATTGAGTGCAGCTTGCTTGTTTCTAATGAGCATCGAAGAATAAAAATATATGATGTATATCCCCTCTTGCCCACCAATAAATTAGCTCTTGAAAGAAAAATAGTGAGTGGTTGTAAAACCTTATGAGTCTTTTTTTTTTTCTCTCTTTTTGCCTACTTATTTGTCAGTTAGGTTTAGAAAATGTTGTGAGAGAGAAAGAAAAAAACAAATGTACAAGGAGGTCATTTATTAGGTTGTGTGCTTTGCCCAAACCTTCCCTCCCCTTCCCCCAACATTATAAGGAGTCCATCTGCATGTGGAGAATGTGCTGAGATTCCCAGTGAGTCGAGAAGTACCAAGAGTTAATGAGTTGAGAGAGAGAGAGAGAGAGAGAGAGAGAATCAGAATTATATCATCCCCAGGAGCACTGACTGCTTGCTATGATGATTTATTGGAAAGGCAGTAAATCACTCACAACATTGTAATGTGTAAACGCGCTTATACTTGTGTTTAACATCGCGCTGGGTTTGAGTTTTTAGGATCTGTGCCATTCTTAAAAAGATACCTAAAGGAAGAATAACCATTCAGGCTGTGCAAAATATGCTCTAAATATGAATACGATTGTGTATTAAAGGTCATCAGTGTCATGCAATAATAAATAAATAAATAAATAAATATATAATTTACGCATTTTAAGGCATGAGGTTTTAATGTGAGTTTCCCATTCACTTTTCACTGAAAGTAGGTTTAAGGTTAAATAACGTATATTTTAAAATTCACATGTATTTAAAAGGACCTTATTTCAACTACAGAGCTCTCATTTTGTTTGTTTTTGTTGTTTTACCACACAGTTGGTTTTGAGCTCTCTGGTATAATTCACCAGATTCACTGATTGATTTGTTCTGTCCCCACAAAAAGCCCACAACTCAAATGAAAACCAGTTTCGCACTTATACCTCACAGTCCACTTCCCATGAAGCAGGGCTTTGCGTGCTTTTACAGCCACGTCTCCTACAAGCCGCTTCTGACTTCATGTCTGCTGCAGGAGCGGTGCCCATCTTTTCACATGAAACAATTACACTGGCATGAGGAAAAACCAAGAACAGAAGAAATGTGATGTTTTCGGAAACGCAGAGACGTATAAAATGTAAAACATGCTTTACTTCGTCTGCTCAGACTTACAAAGTTACATGGTCAGTACCTTTTGTTGAGTGTGTGTGTGGCAGGAAGCAGTATTAGTTAAAGCTGGGTCCAGTACTGAGACAGTTGGCTCTTGAACAATTACTGTTTTTCAGTCTTTTCTGCATGCAAATAATGTCCATATTTGTCTCCTTTGAAAGGTGAAAGTCTTGGTCATATTCACATTTATTTGTCCAAGTGTGAGATCGGCTTGCTCCTATGGTCCCTACTTGCCTATACAGCATGTACATGGAGTCAACCTTTCACCTCTACAAATGGGTTCTTGTTTGTGCTTTTTATATTGCACCGGCTGAACGTTAACCCGGCGAAAGACATTTCAGCCTTTTCGTGTACTGTTACCTTGAATTACCAGGCTAAAGGCAAGTGTGCACAGCAGCACAACAATTTGATTCACCTTTTTCCTACGCCGATGACCTCTCCTGTTACCGAGGCACGGTGTCTGTTTATCTCGTTAGGGGAAGGTGAGCGAAGTTCTCCGCCTCCGAGATGCTGGCAGTTTGGAAGTTGTTTGTTGCTTTTTAAGTGAGGCAGGGAAGATTTCCAGGAACCCCCGATAAGCTTTTTGAGCAATGCTGCAGCACTGCTACCCTGCGTGGGTCTTCTGATAGTGGCTGTACAGTGTCAAGTCATTTCCTTCCTTGGTCTATTTAAGAAACACATACATATAAATACACGCCAGTCTGCATTATTGGGGGTTTTAATATCTTTCCGTCAAATTCAAGTCCACTAAAAATTGATTTCTGCCTTTAAGGTAAAGGAATGTCAGTCAGATGATGATATTGTTCATAATAATATTGTCTAGCTGAATTAAGGTATTTAACCCATGTTACCAGATACATTCAGGATGGGACCCCCTCTAAAATGAATACAAATGTCTGCCAAATCCCACTGTCTAAATCCATACCCTGCATGGTTGCTGTTTGTTTTTAGTGGCACAAATAATAAATTATATTTATTTAAACATATATATTTTGTATAAAGGAATTTGGTGCAGCATGCATTACATATTACAAATTCCTGTGTAATTGAACAAAGATTGCAATATTTCTTAATTTGCATTTGCTTTCCGGACACCTTGGGAGAATTTATAAAAAAAAAAACAGCACCAAAAAAAAAACCAAGCAAATCAGTGTTACTATCCACAAGAAACTGTTTTCCCCCCCTCGTTATTACCATTTTTATTAAATTACAGCATGAATGCAGACGAAAGCAGTTTGCACCGAGTTTGTAACGTGCTGTGGAGAGATTTCAGAGTATCTATTCAGTAGCATGAAAAAAGGCAGGCCTATTTAAGGTGTCTTTATCTGCTAAGAAATCCAGGGAAAGCTGGGTGTTGTGGTGGAAAGCTCAGACTGGGTCCATATGAGCCTGGGAAACACAAGGGCAGGGCCTCTTTCAGGAGCGCTCAGGCAGAAAGACCAGTTGTCGCAATCACAGGCACATAACCCAACAAGCCTCGGGCAGACACTCAACACTGCGACGACCACTGCACTGGCTTAACCCTTGAAGTGCCGGAGGGCGAGAGCTTCGGCAGCCGATAGTAATTCCATCAATGTTTCATCAAAGAGCAAGGGCTGTCCAGTAAAACATAGACATAAACACACAGTTCTCCAAATGGGTCTTCGGGGGGGGGGAAGTAATGTTTCCAAACTTAATTTGAGTCAAATGCCCTGTTTAAAAACTATACCAGTGAGAAAAAAAAAAAAACACTACAGTTTGTTCTGCTGTAATTGGCTTTTATTTTATTTTTGGTTTGGTTTTGTTTAGCTTTGTTCGGTTTGAATTTCACTCCCCCCGTGCGCAGATTTGTGTTGTTATTTCGTACAGGATGAATGAAGCATCACAAATTGAGTGAGCGCTCTGTCAGGAAGAGAGTATTCCTCCTGAAATCCGCCTACCAATTGTATTTTGTTTTTGTTTTCAGCTAATCTATGTTGTCAGAACCATCTATTTCAGAGTGGAGATAAACATCTTTTTATAATATTTGTGCTGCACTAGAAAGCAGGTTCCCAATTTAGTGATGCATGTGAGATCCTACAGTGGGAAAAGTGTTTTGTTTATGTACATAGATGACATAATATTTTATTTTTATTTTTTATGACTGTACCAGTACATACATTTATATACATTCTTGTCGAGAAAGGGTAAAGGCAGAAGAGGCAAGAAGGGGACCTAACGCTGCAGTCCTGAATTTGAAACTCTTACTTGCTTATTCCCCCCCCCCATCTTTCCGCAGTTTGTTTGTCTGTGTGCCTCTCAGTCTGCGAGGGGAGCTGGGAGGGAATACTCCGTCAGCCTGGCTGCTGTCTGCCTGGCTGAGAATGGGAGTCTGGGAGCGGTCTCAATGAGAGGCTTTATTCTATGAGAATGTCCAACTGTGTTTTCAGAAACCAGTCTTCACCCCCCTTTCAAACCCTTGTCTTAAAGACTTTTATGAATGCATCTCAGAAGACTGCTGTTGGTTTTAATGGTGCTCCGGCCTCCTTGATGTATCTATAGAATGTGTTCTGTATGATTATTTTTTGACTGCACGGGAAAAAAATTGACATTACTTTTTTTCTTTTATTTTTTTTTCCTCTTTGGTTTTGAGAATATAAAACTGCATTTGTAATAATAATAGTCATCATTTCACAGTTTGTTTAAGGAGGACATGTTTTTTCCACACAGACAATAGTGAAAACTAAAAGAAAAGGGAGAGAATCAAATGAACTCTATATAAGACCTTCAATATCCTTTTCAGGAATGATTCAGGCGTAGATTAATATTGGTAGAAGTAAACAACCCCCAGTAATGTCTTGCACATTGGTTTCATAAAAAGATTAAAATTTATGCAAGCTCTTTTCTGCCTTTGTTTCTGTTGTTTTCTTTTGCATTTTTACTGCAGTATACATAAGTCTCCCAACTGCCAGTCATAAAATATGTACAATATTAAATGAAGCGCAGTCTTGTAGCAAACATTTCCGAATCCATCTCTTTCTTGGCTGTGCATTCATTGTTGTACATCAGAGTACCGAGACATTCATGTTGGTTGAAACATTTATTACCAGTCTGAAACCTTCACAACATCATGATAAGCCAACATTAATGTCTTCTGGTATCATACAAATGGAAGTTCTGATTCTTACGTAAGGGTGAATCAAACGCTACACAATTAGCAATAAAGCAAAACTTTAATAAAAGCAGCCTGCCTTTTTTTTTCCTGCTTGCATGTATGTTATTTGTTTCTGAGGCTGGAATTTGCTGCTACACTAGCTTGTATCTTGAGGTAGTAACGGGAATGAAAAAGCACCAGTTAGGCGGCAACAGATATCAACTTGACAGAAACGAGTTGCTTTATTTAATTTCGCCGGATGAGTGGGATTGAATTCTACAAGTAATGTGCTGAAAGAAGGGCTACATTAAATTTGCTTTCAGTATGAAAAGGAAAAAAGAAAAAAAAACATAATAAAAAGTATATTGGTTCTTTGAAGCTAAAATGGAACATTAAAACTTTGGGGGATTTACTGCATGTTAAAACCCTGACTGAAGGTCTTTCATTATTCTCTGAAATCACAGTTTTTAAATTGCGCCCGATATTCCTCCTTGTGATAAAACTTGGCTACCTTATTCAGGTTGTTTCAGTCTCCATTCAGAATAGAAGTGTCTTAATGCACGTTGGATAAAAGAAAGTCATGAACATTAGATACTTACTCCATTGAATCTCAAATCCGTGGCTTTTAGAATCCGCACAATGACTTTCGGGACTGGGAGATATAAAAGTGAGATTGGTATTTGTGGATTCAATAAGCCACTTTTACGGTGTGAAGATACTCAGGGAAAGAGCTTTTATATGAGCTTATTCAGTGGTTCGGTGTACACACATTTTTTGGTGGATCTAAAAAGTTTTTTGCAGGTGTGTTTCTTTAATTGTAAGAAATAATTATCTTTAATCCTATGACTTTAATCCTAATAACAAAATGAGGTATAGATACAGACACATACATGTACAAATGCACCTCCTTGTGCAGAAGACTGGAACACAGTAAATCAGATTAGTCATTTCTTATATATCAAATCCAAAGAGAAAAAAAGAGAAGTCTTAAACTGTCTTTGACGTGCTTGATATTACCCATCGGAGATTTTAATTTGAATCCTTCTGAGGTATTTTATTAACATTTCAAAGTGCACGGCTTTGTGAATGCACCTTTAATAAGCGGTATTGCTTCCTCATATGCCTGGCCTTGTCCTAAGGGCAGTCATTGTAAGTTTAATACAATAGATAATTCATTTTTAATTTATTAATACCTCCCCCCACCCCCCTCCTCCAGGTGCCAATTTAATCTGTTTTAAAACCATTCACATTATAGTGCTTTGAAAGAAGGTTGGTTCATTTTTTTGGGTCCCATGATTTTTCTTCACAGAAGTATAACTGGAAAGCCTCCTACTTGTTTTTTTGTTTTTTGTAGCTGCTCATGTCATTTTATAATGGTTTAGGAAAATCAAATCGCCGAGATGGTTCGATTGAATGCTTGCATACACTTTTATTTTACTAAAGTTTCTTTTTATATGTATAGTTTACTTTAGATGATGTAAGGGCAGCAGGAGCATAGTAAAAAGAGAAGGAAATGGATAGTAGTGAAATATATTTGCTGTGAGCTGCAATGTGTGTAGAATTTCCTTTTTTTCTTTTTTCTTCATGTATTATGTGCTCCTTTGGTGTGAAGCATTTGAGTTGGCTGGGGTGGTGTTGATTTTAAGCAGAAAAACATTTGCTACAGATTTTTTTATTATTATTATTTAAACTTGAAAGAAGTGGATATTTCTATATCTGGGGAAATACAACATCACACCAGAGAGCCCAAAGAGGAATACAAGATATTTGAAGGTTAAAATAAATATTGAGGGGAATCCCGTTCTGCCGAAACATTGCACCCGAGCAGCATTGTTTAAGAGTCACGAGAGACGGGGCTCGGTTATGTGACAGGAACCTAATGAACCCGGGCCTCCTTTCACTCAGAAGCCCTGTAGTTTCGGGGGCACCGAAAGCAGCCCCCTTACGCGCAGCTGGACAAAACATTTTAAGTTTTAATTTTCAATGTAGCCATTCACTCGCAGCTTGTGGAAAGGGAAGGGAAAATGCTGAAGGGCTGAAAAGAGTCTTTTAAATCTAAAAAGTTGACCCCTTTGTTAGGTCCCCTGCCACCCCCACCCCTCTCCTTTGCAGATCTCACTGTGGATAGGATCAGCTTTCAAAAGACCCCATTTAGACCTTTTAATATAGAGCTGATAAGGTAGGATGAGACTGTTACTTTGTTCCCTGTCCTGCAAATTCAATCAAATTGGAGGGAGGCTCCTCGTTATGTATGAGAGATCTACACGGCCCCGAAATCTCCCGTTTGGCATCCTATTAACCGCCATCACGAGAGGAGCTGTAGAATACAAAAAGAAACCCCAGCTAGTAGATGTTTCGATATCCGTCTTCTTTGGCGTTATAAGTTGTCGCAGTGCATGTCTTTTTCTGATTAAGCTTTTGACGATACAGATGATTGATCGGGAGTCCTTGACTGCCGGCCCGGATTGAGTGTAAAATAATTAACGATCGTGCACCAAACGTGACACTTCAGATGTACGCATCAGACTCGTGCTGATAGGGTCTTTAAGGTGTCAAAACAGAGTAAAAGGTAGAGAGAGTCTGCTTATATATTAATAATTGGTGCGAACTAAAGATACTGTCAGATAATATTTAATAAGCAAAAAGATATCAACAAAACACTGAACTGAAAAAAAGACAAGTGAAAACTCACATGGAAAGTGTGGGTCAGTAATTTGGACTAAACAAGTCAAATATTGTTCTTATGTGTTTTTTATAATATAATTGCACATTGGCTTGTATTTCCTGTGCATGTAGGATATGTAACTTGTAGGATGATTTGACATCTTTTTACATTGGCTGGAAAGTATGCACTCAGTACTGTTATTGGGGAAATTTGTGTTTAATACATGAGCAAATCTAATAAGGGTTTTAAGTATTTACATTTGTGCTCTACCAATAGAGCAACTGGTTGTTGTCAATGTCAAAAACATGCCATTTTGTTGTGTGCATGTTTTCGAAATGCTTCACACTAATAAATAATGGGCAGACCAATTTTGTCATTCATTACACAAGACTTTAATCTATGATGTCAAATCAGGGGCTGCATTTGAAGGATGATCTCATGCATTTGTGAATTTGATTACAAATTTGCACAGGCATCACCGTTCCTATAATGCATTGTGTGATAGGGATATGTTTTTTTTTCTGTGTTCTGCAAAATGGTTTTGTAGAAACGATTTATTCTTAAAAAGAATGAAGAATTGTATGTTTTGTTTTATGTGTCTGTGTTTTAATTAGTAAACAATGAATTAAGTAACCTGGTGAAAGTTTTATAATTATGCAGTTTGAATATAGGTTGTTTTCCTTTCAGTTTAAAGCGCTAGTTACCCGAAGTGTTTGTGTTGTGTGCTCAGTACAGGTTCCCCTCATTAAAATGGAAACAGAAGCTGAGAAGCTGCACAAATCAGGCTTTTTTGTGGTGATGAAGAAGTTCAAACAAAGTGCACGGAAAGAAACAGTCTGAACTGTAAAATAAACACATCTGAGGAAATTGCCCTTTGCTTTTACAGAATTAACTGAAATGTGAAAGAAAACACACAAACAAACCGGTTTAGTTTTCAGATTTCAAAGCGATAAAACTAAAACGAAAAGAGAGATTGTAATTGTGGAAAATAATTGGCCTGGAGATGAGACGGTTAAATTGTGACAGGTGGTCCTTTGTTTGTATTTTATATTGCAGAAACATATATTTCAAAAGGAGCTATTTCCCAAGCAAGGTCTTCTATTTTTGCAGAGTTACTCTGCACATATGGTGTTCCAGTGGTTTGAGAGAGTGTGTGAGTCCGAGGGTTTTGGGGTGGGCGTCAGTAGTTGGTCTAGCTCACATTCGGAGGAGAGGGGAGGCCAGGCTGTTGTTGTTGTTGGTTGTCAGGCCCCGGCTGAGCCCTGTCTTTGGGGCTGGTGAACGCTTGGCTAGTTATCAGGGGCGGGTCAGTGCCTGCTGTGCCCACGCAGCGCACAGTAGTATGGCATAGGGTGAGGGGAGGCGGGGGACTGGCGTGGTGTCAGGGAGCTGGAGAGGTGTAAGAGATGAACCCCCTGGCTACACCACCCACCCCCACACCGCTGCCGCCTCTCTCCCTCCCTTCACTCCCAATCTCGGCGTGCCGGCTCAGGGCTTGCGGCAGGGGAAAGCAGTCCACAGGCTGACCTTTACCAGATCGGCTTATTGTACGAGTGGCCGCACAGACAACCTCGGGGCCAGCGCTGCCGACTGCCGCTCCTGGCTGCATTGTTAACACCGGATTACTGCTGCTCTCTTACAATAGGTGGCAGTTGGCAGGGAAGAAAGGGTCAAGGGGAGGCGGGGGGTAGAGACCAAGCTCGTAAAAAGCTGAAGTCGAATGCGTCTCGGTCGGCGGATGTGGAAGAAGACTGTTCATTCTGCAATACCAGGTGGTGACGCTCAGATTGCCTATAGCAGCCTGTTATTAAAAGCAGCCAAAGTCTATTATTATTATGATTTTTTTTCAATCCACCATTAAAGCATAGTATTGCCACATTATTATTATTAGTAGTAGTAGTAGTAGTAGTAGTAGTTGTAGTAGTTGTAGTATTAATCCTATTGGCTGTAGCTGCTTTCATTATATCAGTGTTTAGTTATTCCCTCTTATAGCCCGTCCAGTCCTATAGCGCCATTTATTGCCATTTTCCATGTTCAACTTCCTTAATTCCCTGTTCCAGAGCAAGAGTTTTGTGATAAGATCAGCAAACAAACCAAAACAAACCAAATGGCACCCAAGCTCTCCCTGAATTATGTCCGATATTTCCCTTGAAATAGAAACAGACTGCCTTGGAAAACGCCAGCGTAGAATCCCTGTCTGAACCAGCAAGAAAAAAAAACAATACATACATATATATTTTTCTGTTGTGTTTAAAATATACACATCTGGGTTTTTTGAAGGGTGGGGGGGCAGGCGCTGTGGCTCTCTGTTCACTGTTTGGGTCTCCCCTGTGACAGTTACTTGGGTGGAGTCAGCTCTGAAGCCAAAGTGTCACAACTTTGGGGGAGGGGGGGGGACTGTGCTATAGTATGAAGTAAATTAGAGTTAAAGAGTTGATTCCTATATGTTCTGAGCTGAGCGCGCCCCCCATTGACAGAGTCCTGTCAGGTTCAGATTCGGTGGGGCACGTGTCTGGCCTTTTAGTTCACTTGTGCCGGTTTTGGATTCAGTGTCACGACTGCCTGCGGTGATGAGAAACCTTCAAGCTGAAGGTGTTGATTTTACTCCGATTAAACCGAAAAATGACACACAACACCATGTAAACAACAGCTTATCAAATTATAGGCGAACAAATAATTTGGCTTAAGCCGCATCCGTGTTTTTCATTTCTCTGGTATCTAAACAGGGATTAAATAAGTCTGTATACTCACACACACACTCACACACACACACACACATGCGCATGCGCTCATATAAATTATATTGATATTTATGTGCGTGGATGAAATTGATTTTTACAGCAGAACAGTTAAATCATTCCTGATCCTCTGCAGCAATTAAAATGGCTCTGCCACTTGGCACACTACGGGTACTTTTTAATCGGAGCCAGTAATGGGCTTACACGATAATACTGTTTTCAGCAAGGTTTATTATCATTAGTATCAGCATTTGTCTCTGTAGGAGCAGACACCTTCAGTGTTTCCCCCCCGACCTCTCGGTACCACTCTGAGAGGAAGAGGGTGGCGCACTGCGCAGCCTGTATCTGTGAAGCGGAGAGCCAGGCCGAGGGCAGGGCTGCCAAATCCAGTCTCTCAAGGCTAGTTCGGCCCCCTTAAGTCTCAGTCAGTGTGTTTCTGTGAGAGAGAGAATTCAACAGATATGTTCTGTATAGTTTGTTGGTTTATTTTTAGGGAAATGGCATAAAGAGGGACCTACAGTATATATTTTAAAGATAGTATATTGCCATGTGTTTATTTTACCATTTCTTATATTTCATAACCAGCGTAATGTGATTAAAAAGATTATTTCAAAGAGTTTCATATTTCTTTATTGATTTGTAGTATTCTTATTATTTCAATGACTTCATTTATGTTTTTGTTTTTTTTGTACAAACACTTGGGGAATATTTCTCACAGTTACCCAGTGTGTGCTGAAAGCATCCTTGTAATTCTAGATTTACTTACAAACCCATTTATTATTTATTATTTGGTGCTCGTTTGAATTACAGACTACTGGAGAAATAGACATGACTCCGTGTGTATAATATTAGAAAGCTGAAATGGATTACAAAAGCAATATTGAGATCAGTCCTAGTCTAATAACACTGATGTGTGATATATAATGCAAATTTCCACAGTGATCTGCAGTGTGTCCATACAGTTAATCACAGGAACTTTGTATTCATCCCTTGATAAACCCTTTGCAGATGATTACTTACAGAGGGCTTTGAAGTACAGAACTGGAACCAGGTCTTGCTTCCTTGGCACTGCCTATACAACTTACATCCTGTACAAGAGGACATGATAAAGTGTATTTTTACATAAAGTTTAGGTTAGCAATTTATGCTCATCAATCTTTTACTGGTTTCAGAGAAGATGGTGCACATATTCATTTTCACCTAGTAACAGCAATTTTAGTAAAAGACACAGGATGTTAATCAAATCAATCTCCATTACCCTCTGGCACTATGCTGGCATTTTTTTTCCTTTTTTTTTGGTTACCTTAAACACATATTTCCTTGGCACTTCCGACACAGACCATAATATGAATTTTGACACCTAAGGATTTCAGTTTTTGCCCTACAGGGTCAGAAAAAGAAGTACAATGGATATTCCTGCCTGGCTTTAAAAACTCCTAATTTTTGTTGCTGTATAAGTGTTTGAAAAAGAATGGCGGTAACAGCCTATTTACATTTTTTATAATAAATCATGTGTGGAAGGGAATCCGCAAAACTGCTGTATGTAGGGGGAGAGATGTGTATTTATTTGTGTATTTTAAACACTAGTGAATCTTTCACTTTTAGATGAAATAATGGTTCCCAATTTCCCCCCTTAGATTTCTGTAGAAGCTTGGGGAATGCGTTTCGAATATCAAAAGAATCCGAGAGGAATCCTTTTGGAATTTCTTTTACGGCTCCAATGCTGAAAGTGATCTCTGACATCGGGTTAGCTTTCCGGTCGTGGAGATCAGGCGATGACAAGTGTTCAATGACATCTGTCATCTGCTGTGCATTGAGGTGACAAGGACTGATGACCTCTGTGCCCAGGTCTGAGAGCTCCTAGGGCTTCCCCGTGATTTGGCCTCCAGCTTTGTCCACAGAGCCCGATGGCCCAGATTCTGGAATTGTTGGTGCTTTGGCCTCTGTGAAAAAATGTTCATGTGGGAATGGAGGTGGATTATAACCAGTTTTGTTGTGTTGTTTTGTGGGTTTTTAATACAAACAAGGATGGTCAGGGTTTTAAACATTTCCATCCGTCTTTTGTTTAATTGAATGAAGCTCCGTCATTTTCACCACGGCCCTGCCATTCTGAGTACGGCATTGACACACACGACAGCCTGTTGCGTAGCTGCCGGTCAGCCCGCGCTAACTCTTCACTTATTGAGAATGGATTCTATTTTTATCAATGTGCCTGGGGTTTGTATCTGTCGTTGTTTGCGCTTTGTTTGTGTATTTGTTTAGTTTTTTGGAAAGCCCTTTGCAGGCGATGAAGCTGTGCATGATCATGTGGATCAGTGCCAGCAACTTGACCATGCCCTTTTCAAAATGATACTTTAGGGGTGCAATTTAAAAAAAAAAAAATGTTATTTATTTAAAGATTCCCCAGCATTTGCATTTTAAAGGGAGGTCGAATAAGCTGCTGTCATTAAAGGCACTGGCACCTTCTGGGGGCTGAAACATTGTTTAACCCCAGCTGTGATCAATGGCTCTCTCTTTAGTCCCAGGCAGACTCAGGGAGTTAGCCAATTACTGTGGTAATGATCTCGCAGTAGGCTTTATCTTGAATGCCCAGCTGGGTCATTAAGTTTGCATAAGCACTTCACAGCCAGCCAGCTTGACAGGGTAACAAAGCAGCGAGGGCAGAATTCACCCAAACCCTGTGCTGCAAAATGCTCCTAGCACCCATTTTAAAAATATTGTAAAATGGAATAAAATGCCTTTGTTGTTATTATTGCTTTTCTTTTGCATGTAATAGGTTTTGGGTGGGTGTTAAAGCCCAGTAAATGTGCTTTGTTCATCATCATCATCATCATCATCATAATAATAATATTTTATTTGATTGTACATTCCACATGATTTTGTGTAACTCTATTTTGACTATGTTAATTTATTTGAGACGGGGCTCCCTGTGAAAGGACCCTTTCTGAAATAAAAGGTAAAAGAAATCGATTTGGTATTATTATTTTTTTAATAACCCCAAAGCATGGCGAACTAGCTCTGACATAATACTCCCTTTTATGTTGGCTTTTGTCAGATTTTGCCCAGTTTTTGTGCCGCCACGATAGACTAACCGTGTCTTCTTTGTTCCCTCGTGTCTTGCAGCCCCAGACCTCCCCCAGAATAAGAGCTCGACCGCCGGGCAGAACGGCAGCCATCTGCAGTGCCTGTCGGTCCACTGCACAGACGACATCGGAGAGGCCAAGGGTCGGACTCCGGTGCCCTCCTGGCGATCCCTGCACTCCGACATCTCCAACCGCTTTGGCACCTTTGTGGCCGCCCTCACCTGACTAAAATGACTTTTTTTTTTCTTTCTTTTTTTTTTTTTTTTTTTTTTTCTTTTTTTACAAAATAATAATAGGGGGGCCACTACAGTCAGGTGGGCCTTTTCTATGTGGTTGGTACCTGCAGAGTGGCATTCGGACCTGTAAACCTCAACATTTTTTTTTTTTTTAAGAAAACAAAAACAAAACAAAAAAAAAAAAAAGCGAAAAAACGTCTACCACAGTATGATACCAGTGTTGAGTTTTCTACAGTGCAGTTATTTTATTTTTTTATCATTGTTATTATTATTATTTTTATTATTGTTGTTATATTATTATTATTATTATTATTATTATTATTATTATTATTTCCTGATAACGGCTAATTCCGACATGCTTTGAACCCCAAATTGGGGGGACCAGATTAGTTGGTAGGTTGAAAGGAGTCAACTTGTGAGTGAGCACAAGAAATACCAGTGTGGACCTGGTCTAACAAGGACATTTGGGCAATCAATTTGAAGAAATTCTCATATTTTCTGCTAAAAACTAAACATTGTCAGTTATTCAAACCTGGAAATTCAACACTGAATTTGACTACCCACAAACGTGGCAAAGCCCTCTTTAATGAAGCAGGCTCTTTGGCAATGGGGTCACCTCGATGCTCAACTGCTTTGAGAGATGGTTTTGCTGGCTTTGATCGTGTCTCTCATTAACATGCTGCTGGATCTGTCTTCTGTCACTCTCTCTACCCCTTAGATATGAAGGTCTCAATCTCACTTCACCAGGTTATTTTTGTACTCCTACTAAAAGTTGAACAAGATATGGTTTTAAGATACCACAGTCTCAAATTATTAAAGCAAGGGGTTTAATTGGTTTTTGAAAGTGAACCGCGTTATGCTTTACTGGGACAACATAACCTGGCCCTCTTTGTTGCCCCCCAGCGCTTTGAAATCCTCCCACCAACCACATTTCCAATTTAAACGAATACTGTTGTTCAGTCTCCTTTTTATGTCTGCTTCATTAATGTGAACTGGAAGTGGAGATGTCCTTTTGAGTTCATAATTGAAAACCCCTTGTTCTAAACTAAACAAACTGAAGGCAGTTTGGATTGGCCTTTAAAATAACTTCCATTGACAAGCAGGCTTTCATTTGCAATCGAGTGTGAACGCACTTCAGAAGGCTATGATTCTAATGAGCATCTTTCGAAAGCTCGAACCGAGGAGACAAACAAACAAACAGTTGTGCCAAAACTAAAGGTGTACTGATTTGGATTGGTTTTCAGAAAATAATTGTGCCTTTAGCCCCTGTAGGCTGCCTAATATATATACTTGTTTGTTTAAAACGTTATATTTTTACAGTCAAATAAGACATATCTGTAGCAGTAAAAATAAGCTGGCAGTGTTTTTCATTAGCTATAGGAGTGAGTGGGCATTTCAGTGGCTTGTTTTTCAATGAGACACACTGTGACATGAGTTTGTATAAATGCATCTCTTAATTGAAAGCCCTGAAAGTTTGCAAATGAGACCCCACCATAGACAGCTCAGGACACAAAACAGCATCAGACTTAATGACTTTAGCAACAGGTAATAATTTAAATCGATTCCTTTTCCATTAATATGGTTTTCATCGTACTCTGATATCCCCAACTTCCTTATTTTGAAAGCGTATTAAACTGAGAGAAGGCATTGAACAACATTCTTGAATTATGCCAGGGTTTATTTTCAGTATTAATGGGAATTGTTTGGAAATAACCTGTTGGTGAAGTTAGGCACAAAGAGGACATTCAATTTCACTTTTTGGTTAGATCTTCTTTTCAAATGCAAGACAAAATCAGTGTGAAATTCATGAGAACTGAGATCTACCCAAGTAAGCCACCTAGCCTAACCAGGTGCCTGCAAAGTAGAAACTGCCTTCACAGTTCTGGTCACAGGCAATCACATCTTCAAGTTGAGTTTCAACCGCAATGTAGATCCATGCATAAAAGGGGAACGGGGAAGGTACAATGACAAAGGGGAGTTAACAGGAGAGATTTCCCACTGCTGCTTTTCAGCTACGGTGCTACAATAGTCCCTCAGTGAGCGAGTAATGTAACTTGATTGGGTTGACCCAAAGTTCACACCATATTCGCAGATCTTCTAAACTCTGTTAAATGGCTTTGCTCACCATTCGCTGTGCAAATAGTATACTGGCTTCTAGCTGATTAAAAAAGTTCCAGTCGATGGTTGAAGATTTCCGTGGTGTTTTCTCAAGTATTATCATGCTCTATAATTGTGTCTTTGCGTAGTTCTTTAAAAATAAAATTTTAAAAAATACAAAAAAAATTAAAAGGAAAAAAAATAAAAAGAGGGGGGATTTTGTCTTAGAAAATTGCTCAAACACTGGTATACAATACTGCCTAGAAAAAAAAAATCTTTTTAAGGAAATTAAAAAAGTATTGGTATTGCACATGTAAAATAAGAGAGAAACTTTGCTGTGTGTTAGGCAATCTTGTAATCTTTAAATCTTTTTGTTGAATTTGAATCGGAAAAACAATGGATGGAAGACTGTGACGATAACTCACAAACAAAATGAGTTGTTTTTTTTCTTTTCTTTTTTTAAATAATATGTAAAGTGCAGTCTTCTGTTTTCATGCATATTGTATATAACTGTATATGTTTTATTGAGCAACTAAATAACAATAAATATGATGTTAATGGTGGCTATTGTATATCTCCTTTTTGTTGTAGTCGTGTGAAATGCATGCCTGGGCCTTGTTTCAGCATTTCCTCACTATATCCACCAAAAATTCCACCGCAAGAGTTCTATACACCAAAGCAACCTTCTTTGCAGCAGTCTCCAGTTTTTATTTTTTATATTTTTTATCAGTGAACAGCACACTTTTCCACTGGTGTCACTGGTGTTGTACCAATACACTGCAGATGGCAAGCCTTACAAGCTGACACTGGCAAGCTTCCATTGTGAGAATCCCAAAATGCCAGCATGTGGACTCCATGCCCAGAGTGTAATCTTCGCAGTCACTATCCCGTTTTCTCAGGAATCTCAGATATACAACTGTGTTATTTAGGTGTTGCGCAGTGTCCCTCACTGAGGCCTGTGTGGTGCATCACCTGTGGTTGGCCATTGTGTCAGCCAAACAATGGCTGTCTGTTACAGGGCAATGCCATCTTGCTCTATCCCAAGAGCACAATCCCTGTCCTAGTTAAATGAATAAAGCTAACGGGAGGACTGTTTGTCCATGAAGAGAGAGATCTAAAGTAAAGTACAAGCAGGAAGGAGTAAGAAGTCCTGTGACTGGCAGTTTGATAAAACCCTACCACATGCGACCTACGAAAGCTGGACTTAAAGGAGTTTTATTGTAAAGACTTAAACAGGAATCACCAAGGGACTTGATGATGTCTGTCTAAGCCTCACCTGGGACACATCCGCAGTGCAAGGATTAGCAGGTTTGCAGGAGGCAGATCCAGGCTAGAAATTATAATTGTTCCCCACACGCTCGGCTCTGTGAATTCCAGGTCTTGTTTAAGATGCCATCTTTAAAGACGCATTGGATGAGGCTGCATTTAGTTCCTTTACAGGTGAGTATTGTATTTAACCTTAAGTTCAACATTGACAACAGGGTTTAAAACCTGAGATATGTGTAATTTTATATTACAGTAGAAAAGACACAATCAGGTTACTAATACAATCCAATTTAACATTTAATCTGAGAGTTTGGTCTGCAAGTATTAAACTGACTGTCTTTTGCTAATCAGCGCAATATGCTCTGCTCTGACCCTGAAGTGAGACCTGTATCGTATATCCAGTTGGGTGAATGTTGAAACAATAGCAGCAATAGGTATCGAGGAACCGAAAAGGACAACATTGAAGGGAATAAAAGAGAAATCTGATTAAACAAAAGCCGTGGTTTTATAAAACAGTTGAGCAGTTCAATCCAGCAATTTCTCACACAGTCCCACCAAGGAGAATGCAAGATGTCTGACAGCCTGTAACATCTGTATGGTGCTGTTATTCTGCAGACGTCTAGTACTGCTGGCAATGACTAATATGCTATTTAATTTGTCTCAAATAAGCAAAGCTGTATGTTGCCATTGCTGATACACTCTGTCTAGTAGGGCATTCTGTCATGTCTCCTAGGCAAGCAGTTAGATCTGTGCCTTTTCCCATAAGACTGTTTGCAAACGTCCTTCTCCCATTGGAATATTGTGCTGCCAGAACTGCATGCATGTGGTAAAAAACAACACAATCTGTTATGTTTTGAGAAAGCCAAGAGGGCATACAGGATAAAGTGGACAGATAGCACACAACCTCAGTAATTGGAAAGAGACTTGGCATTTTGCAACATATAGATGTAAGACTCATGTATTGTTTCCTGTAAAGTTGTGCCCTTAGCATCACAAATCTTGCTGCTCTGGCTTTTGGAAGTTGACATTTTTTTTGCTATCCCATGTCTGTCGAAGAGTCGTCCCTGTGCTGAAAGAGTTAAATTTATTCTTCCTGGTGGCTTACAGAAACAGACTCTCTCTCTCTCTTGTGAATACAGCTGCTTGGCACTGGAAGTCTGCACACACATCTATTGGTAATCAATACCTCACCCCACACCAGCTACCGGTGTGAAAATCGATCGTTTAAAACAGGAAACTGATCAGGCTTGTTATCAATGTTGTTCCACATATCAGAGACAGCCAGTTGATTTTTTTTTTTACTTTTTTATAGTTCATTGTTCATGAAAAGTGTGCAGCAAAGGAGTGCTGATAATGTGAAAGCCAACAGTTTCTCAGATTTTTTCCCCAACATGAAAGATACAGTTTCTCTCTGCCGTTTCAGACATTTTGAGGTGCCCATCTGTAGCCTGAGACAGGAGTTTTGTTTGATTGATTTTGTTTTCTTCATCCTCGAATGTGTTCAAAGCAATTCCAGTTGAAAGTTTTAAAACCCTGATACAGGAGTGACAGATCATGTTTTAAAACAAAAAGGTAAAAAAAAAAGATCTTTTGAAATGTTCTCTGAAAAGGTATGCTATTTTTTTCGTTTTCTTTCTTTTTGAAGTTCTCTAGACTGAGGTAATGTAATTGTGGAGGATGCATGTGATTCGGTAGCCCTAACTCATGCCCCCTGCATTCCTGTACCAGCATGACCCTTTCGCACTTTGCTCCGGACTATTTCAGAACGGACTCCTTAGCAACGGCGGTTGTTGGCACTCATTGACACAGACGATCGTGTTTTCTAATAAGAGAGGAATACCATGTCTCATCACAGGAAGCACTACAAATGTGTGCATAAGTTCTAATGATGTAATCTTGTCTTATATTCACACCTTGGAGACGCGTTAGCCAAAGTGGCGTCTTAACACGACATGTACAGCAATCTAATGCCAGAGCACTCTTTGGGACTGATACATGATTTTGGCGGGCAGTTAATAGGTTGATCTGTAATAGATATGGTGTGGGTCTGAGATATCTCCCACAGAGTAATTCAAATTCTCTTTTCCTCCTTGTGCCCTGACTCTTCTGGAGATATGGGCCCAGATGTAACAATGCATTCAACAATACAATACTCACCCTTGTCCTCCTTGCAAGGAGACAACTCTTAAAGGTAAAACTGTCCTTTTTATTTGACTTCAGAGGAAATCCGCACTAGAATTTATATATATTTACCACAGAATGTACCTAAGAATTATTTTCTACTAAATTCAGGACAGGAAGCAAAGGGTTATGGGATATATAGAACTATGTTATACAGCGAATGTTGAGAATTCAAGTTTCTTTATGGGGTAATATAATTTTAACTTCTTTTTGGAACTGACAACATCTGCCCTATGTTCTTTGTAATTATAAATCTTTTTAGGGTTATTGGGAAAAATACTCTGAGAGCCGCAGGCAACTTCAGGAACTCAGGACGAGGCATCTAAAATAGTCTGGGAATAATTCCACTCATGCCGTGTACATTCATATCAGCCCCCTCAGACAGTGTTCTCCTATAAATATATCCCACATGTTAGTTTAAAGGCGATATGCATCTCCGGGAAAATTCCAAACTTTTGGTTTATTTAACAACAGTAAAAACATTTTCTCCCTCTGAAATGAGCGGCACCTCGGACAAATAGTGTATAAATGTTCACTCTGCACAAGGTCTCTTTCTATATGTCTGCACATGGAGGGAAGACCTCTGAACGTGCTCTTCCTTAGACACAATGGATTCCACTGTTAAACTGAAATAGTTTATATATATATATATATATATATAAACTATATAGTTTTTTTTCTTTTTTTAAGAAAGGGAGGTGGGGGATTTCATTCTTAAATCTCCATTTTCAAGCCATGTCACAGTGTCTTTCTATACAGAAAAAAAAACAGAGTATGGGGTTCGGGGGTAGGGGGCAAAAGGAGAGAGGGATGGGGGGGGGAGAGAGTTGGAATTCTTCCAAACGGTGCCTTTTGCTTTCAAGAAAACTTTACTGTGTAAATGTGCTCTTTGTGCAGAGAGCTATTGTTTGAACAGCATTGTGCGTTTGCAATGGGGGGTTGCAATAGTGGTTAGTGGATTGGGATGATGGGGGGGTGTTGAGAGAAAGAATTCGAAAAGGCTTTGACCTCAACGAATTTGGATGGGAGTACATTAGCAGATTATTCAGTAAATTCATGATTCTCAGATAAAGTGGAAGTTCCTCTGTGGTTGGTCTTTTCATTAGCCCCCCTCTCGCCTCACAAAACACACTCACACACACACACACTGGTGTTTTGTTAGTTCTCCTGTGGGAAATGGAAGAGTAGCCACCTCCCCTCCTCCTGTCTCCTACTGTGATGCACCTCCTGAAGGAAAGAGAGAGGAAGAAAAGGAAACTTTTGTTTTGGTTGTGTTTTGAATGCTTGGACTGGATAACAGCAGCAAACAGCAACATTTTCTACAGTTTTCAGTTCTGCTTTGCATAATAGGATGCATGTTCACATTTTAATTATTGCATTTAATTTGATTATTGATACTGCTATTGGCCAGGCAAACTTTGTTATTGTATACCTACCATGTACTTACAAATGGATCTCCAATATATTAGGGGGATCTCATACAATCCACCATGGCAGCGAATCAGGAATACTTTGATGATAATTAGCAATTTAAATGAAAGCTCACCTCTGCTTTAAACAAAAAAGAATTCCTTAATTACTGTCAGATTAGAGATTTTTATGAAAGCATTTATTCATCTGCATGAATTCATTTGTATCTCTGAGAGTAGACCCTATTGAATTGACTAGATATTTACATGGTATACATCAGCATAAACTAAAATAATAAATAAACTAGAGTGTTATAAACTAACTAGCGAGGTTTTATGCTTATTGATGGGTTTGTAATCACAGGTATGTAATTTAAAAAGTGAAGCTAGCAGGTTTGAGCAATTTACACTTTAAACAATGCTAATTCAATACAAATAAGCTCTGCTTTAAGTGATTTTGTTTAAAAACCCAAACCGTAATCTGTCTTCCAATATTATGTAGCCTATATGTGTTCACTTTCTGTGAGTTGTTATGAAATGCATTTAGGAAGAAATGCTGTTTCTCTGCCCTGGGGAGTCATGGGCTGAATCTGTGCAAGAACTCAGGGATTTAATCGAGGGACCACACTCTTGAAAATATTTCCTGTTTTTTTTATCAGGATCAATTTTCTTTTATTGTTTTTCTTGCTTATTTTGAAAACCCCCTTCCTTCTCCAGAGGGACATATCAACCAAAAATAGACTGAGGCCCAAGGTTACTGTGGACCCACAAAAGGATAGAAGGCGCTAAGATGCTTGTGGCTCCTCTCAATGACAAATTGCAATAACAGCCTGAAAGAGGAAAAAAATCTCTCTTAATGGGAGTGGTGTGATTTACTGAGTGAGCTGCTAAAGGTGAGAAAAAACAAAGAAAAATAGTGCCACCCCCCCCATGCACACACACACACCTTGGCTGTGCACCTGCCCAAGACTGTGCCTCTCTGAGCTTTATAGCACCAGCCCATCACAGACAAGTAGCAAGGTTCTGGGGACACTTCAAATGAAATGCCACCCATCAATCCTGTGTGGTTAAACTGTACTAATACATAGATAAGTCATTACTTTGCTATAATTCACCAAAAATAACAACCGCAAATTTGAATGTGCTAATGTTTTGTCTTCCCTTTGTTTCTACAGTAATACATCTGTAACTTTGTATGAGACATCTAGCAAATCCTTAATTTCTGATCCTTAATTTCCATGAATTCAACCCAACACCATGTAGAAAGCCTGCTAGCTGAATCTAAAGGTACCTTTGCTTTTCTGTCACAGGGTTTTACTAGTGGAAGACACTTTGGTGTTCAAAACATCATTTTAAAAGAAACCACTAAGGGATTTTTCTGCACTGTTGAATTGGCAATTGCTCGTAGATACACAACTCTAAATCCCATATGCAAAACTCCATAAGGTGACGTGGCCACAGAAACACATTGATTCCCAGCATTTATCAGGTATGGGGCCGGGCGAGGACGCACTAGCATGAGCAAGAGGTGTGATAGTCATCGAGCAGATGGCACGGATCCATGGCAATCATGTCAAGAGCCTGCTTCGAGACATCTGTCATCAGCAATGGCAAAACAAAGACTGCCAGACAGCAGTGTTTAAGACCTTCAGTCACATAACTTATGTGAGGGTAAGATTGCGAAGGTTTCGATGTTACACACAAGTATCTGAAATTACTGTTTTGTTTTTTTAAGAATTACTTATAAATTCTCTTTTGTTGACTTTTAAGACTTTGTGGTTGATTGTGTTTACCTAATACGAGAGCAGTTCATCAAACGTTTTGTATTACAATTTAGCAATATAAGAACTGTTTAATAAAACAATACCAACAATACCCGAAAAATACGTAAATTCAACCACTTTACATGCTGGATACAGGCCCGACAATACAAATTGTTTAATTATCTGTTTTGTATGTTTCTGTTTTGGAACTGCGGCATCCGAAGATGTTTTTTAATTGTGGGATTAACCTACCAGGCAAAATAAAATATCACCACAAACGCCAAAACAAGTCAAATTTTCATGATACATTTTTATTTTAAATTATACTTTAAATGTGAAATTTGAACTTTCATGTCCTTTGTGCAAACAAAACATTTCCTGCAGCAACTTTCTGGGAATATACCCCCAACAAACAAACACAAATAGAGGCTGCTAAAATACAGCTGTCACTTTCCAGCTGCATAGAATTCATCTGCAAATGTACATTGGCACATGACACACATAGTCCAATATTTTATTGCATTTGCTGTGGTGTCTTTGCTTTTTATGTTACTTAAGAAGCCCACAAAAAGTAACAAAATATATAGTACAAATGTCACTATTCCAGGCAAGACTATTAACAGGTATATAAATCAGTCAACGTTTCTAGAAATGTATATAAATCAATTAAGATTGATCTGATATAAATTCACCAATATGGAAGTCAGTCATGCTGTTATGGGATTTGATCTTCTCCGGTCAAACCTGGTCATCAAGACCACTTAGATGAATTAGTCTATTCAAATCAGGCTTCGATCTGTCGATATGCTCGGTTCATTTTTCTTGTGGTTTGCCCAGATAAAACCTACAGCATTGCAGACCCTGTTAAGAAATGCAAACCTACTGTGCATCATCCTCGCCTGGGGACTAATTTCACTTTGTGGTCACGCAAGCTGCCTCACACTTCATATTCTGCTTCTGAAAGGAGCCACGTGGTCACGTCCTTCCTGCCAAAAAAAGGAGTGTAACATTTCTACTGTTGTGAGCTATAAGGATTCTTTCTCTCCCAGGAGCCCAAATTGTGCTGTTGCAACTTCATTTGTTTAGGAGGTGAGTCAAAGCCTTTTCAAAAGATCTAATGATTTGTTTGCTTAACCTTGCCCCCCCCACCTCCTCCTTGATGCTATCTTTTTCAGTGCAGTGGTATCGTATTGAGGCAACTGACTGACTGGCAACTGAAGGGTCAGAAGTGTACAAGAATGGAGGCAGAAAGGCATGGGAAGGTGAGCATCATCCTGATTAGAGTCAATGTGGCTTTCCTCCATAATGGAGGCTTGTGTGTATTCTTCATTGTAATATGTAGTCATTTTATATGTAGGATTTTAAAGGGTTCAAAAGCATGATCCCAGCAAGGACAGTGTTTGTGAAAGGGGTCCTGTGAGTTATAACCTGGCCCTTTATTTTCTGCAGCATGTGTGTCAATATAGTCAACAACTAGGAAGCACAACCCCTATAATTAATCAATTAATTGAACATCCTCTATCTTTTATTCACTGCTGAAAAATACCTCACTTTCTTTCTCTCTTCAATGTATTTATCTTTACTGCACCGGAAATGCTTTTCTGCAGTTTGAAGGGGAAAAAGTCACATTTTTTAATTTTTATTTTTTATTTTGCCACAAGCACAACCTATCTGAATAATTTAGGTGATGCCCTGTGGAGATTGCTTGGGTGGAGCTCAGCATCTCTAACATTCGAGAGCTCTTCTCCTGAGTACTTCTGCTGAGTAAGAAGATCTAGGTAGGCAGCAGGATTGAAAGTTCTGCCCCCAGTCCTCTTCACTCCTGTGTGTATTGTTTAAAATGGACAATCTGAACTATAAGCATGACTAACGGAGGCAGGGGGATGGAGGGGCGAAGGACTAAATCAGAAAAACAGTGCCAAACAATGCAAAACATGAAGAGACATTTACTAAACTAACACAATAAATTATAAACTGGTATGTGTGAGTTTCACCTCCCTCCCTTCCCCCAACTGTAAAGCAGGTGTCCCAGTGAATATTTTGTTTGCCCCTCCATTCACACAGATACCTTTTGTTTCCTGTAGGAAATGCCTTTTTCTCCCTGGTCCTTAAGAGTCTGTTTGTTTCCCATTCAGTCTGTGTGACTCTCTTTAGAAGGGGGATGGGGTGGGAGTGTGTGTGTGTGTGGAGGGGGGTATGGGGGTTGAGGGGAGGGGGTCCTTTTGCCCCTGTGAAAAGACCCCTGAGGCCTAGCCTGTACTGGCGGGACAGTGTCCCAGGTGCTGAGGTCAGGGCTGGCAGCAGGGGACTAGCCCAAAGGCCTATTGACATTCACAAGCACAAAGTTCTGGGATTAAGCCCAGGGGATATTTCTCCCTTTCTCTCTCTCCCCCTCTCTCTCTCTCTGTGCTTTTGTAAAACAGGAAAAGAAAGCAACCCAGCTGGCCAGGCCAAATATATAATCAATAGTCTTCTAGAAAGAGGGTAAAAAGAACATTCAGCCTGCCAAAACTACAGCCTGAAACAAGTGCCAAATGCCCGGCACAAAGGACACAACCCCATCCCCCCCTGCCTGCCGCAGTCGCTAAACCTAACTTTTTCCATCTTGTCAACACTCGGCTTAACAGTGTATGCCAAGGTTTTAAGCTTGGGGAGCGAGAGGGGTGCAGGGGGTTAGGGAGGCTTTAATGGGACACAAACTGAGGGAGGGAAGGCCTCTGGTGGCTTTCTGGTCCCGTCTCCCTTCTCTGCCTGTTGATTTCCTTTGAAGGGTGCAGGGTATTGAAAAGTCATTAAGGGCTGATAATTGGCGTAATCAGGGGGTGCTCAGGGAGGGAGGGGGGTTAGGGAGGAGAAGTACTCAATTTTGATTTGCAGCCTGACGGCAATGGCTTCCCCCTCTGACTGACAGCCCAATGGAAGTCACATTCTCTTTTGTGAATCCCCCCCCCCCCTTTTTTTTTTACAACACATGCACAACTCAAACAAAAGTCAGTCTCTTGTGTGCCTACCACACTGTCACAGAGCAATAAAACACATTACCCACAGCCCGTACACCCCAGTCTTCTTAAGGAGTGAAATATAGCCTGGGGAAGGGACTAGTAGCTGTTTAGGTGATAATTAAGGCATTTTATCTTAATTTGAGCTGTTAAGAAGTATCCTCTTTTGTGATTTATGACCTCAGCCATGAGGCCCAGGAGCCTATCCCAAAGCCACCAGTATCCTACCAGATGGATCTATAGTGAACAGAAAAAAACAACCCCCCATAAAAAACAAAAATATTGTTACACCCTCAAATGGCTTATGAGCACATGGCTATTTTCACGTGTCTATTTTGCTTTGACTGGCTAATGCGTGGAAAATGCAATCCAGCTTGTCCAGTCTTCGGGATTGCTAATTTGCACAGAGACAGAACATCCACCTTTGATGGCAATCTGATCCGACTTCAGAAGAGAAAGTTGATCTCCAAAGCATTGCGATTCATTTTTTGTTTCTCCTTTGGAAAACAAAGACAAGAATGAAAGAATATGCGGTATCTGTACACACATGCATTCATGCATGTACAATCATAAAAAGAGAAGGGGTAGAAATGTGTGTGCAATAAGAGGGCTGCACTGAAACTGATTCCCTTCCCCTGCAAATATTTCACTGAATGATGAGTTTCCTAAGGTCATAATAATATTTCTTTTGGAAACAAACACCCAACAATGATAACACATTGAACAAGACATTGATATGATACCTAACTTGATACACAAACATTTCCCAGTAATATAAATAAGTTCAACAATGAATTACGAAAGCAGAACATACATACAGAGAAAAGACACAACAACAAATACAACATTACAAGAATGGTCAGTAAATATTAACAACTAGTATTACTGTTACCACGAACTAAAAATAACAATATTCTTTTATATTAAATCAAACACATAAAATATTTCATAATGACTTCCTGTGAAAATGCTGTATGTGTTGTATGAACTTCCTGTCTATGTCACTATATCTTAAATAAAACACGACCTCAATTTGAGATATCTTGAAATTGGGTTTAATTTATATCCCGAACTGAGAAATATCTCAAATTTTATTTCTTGGCTTGCAATGGCCATATTATTAGGTTATTGATTATTACTAGTTATATAAACAAGCAAAACTTAAACGGTCTCTCTCTCACACACGTCATCAAACAGTGACCACAGCAGCGGGATTGCAGGTTGGATGACTTACTCCTACTAAATATATATAAAATGTGTTTATATTATGTTTTATTAACAGTTAGGATGTATTAATTAAAATGCTTCTGTGTGTGTATATATATATATATATATATATATATATATATATATATAAAACACTTCAGGTGTATCCGGGCCATGGTTGGGGACTTAATCCCCGTTCTCCCGCGCACACTGTAACGATTTAAATTATAGCATGTAACTCATATCATGTAATTATGTTTCTTCTGCACACATTTTTTCCTCAAAGAACAAGGACCAATTTTCATTTTGTAATTACAGCACTACTCAACAGCACGACGCTGTCTACAAAGCTGGCCGAGGTGAGGTGTAGCTGCGTCAGGTGCGCATTCGTGTGGCGCAGATTCCCGCAGTTCTGCGCCGATCTGAGCGGCTCCACCAATGGGATCGAGGGGATTCTGCAGATCTACAAGAGCGCGATTTGTGTGATCTGGCTGGAAAGCTGTTTGTGGAAACGCTTGTTGAGGCGATATCTTGTCCGTCAGTCTCGTTCATTGCTCATGTGAAGAGTGTAATGTTGTCACAAGCAGGCAGCACTATCAAAGTGTGTATTTGAAATGGCCTACCTTGGTGTTTGTCTTGATGGCATCGTTCACAGACGTTTCTCCAGTCGCCCCTGTTTGTTTTAACATGCATCAATCCAAGCTGTGGTTACCTTGGTTTGTATTTCCTTGTATTCAGTATGATTCCCTAAATCTTGTATGGATACAGTACTGTATACTGTATGGATCTGCATGTAGTGATCAGTTAAGTTTAATTCAGTTAACAGCTCTCATGAAAATGTTATGTTTTCTATTGTATGCATTTGATGCAGACAGAAAATAAACTGCATGTCATTATGAAAAGGGGGTTGCTTTAAATAGCAGCCATATCTGCTTGCTATGGAGTGAAAAGTAATGGAAAAGATGTAGGAGAGCAACAGAAGAGGAGAGTCGAACCAACATCAGGAGATATTCTGTCAGCCATTAGTTCTTCCTACACAAAGGTGTAGAGAGATTTCGCCAAGAAAACATCTCGCTCAAGAGCCATCATAAACCTGGTGATTTGATTAGCTGAGAAGGACCTCTTGCTCTGTAATAACATTCAATTGATTTCATTGGAAGAGTCCCTCCCACCTTCCCAAATAACACAATTATGGAGGCTGTCCCTGGTTTAACTCCTGAGACTTGACAAGAATCAGGTTCCAAGGTGGTGTAGCTGCAGGCAAAAGTTAACTCAATCTTAAGCGGAGAGGAGAGGAGGAGGGGGTGGGGAGGAGGGAGTTTTTAATGAACAATGTAGACCAGTGTTCTCAACATGTCATCCCCCCCAGGCCTGTAAAAGAAAAGATGCCATTGGATCCAAGATAAACTCTTTTTACCTCCTGAGCAAAACACGGGTATTCAGAAAAAATGTCTGTGCTTTTACTTTTTAAGGCGTTCATTGTTAACACCTGAATTTCGTTCCCCCCCCCCCCCCGCTGTTCACTATGTCTTGTTGTGTTTCCAGTTCTAGGTGTGATTCTTTGACAGAAACAAAACACCTTGCTGGTTTAAGATTCCAACAATTCCAACTTCTCTGAGCTGACAGTAGAGAAGGGGAAATTGTTATTTTTAAACTGGCCATGTACCGTAATGCATCATTTCACTTTATGACCTGCTACTCTGCCCCACCTTCACACTTCCCACTGGCTTGTTTGAGTTTTTGTTGTAAATATTACGTACATGGTTTGTTAACATAGAGGAAATAAATAAAACCAGGGATACAAATACCTTATACAATTATTAAGGTTGACTAGAATCATAATGCTAATACAATATACATTAGGGTTCAAATACATTTGCCTTTTCTTAAGTCGAAACAGAATGATGACGGTGTCCTGAAGCAAAATGTGAGTCAGCAGCCAAACTGGGTAGAAAAGCAGTTAGATAGAGGCAAAGGAGATTTGTGCAAGGTCTTCACAATCTTATTTTGCAAAAGGAGTAATGATACTGGAGCATAAACACTAGTCCTTCCTGGTTATACCACCAAGTCTGGGATGTGAATTGAGACTGTCAGTAAATAGTTCTGGAGTTATTGTGGTGTTATAAAGAGACTACTATACACTTGTGGCAGAACTGTCAAAGAATGGGTGAAACTGGTGAAATACCAGGTGGACACTAAAAAGAAACAAATGCACTTTTTTGCAATAATAATAGCACTAGACTCAAAACTGTTTTTGGAGTAAAAACTTTTTTTTTTTTTTTTAAATAGGCTATTTGTTTTTCTAACCCACCCCAAAAAAAAAGAAACTTGGAGGTGCAGAATCATTTTAGGATGTAATGGATTTTTTTTTTTTTCCCCATTCACCAAAAATTCCCATAGTTTCCAAACCAGAACAAAGAAAGCACTGACGTTCTGATAAGAAAGACAAAAGTATTGTTACTCATGGAAGTTAACCATTGACCTGTGACTGGTGTTTCTGAGATAAGGCAGCATTTTGTTTCTTTTACTGGAGCAAAGGAGCTGGAATTTCTCGTTTGCTTTCTGGGGGTAAAATGGAAGAGGAAGGCAGCTCCCAAATAGTAGAGCTCTGTCCATAAATTAAAGAGAATGGCCATTTTTTTTAACTTTCACCTTCCGACCTGTTAACACCCTTTGAAGGGGAATTTCATCAATGCACTCATTAGAACTTTTAGAGCACTGAAAGAAATACAATTATTTTCCCCCCATACAACATAATGGTAAAAACTATAAGATTAGGGCAAGCAAGACAAGGTTTATTAGCATGATTTAAACAGTGAACTAAAGTGTAAAAAAAGAATCATAATGCATCGGATGAAATAAACTATTAATTTGCTAATAAGAGAGGGCATTTCAGACTGTTTACTGAAACTAGTTTGCTTATACCAACACATGAATGTCTAAATGTTTTACAAACACTTACGCTATTTTGTTTTGTAGATTTATGCTGAATTTCACTTGGATGAAAACTGAGAAGCAGATGCTACAGGTAAGGATTTGATTTCCAATATGTAATTACAAGGAGAAATGTCTAAGATTAGAACATAGGTTTGCTGTTCCCTGCAATTATCATATGAGAAGGAGTGAAATGTGTTTTATTTTAAGCTTTCTTTTGCGGTTTGTAAGAAGATACCTATAAGAATGTATAGTGCTCTTTTAATAATGCAATGTAATGAACTTAGTGTAATTGCACTTCATTGCTTCAAAACGCACACCTCAGTTTATCTTGATTTATTTCGCTGCAGCTCTGCCTGGTGTTCGTAGGCCTTTTGCAAATGTAAGCTTGAACTGCCAATCGTAGTGGGAGATGCTAACTTTCACATTCCTGATTTGTTTGTTTTTGTTTGTAATTGGAGTGACCAGTTTAGTGACCCTGCAATGGGAACAAAATCCCATATAGATTCTCAGATGTCTGACTAGGAAATTGAATTGTTAGTCGGCTCCGTGCAGCGCTGCAATGTCTGGTTCATTGTTAAAGAGCCCATATACACAAATCAACGAGACCAATGAAAGCGTTATAGTAAGTTACTTCAGCATTTGATGTGCGCAGTGTCTGTTTTCGTGCTCAGCGGTGGAGACATGAATAAATAATGGTAGGATTCTACGTGCATCCTCCACATAATTTGGGAGATGAATTCGCCATTCTGACCTGCATTTGAATGTCTGTCTCTATGCATTATTAAAATTATCATTGGCTATTAGCAACATGAAGCGATATACTGTTAATGACATGTATAACCTATGCTCTGTACTTAAACAAGAAAACAATGCTCATGTAGCTTTTTAGGAAGTTTGCCAATTGCTCATTGCTCTTAGTTGGCAATTTCATAATTTGTGAACGTATTATGGGAAGGTGTCTAATGCAGCCTTAGCGACATAATTGGTTGAGAGACGTGTTGTACACAACCTAACATTGACAGTACCCTTTACACACTGCCATTAAAACTAATGATGAGAAATATGGTTTCTGAACCTCCCAATTGTCTCCAGTTATGAGCTTCATTATCTCCCATTTTACTTTAATTCATAAAATTTGTATGAATGGCTTGACTTTTAGTTTTTAAAATGTAGAAAAAACAACTAAGTTATAGCAACATTTTATAAGCTGCAATAGCCGCAGTTTTCATTGTTAGCTCTGCTTACATTTGTGTACTCATGGGGGGTGGGAAAAATCCCACCGGAAGAAAGTCAATATAACACAGAAAGCTGTAGTATGTAATTGTTAGATGTTGGATTTTAAGCAGACATAATCATTGTATAATTCATTTGACATATAAGATGCTTAGAAAAGCTTTTTCATCTTTGAACTTCGAAGCGCTGTTCAAAAATGTTTACCCCCATGCAAAGTAAAACAAGTTGTGGATTGCAATGTAAATCTTTCACTGTGCTAATGTAAGTTTCTACAGACAGTGTATATATTTATTTTAGATTTTGTAATATAAGTAGCTTGTATTTCCGTTTTTGGGAGAAAAAAAAAATCTAACTTTAAATGAAGAAAATACTTAATGAATATGTCCATTTAGCCAAGGTGAAGGCCAAAGTTCGAAGATTTGGAGCAGTTTCATATAAATGTATATACCCATGTACATGTACAGTCCAGAGATCCATGGCACACATTTGCAGCTGTTTTCTGCAAGGCAACGTGGAGTATTAATGAACAATATTTCAAGGAAAATCATACAATAAAGTTATACTAATCACTCCAGTCTAATTGAGTTGCTGCCATGTTGAAAACATACAATTTCTGGGACTTAAATATAGGCAATATATGGCCCAATTTAAAGGAAATTAGCCTTTTTACATTTAGCATTTAAGAGATTGTCAAAACTCTGAAGGTATTGTCAAAGTCAACCCCAAATATTATACCAGGTTACTGGTTGTCTGGAAGTCAAGTGTGAAACAACTCAGAATTTGCTACAGTAGGGGCTTTTTTGAAAGGGAACATGGAAGTTTCTGAAAGTCATGTTAAGCTCTTTGGTATAATGGTTTTCTTGAACACAGCGCATTACAATTTTAAGTCAGTGTTAAATAAGTAAATAAGTGTGTCACTTAAATAACTCTAGGGAAATAGTCAGATTAAAAATAGTTTCCAGATTACCACTACTTGTTAGCTTCCGGACCCAGAATCCCACCTTGAAAGGTGCTTGCCCTTCAGAGATGGACAGTGGGTTCTGCATGGGCCTTCTTGTTAAGTGTTTTGAGATCCTGACTGTAAGAAAAGATGGCTGAAGGGTGACTCTCAAAAGGAAAGAGAAGTTTAAATAAATCTTTTAGACCAGACATTTGTTGAAGTAGTCTTTGGAAAACATTCAAAACTGACGTTGGGTTGATTTTCAAAACTTTTGGAACCAAAATAAATAAATAAATGCGAGAGCCTTCACTGCTTACAACAACAAAATGAGATACTGGAAGCATTCATAGCATCCTGCTCCGATAATCAGGGTCACACTGGTGCATTAATACAAGTCTGAAATAACCATTTCTTATACATGTCACCATTACGATCTTCCAGACATGACTGTATAATGTCAGGTTTCTGCTGAGGAAGACAGATTGTGAGACATAGACAACTTTAAGGAGTTTTACAAGCAGCAGTGCCAATGGAACGTGCCTGTGGCTGCTTTTCCCAGTCACCATTGCACTTCTTTTCAGGAGCAAGTAAGATTTTCCTACCCTCCCTACAAGTGTGCAGCCCACAGCAGATTGCTTATTTCAAATGTGTTTCTTGGCTCAAGCCGCCCTGGCAGGGAATCAAAGCCTTAGCCTTCCATTCCAGCGGCACGTCTGCTAACCACTAAGCCATTTAGCTGGTAATACCAACAACAAACACTTTTATGGGCCCTAGGTACATTGGATTTGAGCTGCATTTGGAGTTGCCCAGTGGATAACGGCACAATTTCTGAAGCAGTTTAAAATGTATTACATAAACTCATCAGTTCAGGCATCCCCCAATGCTTTTTTTTTTTTCCAGTAACTTTAATTTTTTCCCTCCTGTAAAGCAAACTCCCTTTTATTGTAAGGTGTAGCTTACTTGTCAAGAATGATGTTATACAGGTGGATTGGGAAAGCCAAAACACTGTGTATATCCACGTTCAGCACAAGTATCAGAGGTGTTTACTGTCTGGCAGTTCTCTGCCAATGTGCTGCCCTGGAGAAGTTTCCACGTTGACAAGTTCAGTGAAGAACTTTTTGTGTCTGACCCTCAGTCTCCTAAATCTAATCTTGAAACTGCCTGAGAATGTGACCTAGTAGTGCTTCTTCGAGGTGGAGTAATGTCCACTATCCACTCCATTCATTTAATTGAGAAGGTTTTTATAAAATGTACAGCTTATGGAGAAAAACTAAATAAAAAAAAGACTTGGTACATGTCTGTATTGTTAAGTTGTTGCATATGAACAGAACATTAATATTCAAAGATCTGTTCCACCACAAAATTTGTTTTCCACTGAAAACCCAACTTAAATTACATATTTAGTGTGGCATTTAAAAAAAAAAAAAAAAATTACTGCTAGATTTTGAACCAGAACATTCCGAAAATCAGAAAATCTGCAGCAAAAATCTCTAAAAATGGCTTTGCCTGTACTATTATGTTATTATAGTGCACTTTATGAAATGTCATAATTTGTGCATGCTTTGTTGCAATTAGAATCATGCTGGCGTATCTGTAATATTTTCTTATTAAGATTATTAAGATTCTATATTTAGGCGTACTTCGAAAAAAAAAAAAAAAAAGCCAGCAGTGATAAGCCATTAGGTGCACACAGTCCCCAGGATTTACTTTGCTAAGCACAGTATTTGCCATGGGGATTTGGAATTCAGTATTATTAAATCTGAGGATGGCTTTCACTCAAATTCTAAGTGACAGGCATACCTGTGTACGGTTTCTTGATGCAGTCTTTGTAGACAAGTTTCAAAATAAATAAATATATAAAAAAATAAATCTGCTTAAAATATAATCTTGTTCCCCTGCAGCGACGCAGGAAAAATCTATTTTGACTAACTCTACTATAGCTGTGTTGCCGAAAGGTCCCTAGCGGTCTATTAGCAATTAGCTGTAATGCTTAAATTATTGTGGGACTGCTCTAAGTTTACTCAAGAGTACAGTGTTACTAACAAACTCAAGTGGAGTTATTATTTTTTTCTCTCTTTTCTCAGCATTAATTTTCCTGTTAAATGCTCTTTAAAATGGTACAAAATGCAAACAGCAGGCACCATAAGGAGGCACATAAAACACCAAAATGCGGTTACTGGCACAGAAAAATGAAGAAGCCAAGTTCTTAAGCAAAAGCACATGGAAAAGAGTGCCATGTCTTGCGCCAGTTGGTACTACAGCTGTGGTAAAGAGACAAGGCGGGGATAATGGGATAAAGTTTTCTCGAGTCTTGGCACAACTAAGAGCTGTAGAATTGGATGTCCATTACTTTCAATTGAGTTCTGAACCTATAGCTGTTAGTTCCATGTAGCTTTTTACCGGTGTCTTGATTGTAAACTGTATTTGATAGTTCCCTACTGTAGAGTGTCTGGGTACAGTGATTTGGGATACTGCTCTTCATGAGAATACACAATTATAAAAAGGCTGGATATATATATATATATATATATATATATATACACTCACCTAAAGGATTATTAGGAACACCATACTAATACTGTGTTTGACCCCCTTTCGCCTTCAGAACTGCCTTAATTCTACGTGGCATTGATTCAACAAGGTGCTGAAAGCATTCTTTAGAAATGTTGGCCCATATTGATAGGATAGCATCTTGCAGTTGATGGAGATTTGTGGGATGCACATCCAGGGCACGAAGCTCCCGTTCCACCACATCCCAAAGATGCTCTATTGGGTTGAGATCTGGTGACTGTGGGGGCCAGTTTAGTACAGTGAACTCATTGTCATGTTCAAGAAACCAATTTGAAATGATTCGACCTTTGTGACATGGTGCATTATCCTGCTGGAAGTAGCCATCAGAGGATGGGTACATGGTGGTCATAAAGGGATAGACATGGTCAGAAACAATGCTCAGGTAGGCCGTGGCATTTAAACGATGCCCAATTGGCACTAAGGGGCCTAAAGTGTGCCAAGAAAACATCCCCCACACCAGTACACCACCACCACCAGCCTGCACAGTGGTAACAAGGCATGATGGATCCATGTTCTCATTCTGTTTACGCCAAATTCTGACTCTACCATCTGAATGTCTCAACAGAAATCGAGACTCATCAGACCAGGCAACATTTCTCCAGTCTTCAACTGTCCAATTTTGGTGAGCTTGTGCAAATTGTAGCCTCTTTTTCCTATTTGTAGTGGAGATGAGTGGTACCCGGTGGGGTCTTCTGCTGTTGTAGCCCATCCGCCTCAAGGTTGTACGTGTTGTGGCTTCACAAATGCTTTGCTGCATACCTCGGTTGTAACGAGTGGTTATTTCAGTCAAAGTTGCTTTTCTATCAGCTTGAATCAGTTGGCCCATTCTCCTCTGACCTCTAGCATCAACAAGGCATTGTCGCCCACAGGACTGCCGCATACTGGATGTTTTTCCCTTTTCACACCATTCTTTGTAAACCCTAGAAATGGTTGTGCGTGAAAGTCCCAGTAACTGAGCAGATTGTGAAATACTCAGACCGGCCCGTCTGGCACCAACAACCATGCCACGCTCAAAATTGCTTAAATCACCTTTCTTTCCCATTCAGACATTCAGTTTGGAGTTCAGGAGATTGTCTTGACCAGGACCACACCCCTAAATGCATTGAAGCAACTGCCATGTGATTGGTTGGTTAGATAATTGCATTAATGAGAAATTGAACAGGTGTTCCTAATAATCCTTTAGGTGAGTGTATATATTCAATTCCTCACCATTTGTGGACTTTTTATTTTCGTTTAGGAATGTCAACCAAATTCAGTACTTTCAGTGAGAGAATTAAACGTTGAAATGTAATAACTGTGTTAAGTGCAGTAAGTATTTTTTTCTTCTGATGATGTGTAATGAAGTCAAGTCTAACAACACAGCCTTTAAAAAAAATACAGCCACATAATGCTATTGACATAAATGGATGTCTTCTCTGTCCCTTAGTATGATGAAACATGGAGATTTTCAGCAGATACCTCTCCTGCATTGTTATAAACACATTTCAGCATTGAGGGCAGAATGACTTGGGACAGACTCAATTTCCTTTAGACGCAACAAGATCATTTTTATCTGCTCTTACTTGTTGTAGCCTTTAATTGATGCTGTTTTCAGTCATCTTAAGTGCCTTGGTAGAGATTCCACAGAAATAATCTGAGTAGCAAATGCTTTCATGTCTGCCTTCATCAGTGTTGTATGAAGGCTAATGCAAAAAACATTTCCTTTAACGCAGTGTAATATTGTAATACTATTACGCTTGTTCTTCTAGCCCTGCTTGTGTGATCAGTTCTAATAATAATAGTAATGATGTGAAATGCACAGTTTTGTACTGCAAACATATTCTGCATATAATAGTGTAATGTCTATGCATATACATTGTTCATTGCATCTTTTGTTATGGATTTCCTTATTAAGTTTTTAAGCTTTCTCATATTTGTAATGCATTCACTAATGGACATTTAGTGGAAGATCTTGTTAGGTGCAAGTGGAACAGGAAGACAGGCTAGGCTTATAGTGTGAGGGGAATAAATGTCTTTATCACATATAAAGTCCTAAAAGTGGGTCAGGGTACATTGAAAGTTTGGTAAAGCACTTCCAAATAAAAAAGCACTGCTTGGCAAAAACTTAGAAAACAAATTCATAGATACTAATGGTCACAATGAGCCTCTTTGACATACCTGAGGATCTGGGTAGTTGAGAGAAACCCTCACATAATCAAAAGGTACTCTGGCACAGTCTCCTAAAAAGCAAGTGGCGAAACCCCTCAGCGTTCTCACTTTTCCTCCCAGCTAAATGAGTTGCATCATGGGAGCTCTGAGTCCTCACTGTGACACATTTATTCATGAGCTGGTCTGATCCATAGGCATCGGAAGTGTCAAGTGCAGCGGAAGGCGGTAATCGGGCAGACTGACTCTCCTCATAGACTTAGCTCAGTGAGGCTTCCCTCAGTAATGACTCAGAACAGATTTGTGTCGCTGCATTAAGCACCACAGCTTTAATGTCTTATTGTAACACCAATGAACCATACCTGGGGCAGCTTGTGGGCATCCAGGACAGGGGTGATTAGGCATGCTACATTAGTGTGCTTGAGCTCAGGCTCCAATCAGTTCCCTGACACGAGGCCTAGTCAAAGCAGAGGTGCTAAAGGGAAATGCCTCAATTAGCGGCCTGACTGTGGAGTACATTCTTGCAGAAGTGACAGTTTTCTGATGCTTGCGAAGGAGAGAAAATAGAAAGCAGTGTCTATGAAAAGTCAACAGGAGTCATCACCCCCCCTAGTACTTATGCTTAATCCCCCCCCATAGCTGCAGATACAAGTTTGAGCCGAAAACTGAAGTCTTCTGCTGTCTCCAGTACCTCTGTTTGGTTGTCTTGAATCTGTCATGTATCTACAGCATTTCTGTTCATATAGACGGGAAGTGGTGCAGCTTCTATTCTGAGTTCAGGCTGGTCAGCTCTGTTTTTTTTATTTTTTGGGGAAGGTTTTCATTGTCAATCTGCTCCTGTAATAAGGAGTCATCTTTACAGGGTTCTATATTTAATGGCTTGTATATGTCTTCTGCTTGGTTTGCTTTTTATGAAATTCTCCTTGAATTTTGGATACTGGGCTATGTAAAAAATAATAAAAGAAATGCATCTTTACAGGGCCAGTTTTAATATCCTTTCATTGGCTTCAGGTGAGTGTTGCACAACACTGGTTGTCTGACTATTCATATGGTGTTTATTTGTGAGGGGTAGAGAGTGACCCTGACTGAACGGCTGTAAAAGGCACAGTGAGGAGAAAGTTGATTCACCTGGCCAAAGGGGAGAGGGTTCATTTTTCATGTGACTGGGGTGTTAGGGTTTATTGCCAGGTGAATCAGTTTCCCGCATTTGTTCCCAACAGTGCTGATTGAAGTCATCCTGTTGTTTTAGTGTGCCAGTGATCTGGATGTGCGATTGAAGTTTTTAGGTCACAACTTATGTTAGTTTACATGCCCTGTAAGATCCACTTTTTTCTCCCGTAAAACAAGAGCAGCTAGCTACATTGTAAGTTTGCGGGCTCAGAAATGGTACAGTTTGATCCCTAGATCTAAGCTTAGTTTAGCTCCAGTGTAGGATGGATAGCTTTTTCCTCTGGTTTGGGGCTGACCGAGGTAAAATCAGATTTGTTTGTGCCATCGAGCAAATGGTTAGTCTATGAAAATATGCCAGGAATCCTAACTGAACCCAGGTGAAAATATGCCCAGGTCAGAAATAGTTTTTCAAGAACAGCATTGTCCGTCAAGAACCTTTTTTTTTTTTTCTTCTTTCCATCCCTTTTCGACTTCTTGTATTTCTACACCGCAAAGGGTCGAGCGCTTTGGCCCAGGATATGAAGTGCTCCATATATATATATGCACTCTGCTTGTAATTATAAACATAATTAAGTGCTGGCATCTGGATGGCAGTTCTACAGCTGAAATCAAAGGGCAGCAGCAGCTCTCCTCAGCACAATGTTTAGAATTCACAAGTTCGCATTCACCAGCGAAATAATTCATCATCTGGTGGTCAGGCTTTTCAACAGCCACGACCACAGGCCACCACACCAAACGATTTGAACAAGCGTCAAGACTGCAGCTCCTCGGTTCCAAGCGAGACTGTTTTGAATACCTCATCTGAAAAATCCTGACGGCCGATGTAGGCAAGCGAGGAGGGGAAAGGAAAAAAAAGTTTCTGCTTCGTTTTTTCCACAGCCCAGGAGAATTTCCATTCATCAGCTGCTGGGCTGTGTTTGCATACTTGTCAGACGGCTTAACTAAGTCCTCCCAAACCAGGTGAGAAGTTGCCTGTGCGCTGGAGCTTTGTTAAATGGAAATTAAAAAATGATTAGCTATTAAAGCAGTTAGATCTCAGAGAGGAGTCATTTAATATGTTTGCTTTTCTTTTTTTATATATAAGAGGTGGAATTTCCAAAAGCTTTTTTTCTAATGTCCATAGCAGCTCTTTTGTTTTCCCCTGAGAGGCGGAGAGGGGGGTAAAAACGTTATTTGCATTGAAACTTGGGCTACGATTTACATTACTTTCTTTCCTTTGAAATCATTAATGGTACTGAATCCTCCAAGTGAATGTTGTGTTTGACCATCTTGTAGCAGGTAAATACAGTCAGGTATCGAAGACGTCATTAGCTGGTGTGGTGGCGGTCCTGCTTTACTTGTCGTGATTGATCATCGGGGAGTGTAAAACTAGTATTGTCAGTCCTGGAGGGAGGTGTCCAGTGAGACGCAATGAAGCGAGATACCTTAAAAAAAATTCACATAGGGTACTACACTTTGCAAACTAAACATTAAAATAAAAACTAAAATACTATAAATATCACTCAGGATGGCATATTTCATAATAAATTATCATACAGCGATAAAGCCGTTAAATTCAGAAATGCTCTTAGGATATGTATTTCTTATTTTATTTTTTGAATACTAGAAGCTCTCTGACGTACAGTGAAATGCAGGGCTCTTCCCCCTCTCTGACTTCCTCCCTTCTCATTCAAATTGTGGGCCAGCCCCCCTCCCCTGACACACATAAACAAACTCAATTAGCTAATGATGTGACTGAGGCCATTGGAGGGCTCTAATTAAGGGTTATTGGCTGTTTGACGCCAGCTCACTGGCTGTGATTTATAATGGCTGCCCGAGACTTTTACGGAACATGTGATTGCCGGCTGGCTGAATGTGCGGATCATCTTAAAATCCATGCAAACTGCAAGGTTTCATTATTCCTCCTTTCCCGATTTATGCTTTGTTCTGATGTACTGTGGAAAAAGAATGGCTGTGATAATTTGATAAACCACAATATATCACTTGCCATATAAATACAATCTCGATCAATATTAATCTTACTTGCTCCCAGGTAATTTATATTTCTTGGTACACTGTCCTTAAAATACAGGAAACTGAGTTGTTCCTTCTTTCTTGGTTTTAAAATAATTTTCAATGGTTATATAAAGTGGTTAAGAAAATCATAAAAATAACTGAAATGCCAGAGATTTGACAGCTTCTATAAAACAGTTAAAATTCTTTCAATGTATGTATTCTTAGAAATTATAAGCTTTATTGTATATAATGGTTTGTGATTTATTAAACTAAAAACCTAGAACTTGTAGCGTCTTTGTGACTAGATGGTCCAGTGCAGGTTGTGTAGTAGACATCTGTCTCTGGATCAATACGTCAACTCCAGTTCCTGTCTGCTCACTTGTCCAGGTTTCTGTTTTCACCAGAATGTTTTATTTTTAAACGGGATTGGTTTCCTTTCAAAACAATAAACATATGATGTACTTTTAGTCTTTTGTCTGTGGTAGAGATTCAGTCAAAGACCCAGATTGGATCATGACACTGGATGTTTGCTTCCTGTGAGCTGTTCTCTGGAAACTGGACATCAAGCACTAGCTTTGGTTTGTTCCCTTGGTGACTGGTTCCACATTTTTATTTGGGGATGGATGATATTGAGAAATTTGACCAACTTGTTAGTGGCAAACTACAATCCAAACTACAACATTACCTGACTGTCACTAGATTGATTTAATTATATATATAAAGTAAAAATAAAAAAAGTATAAAGTAAAATTCTAATTAACGTAGTTATAATGAAATAGGATTTCCTTTTACTTCATCCTTATCTAATTGGGCCATCTGCTTCACAAGGCCTTTATGGTGAAACTAAGAGTAGTCAGATCATTACAGTAAGTAAGGTGAACTTGACTTTGAAACAAGTGAAATCATATTGCTACTTTAACCTAGCCAACATTGAAGAGTTAATGTTCCAGTCCACACAGACTGTTGAACGTGACGCACTGTCTCAGAGTGGGAAAGTTTAACAGGAAAAGCAGTCTAAAAAAGGTCCCAGCTCAGTCAGGGTGAAGGAACATTTTCCTTGGCTGCCTCTTGACATTTTTGCACTTGTTTTTCCAATTTGCTTAACTACAGCTCAATGGTTTTCATATTTGGAAATCACAGAGTTCCTATTTTTATTCCGGTGGAAGTAATGTTTTTATTACCATTGTGGGACTAATTTCATTTTGTTCAGATTTTCTGTGCACCCCTCCGTGCACCCCACCCCCCCTCCCTAAAACTCAGATCCTCTTCCTACCATCATTGTTTACATTCTCAGAAAGTTTTTCAAACTTGATCACACAATACTCAATATGCAGAGAAAGCTCTGGCTGGATTAGTGATACTTCTTGTCCTCATAATGTAGGGACACCTACACATTCCACATTTTTGACACACCTCAAAACCACCTGAAAATATATTTTAACCATCATTGTATATCAAGTTTGTTACTGTATCTGACCTTTTTATCCAGTGTATCCTGTTGTACTCCCTATTGGCACCAGTTCTCTTATAAGTACTTCTGAGAATCGCATCAATCAAGGAGAAGTAACACTACATAGTCCACTGATGTATGTTTTTTTGATTAGTGTAGCAGGAAATATATAATTGTTATAGAAGCTATTCAACATTAAAATAAGTTTATATTAATGTTAAGATTTTTTTTAATTGACTGAGATTTAAACTTTTTTTCACCTCATAAAAGAATCAAGCTCCCTGAATCATTATTAGATTATAAGCACTGTCATGACTATTTTGGGTGATCATGGGTTTAGGTAGGACTCTTGCATATTTTATTATTTTGTTGATGTCAGTTATATTAACATAAAAATATATATTTGGACACACAAATACATTGTGCAACAGAAAGTTAAAAGCCGAAGTATATTAAAATTAGTCGAAGTCTCAAGCCTGATTGTTTCATTACTCTTCCCTTCAACTTCAATCAGAACTGACAGGACCAACCTTATTTAAACGTATGGACGAAACATTTTAAAATGCAGCCAAATCTCGTCTCCCTGCACTCCCAGAAATGAAGCTTTGAATTGAACGCTTCTCTTTATCAAAGAGTGATGAAAATCCCCTCCCCCCACCCCAAGAACAATTTCCTTATTATAAGAATTTAAAGGCTAAATGACGTTTACAGCTCTGGTGCATTTAATTTTACCTTCTGTACCAAAGAGGATGAAAACTGGAATGTGAGAGAGTGGTCTATTTATATGTTAATGCACAGTATATATGCTTCCAGGTTGCAAGGCTTGTGTATGACATTCAGACCACGCATACCAAAACGGGCTCTTTATTCCGTTTTCTTTGAGAAAGGGGGTGGCTTTCTGTCCCCCTGGTTTTGGAAAAGAAAGGCAATTGGTGTGCAAATGCCTGAGTCTCACTAATGCAGCCGGCCCTCCCCTCTCCTTAGACCCTAAGAAGACAGTTTTTTTGGAAATGTCAGAGAGGGGAGGCCTCCAATGGCCTTTGAAAATTTCATAGGTCACCCTACACAATGGCCACTTTGATAGCAGCCCTGTACAAATGTAAATCAGCAAATAGAAACAGAATGGGGTTTTCTAATGAGTAGGGGCTCCCTCAACTCAATCCTTTTTTTTTTAAGGGTAGTTGGTGTCTTTTTCAAAAAATATTTTCAGGGAATTTACTATTGAGGAATTTGTAGAACGATCTGTCACTAAAAGAACAGCATGAGTACAGCAGAGTTCCGCAATTTGTGATTTTTTTTAAATAGACTTCTATTACATTAGCATTTTCATTGCAGAGTAATAATGTTTTGAATTAAGTTTGTTAGTCTCCACTGCCATCAACAACTGGAACAGACACACCAGCCCGGGTTGTATCGGTGTAAGCTGGTGACACAAGTTACGTTTTTTTTTCCACAAACTTCCTCTGTTCAAGCAACTGTGTGCCAAACTCAATAGGTATTCAATCCAGCACTTTTCAGACATGACTTAGGAAAATCTTGTGCAATGTTCTCAACAAATATACTTCTTCACAATCAAAGCAAACCGATACTGGCAGTTTTGCTATACAAACAGGTTAAATATTTAGGATGAATGGTGTTTCTTTTGCGTTAATACAAATAAGGAAAAGGTAATATGTACGGTTATAATGTAAGTGAATCTTGAAAGAAACATTTCAGTAGGGATATTGTGTAGGGTGACAGCCCAGTGATTTGTAAGCCTTACAAAAAGTTATTCTGCTGCAAGTCATGAGAGCCAGTCAGTACCTTGTGTTACAGTGACAAATTTGTTTACATAAAAGCAATTGGAAATATGAGAATATTTTTTGTTTATTGCTGTTTTTCTTCCGTTGAGATTGTCTTGTGAAAGGATGTGTGATGCAGCCGTGACACATACACTTGCTTTTCCTGTTGAACCCTAAGGGGAAGTTTCTTTTCACCACCTTTGTGTTGGAAAGTTACATGCAGGTATTAATTTCAGACCATTTTTGGGCAGCCATCAAAGCACTTAAAATCCATTGAATTGTACATTAGCTGCGTTCTCTCTTTACATTTTATCCTGGAATATCAGTGGGCCTAAATCATAGTTATTTTGTGCTTCCTCATGACTACCTGACTGATTGGAGCATTTTCTATTTGTAAAGTGTGTGTTCTGTTAAACCTTGCTCCCTACCTCACCTTAATGTGTTTGTGTGTGTGTTTTCCCCCCGTATCCAAGCAACGTCTAGGGTTTCACTTTACGTTCCAGAGATATTTGACTGCTTGATTAGACCATTATCATAGTTTATACCACAGACATAATTGGTTTGTCAAATTTAACATTTTTGATACAGTATGTACTAGAAATACAGAACTTAGCCTCCCGTTGTCCAGCCTTATATACTACAAAGTTTTTGCAGAATTAAATCTGAGAAAACAAAGGTAAACCCTGTCCAGTGTATGGTTTGTGCCTTTGTAATTTACTGAAGACAAAATGGGATGCTTGGGATTGCACCAGAATATGTTTAAATGCATTGGAAAAATTATGAAAAATTAGGAGGATTCATTCATACTTTTCTTTCAAGTTGAGTAGTATTAAAAAGCATCTAGTCTGTATGCCTCCATTATTGTTCCGCAGGGTTGAAACAAATGGAAACGAGGCAGTAACTTTAAATAAAGGATTAATTTCTCTAGTGGGGATAGTAGCAGGATAGGTTTCCCCTTGTCTGATATTAAACTTCTTAAAGTATCTAACAGCTGCAAGCTAGAAAGCATTTCAGTGTCTCATCCCAAATGCAGTAATTTTGAATATAATGAAGGGATATCCTTGTTGCATAGTGGGAATTTCACACGCAAGAAAACTGTCGTTCTTGTCTGTTACATAAAAAAAAAAAAACATTTACTGGGGAGCTATTTTCGGTTTGTGTTGCAATCCATGGGGCTACTCAGTAAAAAAAAAAAAAGTTTAAACTAGAAGGAATAGTAGGTGCAAATCTAAGGCCTGAATCTGGAATCCCTGAAGAAAGTGACATAAAAAATTCATTTTTTCCCTCTTCAATTCCCTGCAACACACTTCTCTACAGCTTAAGAAACACAATAGGCCATTATGAAAGTAGAACCCTTTGGTAAAAGCTTCATGTATGTCTCAAAGTATCAGTCTTCTGAGTATGGTCATTTTAACTGAAGGTTAAAGCCAAGTCTTTAAATCGTGCATTCACCAACTCTTTCCAGGGTGTTGTCACAAAGCAATTTGGTAGTACCTGTACACCCATCCTGTGCTGTATTCTTCAAGTGTTTAGGACTATTTTCTGTAGGACCTATATGATTAAACTCCCTGTCAGAGATAGACAGCAACATATAGAGGATGTAAGGTGACTTATTCTAGAATATAATTTATTACCTATGGCTTATTCTGTATAATTACCTTGACTACATCGATTAGCCCACATTGTACTGACTAATTCAGCCTTCAACACTGTCAGTGGTATCATTTCAATGGGCAATTTCAACAGTTTATCATCAATTAAGAGATTATAATTTCTATATGTAAATGGAGCAGACTTCATCAGTCTCGCTTAATATCTTGAATATTACAGCTGTTCTAATAGATACTGATGATCTAATTAAATACTTGCATCATATTTTTAGTTATAACCTCTACATCAGTGTTTCCCAACCTTTTGAAACCTACTTAACATAATTATTTTATGAGGCACAGTAACCCTTCCCCTCCCATGCCCCATTATAAACATTTAAATAAAACTTACTTTCAGTCACAAAGGTTGTGTAATTCAGCTTTGAATTATTTATTGAGCATCTTAGTTATGCTTATGTATTGCTAATGTATTGTATCTGTAACTGGAGGTTTGGATGTTTAATTTAAAAAAATGCATAAAGGGAGTATGGCAAAAGCAAACTGGTTGGGGAAACACTACTCTACATTATACTGTAACCTGTATTTTATTGAATGGCTGACTTGCTGTCAGTTACAGAAATAGTCTGTTCACATTTCATCTCAAACTCCAACAGTTTAAGATATTCCTTTTTTAGCTGCAAGGTATATTCTCCAAACCTCCTTTATATTATTGGTGGGGAAAAAACAACAAAAAGATTCTAGTATAACATAGGGTGACCAGATGGTAAGATTAACTCTACAAGATAACTTCCTAGGCATGAACAGATAAATAAGGCAATTAAAAGGGCTGACCTGTCTGTTGTTCTATAAAAAGAGTAATGCCACCTTTCCTCTTGAAAGATCTTGAACAGGGTTGTTTGTTTTGGGGGTTGAAGTTACTGAAGTGCAATTGCCCCAGCATTTCACGCTATTTTGAACAATGTTATCACTACACTACAGTGACAAATCAACTCGCAATGGCTGTGATACACCTATCCCCTCTCTAGTCCTAGTATACTATAGTGTTTTACAGATTAACATAGTATTCTGTTGTGAAGGACAGGAGGATGTGGGTGATTGTGTTTAGGTCAGGACCATGTTGCCAACAGTTGTGCATAAACATGTCAAAGCTACAATAAGTTAGCTGATATGAATTTAAGACTGGTGACAAAAGCAGTATTACTGAGCATACTTGCATGGTGTGTTAAAGAAGCATGGTTTAGATAATAGCTGTGGTTCATGGTTTCTCTTAGTCCTTGGTGATGTCATTGTTTACACTGTATTCTCTGGCAAATGTGCAACTGTGTTTCAGTTGCAGTGAGGCAATATTTAAGCACTGTAAACTCTGCCCCCCAGCTGTAATGTGTAATTATGTCACTTGTTTAATCGTAATTGCCCCCTACTTCACATGTACTACAGTTGAGGGTTAAGGTATTACAATTAATAGACTGCCAGGATTAAGGAACACAAACTCGGGGAAAGCGTTGACACGGCCATTTTCATGCTTTACGTCCCAGAGTAAAGTTGGCTTGTTACAAATGTTGTCTAAGACGTTTTTCAAGTTTCAAATTCAAGAAGGAACATTTTAGCGAGGGAAAAGCTAAATAAAACCAAAATATTTCTCACAGATGGGAATTTTAGCTTGAATTTAGTCTAAAAAGGCTAAGAGTTTTACAGTGGAGCCAAGAGCTTTGAAAGACATCACTGTTACTATTTAATTCCTAATCCATATTTAAATTGTAAAATAAAAGTTTAAAGGGAGACAAACGTCAGATCAGATCTGAATTGAGACTGCTGTTGATTTCTGTTTAAATGAACACAGGCTTTATTTGAAGTTTTTCACCAGTGAACAAAATTACTTTCTATAACGTCTTATGATTTTAATTAGGCCTATAGCTTTATAATATGTCTTTGCAAAAAGACAAAACTGCGTGCATCCCACTCCCTGCTCTCCTTTGACATGCACAGACAAATGCATTCAACAAATTGCATTGGCGGTATGCTGCAGTATTCTGTGTAACTCACATGTTTTTAATAAGATGTACTATACATTAAATATTGAATGAAAAGGGGGGGGAAGTGTTTATTTGGATATCATTATGTAAAGATGTTTTCCATCTCTTTTTCAAGAACTGTCTGCATTGTATTACACTGTGATGGAATGGCATTTTTTGGTGCTACCTGGGTACAGAATGTAGTCACATGGCACAATCACGCTAAAGCTTTGAATAATGTGCTTAAATTCCATGCCCTTCGAGATTAACTGGACCTTAAAGGACAACACTTGAAAAATAGTGGATATAAAAATGCTTTGTATGACCATGATCTTTAAATGCTAAGAATCGAAATTGTGCCTTTTGCTTATGTCAAATCCTCTCCAAAACAATATGTGTGATATGTGATATAATCTAGTACTCTGACACAAGCCAGTATGATGAAGTCTGTGAGACGACTGCATTCTAAACCATGTGTTCCTCAAGCTATAATCTCCCTACAGAAACAAGTGATTGCTCACAATGTGGTCTGGATACAAAAACGGTCTGTCGTTGTTGTCAGTTCAAGTATGCCTTGAACTCACTTGAAGTGTGTATATGTATGTATGTATGCATGTATAAATATCAATAATATCATCAGCCTATATTGATCCACTGCTGGATGAAGGCTTCCCTAAGATGTTTACACTATGGTTGTATGTGTATGTGCATGTGTATGTCTATGTATGTATCTTTTTTTCAACTCCATTAAATTAATGAACATTTAAATTAACACACGTTTCATCTGGTAAAATCTAAATGTGAATGTCAGGTTCTCTCACTTCTTGGTGCACCTGTCTAGCCAAGCTAATATTGAAGAACAAAAAGAAAAAGGCATTGAAAATCCCAGGCACACCTAAATTGCCAATAAACTGGAAGTGAGAATTAAAGAGGCCTCTGCAGAGCTGTAAAATATACTGGCTGGCAGGCAAGGTTTTTGTAATTCGATTGCACCAGCCAGGAGTAAAGTTTTTACTTTGAGTCCCGTTACGCCTTTGGAAGTTCAAAATCCCTCTATAAAAATAGATTTATTGTCAAAAATCTCCTTGACTTTAAATGATAATAAATATAAAGCTTTTATACGTTTGGTTTATGCTTTTCAAAAGCTTGCCTTGTCTCCTGGCCATTCTCTGAGTCTCTGTGCATGGGGAATAAAGGGAGGAGAAACTTGTGCTTAAGAATCACTCATGTGGAGAAGACATGCTTATATTATCAAACTAGATTGTGCTTGAACATCTGATAGGAGTGTTGATTTATATGGGCATTCACACAACATTATACCTTGAAGATTCATCAACAATGATCTTGTGAATAGAAAAAAAGGGGGGAGAGAATCTCTTAAAATTTCATGATCATTTCAAGTTTACATATTTGAAATCTATTATTGATATTGTCAGACACCTTCATCCAGGTATTACAAAAGTGAGGAATATACATGATTACAAAAGTATAGAAGTACAATTAATTTAAAATACAACACAAATCTCAGTTCAAAGAGGTAACCAATCACCGTAAACAACAGATCTAACAATGTAGAAGTAAGAAGGAGTGTAAGGAAGCATAGTTATATAAAGTGCAAAATAACAAGAGTGCTGTTTTACAAGTACGGTCTGAACAGATGTGTCTTGAGTAGTTGCTGTAAGGTGCTCAGGGACTCAGTAGGAAAGTCATTCCACCTCTTAGGGGTGAGGGTTTAAAAGGAGCGACTGTAGAGGAAGGGGAGTGGAAGGGGGCAAAGTGAGTTTCCTGCACTGGAGGGGTCGGGATGGAGTGTAAGGACAGATGGAGACAGAGGAGAGAGGGTCTGAAGGTAGTTAGGTGAGGTCTGGTGGAGATGATGATTTCTCCCTAGTTTTGGATAAATGCTTTATTTAGCTAATGATTTTATCTGTCCACACTTATTTGCTGACAATCTGGAAGTCAGCTGGGTCAGATGTTTTCCAATTCCTCATACGATATGTTTTAATCATAACATTCCAATTTAATTATTTAAAACATTTTACAGATACATAAAAACACTACCTTATAGTATGTCCCAAACATCAAAATAGTGCTTCATTCCTTTATTAAAAGATTCAATCTGCCGATGCCTGTCCATTACAAAGGGAGATACTGGGGTGCCAACTGAAAATATTTGTTTCAGTCCCTCCTGTTTCATTACTCTGTCAAATAAGGAAATGGTTGGATCTATCATGTCACATTGTTTTTATTTTACAGACAGGGTGTAAAAATATAAAATGAATGACAGTCGTACCTGCATCACTTTTATGTGGACTACTTCCACAAATCTGTAACAGACATATTTTGCTGAATAGCCTGGACTGCCATTGCGGGCATCACCTTCAAGAATCATGGGCTTTCGTTTCGCCTTTATATAATCTATGAGTGCAAGCAGTTTGTACATCGAGACCTTTGCCACCACTCCATGGAGATATTTGGTCTGATGCCTAAAAAAAAGTGGAGGATGAAATACATGCCAAATTCATGTTCTTGACAGCAGTGTCTTGGAAGGGGTGGCTGCAGCAAAAAGTACGAAGGCTGGCTAGGTACCAATCATCGGCTGTTTTTTTCCACACTTCAGATGGCCTAATAAAACAAATACAAATCTCTCCAATTTCATTTAAAATGGAAACAATTGACACCTATATGCTGAGCATGAATTATGACTTACCCACAGTTCTTAGAGCAGTTTCACTGCAATGTACATGCCATTTGTTTCAATAACCGAGGCTGTTTGTAGTAATAGAAAAGCTCAAATAGCAGAAGTAAATTAGATTCAAAAACTATATTTTCTTTCCAAATGCTTTATTTCGAGGTGTCTGTCCAAAAAACAAGAACATAATTTAACACAACAATAATATTTGCAACCCTCCCCCTGCTCTCTCTTTCTCTTTAGTTCGGGGATATCAAATTCAGCCTCAAAGTCATCATCACTACAAGAATGTGTATTGGATGTTCCCTCTTCTGTAGTAGAGGACTCGGCAAACACACTATTCCTGTATTCCTAGGTATTGCTTTCCTGCTTTCCTGCTTCATCTGTACTCTAGATGTAATGTAAAATAATATTCACAAAAAATTATAAGCAACACACGTACGCATAGAATGCATAGCCACAGATATATCTATACATATATACAATCTTATAAGATACAATCTTATTATTTTACAAACACATGTATTAGTACACACATTAGCCTAAACCAGTGCACGTCAGAGTGATGATTCAAGTGATGCAAATGTGGGAATGCACTGTGATCAAAATAATTACAGATTTATTTTTTCTCCACTCTGAATGTGGGATTGTCTCCACTGTGCTTTAATCTCTTCTGTTGGTGAAAATGAGAAAAAAAATCTCTCCTGATTGTTTTCCCACAGCCGTGGACACAGTGACACATGTTGAATAGGGAAGCTATAATTATTATCAAGGAGTAAGACTATGAAACGCTAACACTCGCTTGACTTGATGATAATGAGTTGAGTTGCCGCGGGGAAGACAAATCTGTTGCTTTTGTGATTTTTTCCACTGTGGTTCACCTATCCAGGGAGTTATGACACGACACGTCGTAAAACAGCATACATGCCAGCTTTTGACATTTTGGTGAGTTTTGCATTTTTATTGTTAAGTTGCTTATAGGATACAATCTTATAGTAACATGTAAAGATGCATAAAAACATTACTTAAGGGACTCCACTAGTTCCCCTTTAATTGGCGTGTCTTTAAAAGTATGCCCATATAGCCATCCCAGGCTTGGCCTTTGTTAGTTGTAGGTTGTTTGGGATTACAGTTGGTAGCTATATTTGACAACTGCGGCTTGATATGGGAATTGTAAAAATAACACTGGTTTACCAAAGCGTGTGAGACGAAGTAAATAGTTAAATGTAAATAGTTTCGCTGCTGATATTTAACAATGGTATTCTTTCGCCATCATCACGTCTCCGGTTACCACTGACTTTGATTCACTTTAAGCCGAGAAACAAGGTTTGTGTTTAGTGTAAGCAAATGTCTTTGATAGACCTTTAAAAATAGGTCTGCTTTTTCCCAGGCTTTTTCCATTTGTTTTTTGTTGAGCACAACATGCTTGCTTTGTCTCAAATAACCACTACTTTATTCACCAACGGTATCTGAGACATATGACAGTTGTGTAAATGTTTTTTTAAAGTATTGAAGCTAAAAAAGTTATTGATCTGTGGACCAGCACTTTTCAAAGAGCATGACCTTCTTCACTGCCATTGTCCTGTAGTTATTCTCCTTATTATACATTTTTTTTTTTTTTAATATCTAAGAGAAAACCCTTTCTAATCCTAGTTTTTGTCTCGGTATTTGGTGTCTTGAAGAAAAATCTAGTCCTCACTGGCAGAATTCCCCCCTGGCTTTAACCAGTCCCCTGTTGCCTCAGATGTATGTCTTCTCAGAAATAGTTTACAAGAGCTCTTGTCACCATTTCCATTCCCAAACATGTCTGAAGGCTCTCGCTCAGAGCCCAGAACGTGTTGCTGTTCACCAGAGACCCTCTCTCTCTGTCAGAGAAACTCCTGAGATCTTGTTTGTCTGTATCCTCCCGTGATGACTTCTTGAGACAATCAGGGTTTCCATAGAAACAGCAGCTCGGAATAAACCTTACAAGCAAACCGTAAATAAAAATGTAATATTCGAACGAAGAAGAAGGAAAAAGCTCTGCCTATAAACATGAACTCCTTGCTATTTCATGAAGAGTTGTATAACTTGTATTTCAAGTAAGATAAGACGCTCAGTTGGGGCTGTATCTTTTCCTAGTGGTACACTGGAAGTAACTTCTGAGATGTTATTTATCTAAGAGCTAAGAAAACAAAGCCCACCAAGAGATCTCATTTATCCTCTGTCTTAGCAGAGGTATAAGCAGTTTACACTGAGCAACTTCAAGATCCCAGGTACCCGAAGGCTAAAATAATGATAGCACATGTGATTCCATTTAGCCAGAAGCAAGGGGACGTTACATGCAATAGCGTGCAATGCTTAAAATACTAATGAGAAAACTAGCACATATACTCTACTGGTGAAGAATTCATGTCACACTTTAGAAGAACACTCCCTTGTAGGAAATGCTTTGAGGACCTGCAGGAATGTTCACAGTGATTCATATTATATATTAATTAGTCTTGTTTTTGGGTCTCTCTTTGTATATAGTGATTAAAAAAACGAAATACACATACAATTTAGTGTTTTGTATACAGATAATCTTTCAACTGATTATGTACCTGGAGTGCATCTGGTCTGAACACTTTTGTTGAGAACCTGGATCTAATATTTTGTGGACCACAGTTTGCCATTGTTGTGCTGGATGTCTCCAAAGATGGTAATCCATGCCCCTCATCAGTGATAATGAGGTCATCTCTCCCCTGGTCTGTGATTTTGAGCTTTTTTGTGGCTGTTCAATCTGTCTCTATCAATCTGTTATTCTCTTCGACCCATTTACATTCACATTGGATATACTGTGGACGTACAATGGCTTCAATAAATGCTTGTTGTTTGCACTAGTGCAAATATAGAGAATTTGAAGAGCTATATGGATAATTGTGAAAGCCCTATATTTGTCTTTAACAGAAAGAAAGGAGGAGAGAAAAGCATAGCGACTTTATATGTATCTTTGCATTCTGTGTTGAATCACTGTTATACTTACATAGACATGGGTAAAAGGGTTTCACTTTTTATTCCTGATTTCCAGATATCTTTTCAGTGGCTATGGAAGCTTTGAACCACTCAACAACCACACAAAAAACAACAAAAAGAAAAAAAAAAAACAGCCATACAATCCTCTTGACAATATATTAATTTTCCTGTGCACCTTATTGACAGCCTAGGAAAACTAACCTTGTTCTGTGCAGAACTATAACAGGCGATTAGATCAGAGGAATTCCTAATGAAACAGCCAAACATAAGAAGTTTGCTGATTTGGTCTGGTTCTGCAGTATATCTGCAAATATTGCTGAATGACACAAAATGTGAGGAGGTTTTCTTCATTGACACAAACTATACCACTGGGGGTAGGACAGTAAAGAAATCTGTGCAGAGGCAAATGGAAATTGTGCCATTTAGTTCTGTAAAAAAGGGGTCTTTGTGTTGTAAGGCAGAGGAGCAGCCAATTTAAAGTATCCCTCTCCTTAAGAGGACAATAGCATTTTTTTTTCTCCTCCCTCTGAAATTGAATAAAGATAATAAGATAATTTGCTTCCCATGTGAAGTGAAAAGATCTTTACGGCAGGTATCTTGCTTAAACTGAAGACTTCCCTACACATGAAGTAGGGTGACTGCCGATTGGCCCACCTCTCCAAGGAGCCCCCGTCGCAGCCAGCCTAATGCTTTGTTTACAAGACTATAATTATGTCGAGGCCTGGGGATCAGAACCTGCAGTGACAAGCTTTCTGTGCCTTCCCTTGCTGCGCCGGGGGGCTCCTGTCTGAGAGGGGCTTTGTGGTCTCTCGTGCACTCTCTCTCTCTCTCTCTCTCACTCACTCTCTCTTCTGCAGACCCCTTCTTTTCCCCTACCCCCCAACCCCCCTTCTCTCTGCCCCAAAGCCAACTCTTCCCTGGCATCAGCATGGGGCCCGAGTCTGAAGACGCCATGCATTGTTGTCAAGGCCACTTGACATTTCTCTTCATTCCCATCCCTTCCAATGCATTCTCAGTAGTTGCCACAAAAAGAAGAAGCATTTTTCTTTTCTTTCTTATTTAAAAAAATAAAAATGAATTCTTCTTTTCTCTGCTGAATGGCCATGAGGCCACCAACAGACCAAACGGACTCGTCGACCCTGCAGTCCTGATGCACTTTCTCTTTCATGAAGGACTGAACAAATATTTCGTAAAGATGTTATATTATTTGATTACACACAGTCTACAATGAGGATTTTGTTCACTAAAACAGATGAGTTTTTTTTAAAGTTGCATCAGTTCAGGAAGTCTAACAATGCTTCCTGCAGAAGCTCAGTCTTACTCCATTATCGTTGGGTTTGTTTTGCAGCTTGGTGTAACTACACTACATATTGAGGATTACTGCTGTGCTTGTTGTGGGCCACAGGGTTAGGAAGTCTCTTGTTATTTTTAAATAACACTTCTGAGGGCACCCTCGAGTTTTGTTTCTAGTTGAAATTTGTAACGTATCACATTTATCTCAAGGGGTATCAGCCACAAGACCCAACGGGAAGGAAGTCACAGGTATCATGGTTTCAAACCCCTATCCAGCATTGATGATCATAGTAAAACTCTGAAGTTGTCAGCAGAAGACTTATCAATTAAGCATAATTTATACAAAATAATTGAATTGACCACAGCTTATGCTGTCGCATGTTTTCTTTGAGGCTCACAATCTGGAAGGTTTAAGACCCCGTTCACACTTGAGGTTTAGGCCGGACCTTGACTCATATGTGCACGTTCCAAACTGTTGAGGTGGCCTAAATGTTTTGAGGCAGCCCTGGGCCAGCCTATCTGTATATGAACGCACTCGAGTGTCAAACTGTACTGTTACAAAGTAAACGCCACTTCAAGGCAATGCTAAAAAAATTACAAGCATCAAACAAGCTTAGATGACTTCAAACAATTGAGAGGAAATACAGTTTCTTGTGAATTTCACTCTGTCATATCTATCTCGTATGTCCTCAAAAGTATTGATGAATTTCGCTAGCACACATCTTCATGCTTGGAAAAAAAAGCATAGGTTAATAATGAGTTACAATGAAAACTGTTCAAACTCCTCTGTGGTCAATGAAAATGATGTGTGTAGCTGCTAAACTTTTGATTTTTTTTTTCTTTCTTCTAAGTATGATTGAAGTCAGAACTTTACTGTAGTAGACAGCACTATGCAATTATTAAGTGTAAAATTAATTGTGAAATTGTGAACGGCACCATGTAACTTTATTTACTTATCTTAATTATTTATTAAAACTATTAATTTAACTGAAACATGTTTCCATTAAAAACAATGTATTTTATGGGACCAACTGTTTACTATGCAATCTGATTTGCAGTTATAGTACAATTCAAAATGTCGGCTTTAGAGGTAGCAACTGGGACGATGCAGAAATTAAAGCACTGTTTACAATTTGGATGGAAATTAACGTAATACAAAATAATTGAAGAAAGTATACAAACACAACCAATGAAATAATGTCCAGAGAAAAACTTGCAAGTCTTTCTGGAGAACTCAGATGGAAAAAATACTGAGCAATAGACCTTGGATTGTATGGGACATTTATTGCACTACAGCCGGAAAAGACCACCGAAGACACCGACACTTGACTGTGATAATACTATATTATATAATATGTATACTGTATGTATGTTATAAATAATGCATATGATGATATCCTATATTGTGAATAATGTAATGTAGACGTCTTACTAAATGTGCTTCGCTTTCGGGGACATTGTATAGCAACACTTTCAGACTTGTAGAACAGAAGAAGACATTCGAAATGGGTAATATATTAATTTGATTCCCCATTGAACCAAGCTGCTAAACCGACACGTCTTGTTGTCATGTATTTTTATATTATATTAGAAAGTGTCAGCTGCAAAGGGGTAAGATTACTTTCAAAGAGAATACAGAAGCAATTAGGTCAATATTAATTTTAAATTAAGTTGTTATATGCTTACAGGTGTATGCTATGTATTTATATCTGCACAACTAGGTTGTTTTAGCAGCTTTTTTACATTCCTGACATGCATTTAGTCACAATTTTAGGCCCCCTTTTAAGCATGTGTGAACATACTTAGGCCTCCTAAAACCTAAATAGAGATTTGAGGTAAGTGTTAACGGAGTCTAAGAGTTGAATCCTGCCGACACAGTCCACATTTCCCTTTCATACTGGTAGACTATAATAAAGAATATATTTTACAAGAGAAATGTAGCATCTTTATAAAAGTGTACATGTAATGGTACCTACTGGAAAGGGCCTCCTAGCCTTCAAATATTGTAAAGCTTCTTTGGATATTTTGTCCCTTTTCAGGTCATTTAAAACAACCCAAGGGTTCCTTTATTCAGATTCCAATATCGGTATTCTAATAGCCTAATGACATTACAATTAAAAAAAACACTTTACTCACATCAAATAGACAATTAATCTCTCAACAGAATGTTGTCTCGTTTCAACAGAGGAAATGAAGTTCCAGAGGAAGATCTTGTCATAACATTTTTTTATGCTGAAATTGGAATGTTTCAAATAGGTATTGATTAAGTAATCATTGAGGCACTTCTTTGCTATGACTAGTCATACATTAAACTTAATTTAGATTGATCAATTTTAGAGCTGCCTTTCAACCCATTTAACAAAATACATGTTGCAAAGATAAATGACAACCCTGTAATATGTCCCTTTTTTGGTCTTTAAAGTCAGTACTGGAGGTGTGGAGATTGCAAGTATGGATAGGGTTCCCTGGAGGTCAATCCTGTGATACTTCAACATCTTGGAAAGCTTGAGATGAACGGAGCTCCACAGGAAAAGTAATTTCAAAACCCAGTGAGACTGATCTCATTTGGAGACCTGCTAGGGAGCAGAGGGCAAAATGGCTTGTTTGGTAGACCCCTTGAACCACATAAATCGGTGCTTCTCAATTTTGTGCTGAGAAAATAGATCAGGTTGAAGTGTGGGCCCCCATGTAAACCTGTGGCTGATTTGGTTCACGGAAAGTGTACATTTTAACAGCAATGTAAACTAGGTATTCACAGGTGTTCTCTCTCTTGTCTGGGAATGAGATAGAGCTGGTATTGGAAAGAACAGAGAAATGGATTTTGAATCAAAGATTAAGAAAATACAAAAACAACATGTATCCCATAACACCACAACCAAAATAAGTATATGAAAATGGCAAAACAAGAACAAAACACACAGACGCAAGCAAATGGAAGACAGGAAATCAGAGTAGGCCATCTGGCTTTAAGACCATTATAGTTTTCCTTGAAGGCTTCAGGTCTCCAGAGTATTCAGCTAACACAATTGATTGGTTTGTTTTAAATAGCTCTGCCTGCCGGGACATTACTTGACGTTGCTGCATAATTCATTGATAGAAATATCGGCTGACTAGCAGAGTTGAAGGACTAAAATTAGTTAACCCTTTTGGTTTCCAAAACAGGCCCCTTGGAAATGATGGATGGATGAAAAATCTTTGTTCACAGATGAAAAATTAACTTTGGGACATCTGCATAGTTATGTCATTTTCCCCCACTAATTTACCTCCATTGTGCTTTTCTTACCCAGGGGATAACCTGTCTAAATGGTGAAATACCACAGCATTACACAGACTATGCAAAGAACATGGTTTGCCATAACAGAAGTTTTGTTTTTCGAACACAGTTCAAGCCAGGTCAAACATTTACGTAAATGTGAACGTAATTGCATGTTGAAATGGAGTGAAGAAGAGTGAAAATTTGTCTTCATATTTATCAGGGTACGCTGTCATCAAGGCAGTTGTAGAACTGGTTGCTCTTGTCTGAGGAGCCTAACCAGGCTGGAGGATTAGTAAATGGGGCCACAAGTCTTGTGTTTTAACATTAGACTGTGTACCTGTGAACAGGGAAGGTTAACTGGTTTTACAGCATTGATATTGAGCATGTTTTTACATGTTTGAAAACTTACTGATTTCCCCCCCACCTTTATTTGCTTCCAATTCAAATTTAATATAGTGTAATAAAATATAACCCTACTGGAAAGCCAAGTGATTATGGCCAATAATCTTTGAAAACCAGACATGTTTTTCAATCTGCATCACCCCATTTAATTCAGAGATTTACCTCCATCTAATTCATCTTTTGCTGGCACTTAGATGTTTGAAATGGAAAACCCAATGAGCACTGCAACACAATACAGGACTATATACAAGATGTATATACAAGATGCCTTTTAAATACCCTGCTATAACCATACATCTTAAAAGCAGATGAGCTTCACCTTGTAGCCCATTTACATGCTTTATTTCACTCTCTCACTGGACCCCATGTAAGGCAGTATGAAATAGTGGGGCCATAACAAGAAAGTGTTGGTGTGATCAAGTCCTAAAGCAGGCTTCTCTGGGATATCCTTGAGCCAGCCACTGTAGTACAGTTGTTCCAGTCGAGCTGTACGTATATATGTCATCAGCATCTGTTGGTGGGGTCAATCTGTAATGGACTTGTCCTATTCAGAGGGGATCCTTTCAATCTGTCTGTTGAGCACGCTGCGATCCAGGTTAAACTATACCCCTATAAGCCACTTAGGCTTGTGATGGTCTTAACCTTTCAACCAAGTGAAACTAGGCTGCAGAAAGGTGTTAAACTCCGATCCTTTCCACACTTGTCACATTTTCTGTTTGAACAGAGGCAGGGCTGGAGTTCCCCTCACCTTAAACAGGGTTAAAGGACTTGTGAGATTTGTGAGATTGTTCTGCTACTGTGTTAGAGGACTTGTATTCCCAACCTGCTGGTGTTCAAAAAGAGATTTTTGTGAAGTGAATCAGCTGCAGAGTAATTTCCCTTCAGAGTCACAGGGTCCAGAAATGTGAAGGATTTTCTAATCCTTTAGAGGACATTCTTTGTCTCAGAGGAGTGTGGGTGTTTGTAGGTATGCAAGGTGAGAAACCACTGCCTTTCTCTGCCTAATCTTTCCCACACACATTATCTTTACCCCAGCGCTTCCACGCATCCACCTGTTGCTGGTTTTTGCATATGACCTGTTATCACATGCACTTGTATGCAAATAAAATCTCTCCTAGATAAATGGGTTGCCAAATGCTTAGATTTCTCCACCTTAAAGGTGGATTTTCCATGTTGAAATAAACTAAAAGTGTAAGCAGTCGCCATTTCAAGTGAGAAAAGTCTGTGGGCCTTGTAATTGTTGCTCATGGGGAATTTAACACTTGAAATTTGTTTCCGTGTAGTACATATAATTGTAAGTCATACAAAGAAAAAAACAAATCATCCTGTCTTAATTTCTACCAGTACACACCTCAAAATTAAATGATCTCGAAGTAATTTGACATTCCTCAGAAAACACAAATTTGGCAAAAATTCATCCACCACCAATTTATATCTATCATGTTAATCTGAGACCTCCCAGCTTCCATTGCTCAATGTTCCTTGGCTTTCTGAGGCGAGTGTTATTGATTTGGAATTTGAAAGAGACCAAGCCTTTGATTCCTATAAAAAAATTCCGATCAATTCATAAAAGTGACAATGTTTCCTGCTCTTGTATTTGCAGTTGCCGTCTCCTGGGGGAGAGTGTCAATACAAATCCATCAATCAATCGGTAAATAAGTTAATTAAAGGTCAGAATTTGTATATAATATTTATGTAGTAGATATTCAGTTTTCTATTAAAAACAGGTCTCTTATGAATCCTTGTAGGTCCCTGTAACACAGGCTAGGCATGTGAGTGTGTCATCAGGACACGATGGACTAATACATACAAGTCACATATGTGCTCCACCTGGGAACTGCACACTCCTAATGAAGTAAACTCAGTACATTTGTTGCACACCTTCCCTCAGCACCCTTATATGGGGTCTTCAATATCGCCACCGCAATTACTTGCTTTCTGCACACCAGCATTTATCATTTTTGTGTGAACCTCACTCCAGAAGTGACACCCAGGCGGTAGGCACAAAGCAACCTGGGAGCCAAGCCTATCCTTCTCCGGAGACAGGCAGCTCTGTGCACGCCTCGGACCAAAAGTTCATTAATATATTGAATGAAACGTCAGGAAAATGAAAACAAATGGCAGGCCTAGCCCCACAAGAGAAACGATTCCCCCGCCATAAATATCGGAAATGTTATGTTTTGGACCACTGTGGCATCGCATTAGAAAATAATAATCATGACTTTGCGACGCGTGCTGGTATTGATTGGTGACACTGATTGGCGAAGAGCAATTTGCTTCTTTTGTTCCTCACACAACGCCCTAAAAATGACATAATTACACAGCTTCTTATAGAAAGAATGATAACTGTAAATGATAATGGTAAATACACTCACCTAAAGGATTATTAGGAACACCATACTAATACTGTGTTTGACCCCCTTTCGCCTTCAGAACTGCCTTAATTCTACGTGGCATTGATTCAACAAGGTGCTGAAAGCATTCTTTAGAAATGTTGGCCCATATTGATAGGATAGCATCTTGCAGTTGATGGAGATTTGTGGGATGCACATCCAGGGCACGAAGCTCCCGTTCCACCACATCCCAAAGATGCTCTATTGGGTTGAGATCTGGTGACTGTGGGGGCCAGTTTAGTACAGTGAACTCATTGTCATGTTCAAGAAACCAATTTGAAATGATTCGACCTTTGTGACATGGTGCATTATCCTGCTGGAAGTAGCCATCAGAGGATGGGTACATGGTGGTCATAAAGGGATGGACATGGTCAGAAACAATGCTCAGGTAGGCCGTGGCATTTAAACGATGCCCAATTGGCACTAAGGGGCCTAAAGTGTGCCAAGAAAACATCCCCCACACCATTACACCACCACCACCAGCCTGCACAGTGGTAACAAGGCATGATGGATCCATGTTCTCATTCTGTTTACGCCAAATTCTGACTCTACCATCTGAATGTCTCTACAGAAATCGAGACTCATCAGACCAGGCAACATTTTTCCAGTCTTCAACTGTCCAATTTTGGTGAGCTTGTGCAAATTGTAGCCTCTTTTTCCTATTTGTAGTGGAGATGAGTGGTACCCGGTGGGGTCTTCTGCTGTTGTAGCCCATCCGCCTCAAGGTTGTACGTATTGTGGCTTCACAAATGCTTTGCTGCATACCTCGGTTGTAACGAGTGGTTATTTCAGTCAAAGTTGCTCTTCTATCAGCTTGAATCAGTTGGCCCATTCTCCTCTGACCTCTAGCATCAACAAGGCATTTTCGCCCACAGGACTGCCGCATACTGGATGTTTTTCCCTTTTCACACCATTCTTTGTAAACCCTAGAAATGGTTGTGCGTGAAAATCCCAGTAACTGAGCAGATTGTGAAATACTCAGACCGGCCCGTCTGGCACCAACAACCATGCCACGCTCAAAATTGCTTAAATCACCTTTCTTTCCCATTCAGACATTCAGTTTGGAGTTCAGGAGATTGTCTTGACCAGGACCACACCCCTAAATGCATTGAAGCAACTGCCTTGTGATTGATTGGTTAGATAATTGCATTAATGAGAAATTGAACAGGTGTTCCTAATAATCCTTTAGGTGAGTGTATATGTACTCAATTATACATTTGGATTGTTTATGAGTCATGTTTTGACTAAATTATCAATCTTGCACAGGGCTTAAGTTTAGGACTAAAACCAGAGTTACAGTTTAGTTTTTTTCTAGAATTAGTTATAGATTGACACTAAGGTAACCTAGACAAGTGTTGTAGGATTAGGTGCATCTTCAAATTATGCTTTTGGCTGGGCTCGGGTATTGTTTGGGTTAATGAAGGGGTAGGTAGGCATCTTCTTATTGGTGCACCAGAATGACACAGTTTCACATGTTTACTGAAATCCAGTACATCACTGCAGAATAAAGATTCAGACCATGATATAGTTGTTGGGATAATTAACTACTATCCCTGTGTTAACTGCCAGTTTGAGTGCTTAAGAGATATTTAAGAAATGCAGGTATGCAGGTGAGACCACCTCCAAAAAAAAAACCAAAAAAACACAAGATATAAACTTATGACAATGACCTGGAATGGCCCCTCCTCTTCCTGTCTCCAGATCTGGATGAGACAGAAAATAATTGTATTAGAGGCTAAAGGTTAGTTTGTATCTCATGAATAAAACATCTTTGCACAGTTAATTAAAAATGTATGCGTGCATTTGTTGATCATCTGTCTATTTGCATATTCCAGACCAAGGGGTTATGGTTTCTGTAGAGCCGGTGTTAAACAGCTCCACAGCTACATCCAGACTGTCCACGGAGACAGTGTTGTCTGTGGGTCTAAATTCCCAGAAAATAAAAACTATTTTACATCCAGATTAAAACTGAGGAAGAGAATACTCAATTATTTATTTATTATTATTATTATTATTATTATTATTATTACACTTACACTTACTTGATCTGTATGTATCCAAGTATAATGTATAGTTACTCTAATTTGGTTCGCTGCTTCGGTGGCCTGCATGGGTTCAGAATGCAGCAAATTCCCTGATGTCTCCCTTTTCTTACTGGATAAAACTGCAACGGTGTGCTGCTTGGAGGCGACCCCAGGGACGTTTCTCCTCCATGTTTCCAACAGGTCCTGTACTCTTTTTGTTTCTTTGTTGCATTCGTGTAGTCTGATGTGATCTGGTGGTATGGTGGGAATTGGCACCTGCTTATAATGCATGGAAACAGCAGCCCAGCACAGGCTATGGAATTTGTGGTTTCCTGGTTTCTTGAGAGTGCAGCATCTGAGCTGGGGTTTGTGGCTTTCATTTGGTTTGGACCCCCCTCCCCTTTTTCTTCACTCACCATCCCCAGTGCATAGAGCGCAACACAGTCTGTGTTTATCCTACATGTGGTACGCATTAAATGTAATGTATTCAGTCATAGGGAAACAATCCCTAAACAACAGACCTGCAGAAACTGACTAGCAATGAAAAGAAAAGAGCAAGTTTAAGAAAATAAGTATTCTACTTGTGTTACCAAGGAATATATCCAAGTTGTGCACTTATGCAGTTTGTATTTTTCAAGCTGCCCTTTGCGTCGATAGATTTTTAGATGATGTTGTGGAAAAAATCAATGGGATGCTGGCAGTACCAGGAAAACCAGTCGATTGGTGGAAAGCTGGAGTGAGGTAGTATTGGGAAATGGATTTTCTTTAGTCTTCTCTCTGCCCCCTTCCCTCTCCTCTCCCCCCTCCCCATCCCCCTTTAGCGTTTTCTGCAGTAAGCTTCAAAAGCAAAGGAGAGGGATCTGGGTAAGGAACTGCAGGGATTAGAGAGCTTCATACATGCATCCTCTTTATAAATTTTCACTTAAGACATTGACTTGTGTAGTCAATTCTTGGGTGCGTGTGCATTTGTGTGTGAAGAATGTTCAGTGGCTTTGAGAAGAAAATGTTAAAAAAACTCTCCAAGAATGAACATGTTTTTTTTTCCTCCTGTAGAGATAGTAAAAATAGAGACTCGCTCTGTGGTAACTTGAAACACAATCTTGCCTACACTTTAGAAAGGGCTTGGAAGAATGTTTCTCAACAAATCTGTAAACATAGCCAACCAAAAAAGGGTTCTGGGAGTATTCATACACAAATGTAAAATTATTTTAAAACGACATGGTTTCTTTTTTGAATTTTGAAACCTTGTCAGTTAGCATTTCTCTTTAGAAATGTATTTAACAAATTGCACAGTGGAGCAAGGAGACTTTAAAAAGTAATACATTAATTTAAATTGAATGAGTTGCTTTGTCATCACTGCTTTGATAACTGCTAATCTCTGTCTTGCAACTCCTGAGCAAATTGTTTAGAATGTACTCCACTTATGTTTTGCTTTAATAGTTGGTATTCTCTTACAAAGTTTTGTTGAAAAACCAACAAATAGATTCTAGGCAAAATACCTGTATTAGGTCAAAACTTCACACCTGTCAGTCATAAATTACTGTTTGACAGGATCCTACTAAGTAGAAGCAAAAAGCATCTGAAAAAGGAAAAAAAGAAAGCCACAATTTGCAATGTTATTAATTTGTAATGGACTCATAGGTCAGTGTTTTGAATTAACCTGTGCAAATAGTAGCGTGGTAATTTCTAAGTCTATGATTTGACTAAAATTACAATTTGTTGCAAGTTTTTTTTTTAACCCTATTTTAAACACAAAAGATCTGAAAAATCAATATGAACACATGCACACCTGATCAATGCATTCACAAGCCATAGACAAAATAAAATAGCAATATCAAATACAAATCACACCTGAACACTGTTTTATGCCAAACCTCAATTTATATATAATTTTTCTCCTGACTAATATTGAAAACCAAAACATTATCCTCAGAATAATATTTTGCATAATATGCAAATGTTTTAACCAGAGATGAAAATTTAGAATCTAATCAATCAAGACAGATTGTAATTAAAATTGAATTTAAAACACTGTTTGATTATTATTTCACTTCTCAGCATCTTGCTTTCTGTGAAATTGATTTTAGTTTTTATTCTCTTCCTATATTTTTGTAATAGTTTAATTATCAATCCATCCATCCATTTTCAATAACCACATTATCCAGTATAGGGTCACAGTGAGCTGGTGCCTAATCTGGCACACCAAAGGCGCAAGGCAGGGTATATCCTGGACTGGTAGCCAGTCCATAGCAGTGTGTTTAATTTTAACCAGGATATTTATCCCAATTTATGTATTTGTGCATTCTGAAAGCTGAATAAAGTTTGTATTTTAGTTTACTGAATTATACTGAAGCAATAGGTCTGTGATAGTTTTGGGTGTCTTTCACCTAACCACTCAGTGTCGACATAGATGTATAACTGCTTTAAGTCTTAAGATTAGTGACTTGTGTGATACACAAAGCACTTTTTTTCATCCCCGCAAACAGCCAAGGCTATAAATTATAAAGAAATCCAATGAACATCTCTTTGTTCCCTACACTAGATAATTCAATTTATTTAAGCCTTACTTTACATTCCAATGATGGATGCATTGACTATGCAATTAAAAAGTCCATGCATTAAAATATACTGAACATGCACTGACTTCAATATTATGCTGCCTACTGTGTATTTCATGAGTTATTTAAATTGAACAGTGTACAGGCTTTCTTGTTAAAGGAAAAGTTGCCCTCAATATCATTGTGAAAGCTGAAGAACAATGTTCTTATAAAAGTTTTATAATACATGCTTCTGTGTTCCATAGTTGTTCAGGCGTACTTTTCTTAATTTAATTTTTCATCTGATTCTTACTGTCCTTTTCTCTCTCTGCATTTAATTCCTCTTTAAATCTATGCCTTTTGCTAAAGCTTCTTTGTCTACTATAGTCCGGACAGTTGTATCTGCACTGTAATCCTTTTAGTTCTATTCATTTCTCAAGAGGAAAAACGCTGGAGAACATTACTCCATCCCAGTCATTGAAAAGAAGAACTGGTTTTATTGAAGAAGCCCGAAGATTATATATTTAGATTACTCAGACTAAGAGATATTTCAATTTTCTATGTGATTAGCATGATTACTATGATTCTTGACACATTTTGTTAACATTTATTTTCTCTCAAAAGTGAAGGAAAGAAAGCACTTGCTTTGCATAATTTTCTGCCCTATTATACATATTTGCAAACTGTCTGTGTAATAAATGGATATTCCTAACCAAAATGACAATATATGCTGCATTAAATTTTGCCTTGGATGAAATGTGAGTGATAATTACAGAAACGTGTACTTTAGGTGTGGTCCTCTATAGTCAGCTGAAATCTAGTTCCGTAACAGGAACAGACTGAGACGACAATGTACGGAATTTGTATTTCAATTATTTGTATAAATAAGGAATCGTACAGCTTTATTTTCTCATGCTCTGAGTCTCAGTAACATTCTGCCCTGTAACATTTTTATTCAACAATATAGTTATGATACTTAACAAGAAAATCTACTGAAAATCTATACTACAGCATTCCCACAAGAGCTATTTGTTTTTTTCTTTTCAATTTATTTTTTCTTTTTTTTATGCTAGACCAGTCATAAAACTTTATTTCAAGGTTGTGAAATGATTGAATATTCTGCTTCACAAACCTGAAAAAACCCTGTTGAAGCAGGGAAACAATGGACAACTGGCAGCGTAAAATGATGGTAAAAGTATATAATCATGATACATATTCCCTATAATAAATGTTCTATTCTAATGAAAGGACAAATAAATGTAGAGCTGGGGTTCAGGGTGAGATCTGGGGCAAAAAGCAGACATGGGTCTTTTTTTATTCATGTGTGACTGGTAAAATACTGGAACAGCTAAATTAAACAAAAAGGGCTTGTTTTTGCTCTGTGTGCATTTTAGTGTGTTCCTCTTTCCTATAGAGGATAATGTTAAAGTATCCAAGGTAAGATCAGGACAAGAGCAAATGATGTATAACATTGGTACCTGTAAATGTATGTGTAAGGTAAAACTCATAACACTTTTAATTTTTTAAGAATTGGACTGAGTCTTTTTTGAAGAATACAAAACAAGGTTCAGTGGGATGTAGTGGACTCAGTGCTCACCCGGACACTAAGGAGAGATGATTAAAAAGGAAAAAGATGCGATGGCAGTGGAGCACAGAATGCGGGGGGCAGAGGAACTCTACCGGACTTGTTATGAATGAAAGATTGGCACAAATGGGAGACGGCAAAAAGATGACCTAATGTCCTTAAAATCCTAAAGGACTAAACAAGATGAATTCCTGAAGTCCTCCTAAAATGAATACATGCCAAAAAAGGAAAGTCTTGAAAACTGATGTGAAGAAAACGTGTTTTTACAGAAGGATTGATTGGATGCTTCCATTCTGTTGTGTCCATATGTATGTGACCCTTGAGAGTAGGGATCCTTACTGTGTTTGAATTCACATTTCAAGCATTCTGTATAAATGACTCTTAATTCCCTGGACATAAAATCACTACAATATTAGTAGCTTAGTAGAAAGTCCAAGACAATAATAAAACACAAACGCCTTTTAGCTGTGTGGTCTAGGAATTCAGGTGTGCGTGTTGGTAGTGAAACAACAACATTCCTTTGTGTGGAATTACAAATATTGAAATAATTTTTCTGGTGTGAAATGTGCATGTGAGTGTACATATATGTACACACACACGTACACACATATATGTAAATCCAGACATAGCACTAATTAGTCTTCATTTTGTTATTTAAACAATAGGGTAAAATGCACATAGAACACTCCTATATATAAACTAATAACTCCAATGTACTAACTCCTCTTAGTATGACTGTCTAGTCTGTGTATTTTTTCAGCACTTTTCCTTTGAATTTCCTAGTTTGATTCTGAACATCAGTTTGCTCCAATAATCGACTGCTCTAAATCCCAGCATTTTCTTTGGGAAATGTTGTATATATATATATATATATAAAAGTATTTTAGTGGAATGAAAAGGCCAGCATTAAGTAATTACTTAAATAATGATGACAGTGAGTCTCAACACTTAAACTCCTACTGCAGTTCTGTTCACTTGTTTCAGTTTAAAGATTTACAGCACTATATGATTTAATAGAAAAAGTAGCATATGCAAAATTAATACCATGCATTTGCATGACGCAGCATGACATCTGCCCACTGCACAGGTCCCCACTGCACAGTCTGCACAGCGAGGATAGGCTCAGGAAGATACAGCTGTGAATGGAAGTCAGAGGTCGCCCGTCTGCGTTCAGTCTTCTCCATTTGAACAAGAACCGAACAGAAAGTGACCGACGACGAAGTGGTTTTCATCTTGGGATATAGACTTTGACAGTAATATAGCCCAAAACATTCTCTAGGTTTCCTGATCCAATTTGAATCCAATTTAATGCAAACTAGACATATGAGGATTCAACTCTTTAATATGTGTAGCAACAGGGTTTCTAATATCCTCACTTCTTATTGCACTGCTATGTTCTACATGTTTTTTCCTTTAACCATTGAAAGTTGAGCTCTAAAAAAAGCCACAACACAATGAAACAGCACTTCATTTTACTACTAATAAGGGCTTAATTGAGGAATAATTAAATAGATTTTCTTTGTCTAACTTTGTAAATCTATAGTCTAAAAATAGTAACAATAAAACAATCATAGTTACAACTGCTTTCCCTATTTGCCTCACCACATCCAGACTAATGACCTCTTGGACCCAGAAGCGAGTATTCCTCGTCCCATGTGACCCCACATCCCCCACCCCCACCTTCCCCTCAGTTCAGCTCATTCTGCCTCTGGCTTCCTGGGGCTTGATTAATGTTTTCCCAACAATATCCTGTGTGTGTCTGTTTAAATTTGCACTTGGTTTCAATTTAGATGCCAAAAGAGCCAGTCAATCCGCGGGTAAAGACCAATGGGAGCAGGGCTATTCTCATCTCAATAAAAGGCAAATCTCGAATTGTTGGCGAAAAACAAATTACTAGCCGCAAGGGGCTCCATTGAGTGCAGCCCAGGTGGGGATAAACAAAGGATGCAGTCGGAGCCATGTCTGTTTCCATGCAAGGTAGTCTTAGGTAGTGCTCCCGCCAAGACAATCTAGAGCTCTCGATCACAGGGCAATAAAGATGTATTTTTTTGCCAAACCATACTAATTTATACAATATTTAATCTACTGGTAACATTTATGCATACAATTGTTTGCCAGTACCTTTATCTTGGCTACTGTTGCTGCTTGATTTCTACCTCTCCTACTTTGTAGCTTGGTTTCCCTTCTGTATAGCCCAAATGGAATTTGTGGCGAATCCAGCTTTGGTCTTCAGCTTCGATTAGATGAAGAAAATATACATTCAGATTGACAGCAGCATCGTTTTCAGTGCATCCATGCATGGAGCAGCTTTTTAATAAATAATCAATCGATTGATTTGATCCTTCAATCAAATTTCAAGGAAGGTAGTTTTTAGTGTCTTGGCATGTAGGTACAATAAGTTGCATCCTCCACACACTACTGTCTAGTGCTTCAGATGCACAACAGACATGCCTCAGTTTAGCATAGAATTTTTACAGCTGGAGGTAGAGGCAACTAATTAATTGGAGTACATAGCCTTATATGTTAATGACAGAATATGCAAAACTGGGCAAGTCGAGCAGTATGGGTTTGAACATGCTTTGGGTCTGCAGATTGATTTTGGGTGTAGACAAAGCAATCGTAGACATTATAGCTAGCACAGAACATGGCATGGAAAATATAGTTGCCTGTTGGAGCATATAAATATAAATCCAAAAATAATGGGCTTGTCAGCCCAGCTGGTCAAAATGTTTTCAGACGTTGGCTTTTAAATTTTAAGCAGGCTCTGATTTAAGTTGGCGACATGATATGAGCATTCGCTGCTGAGCATTGTAATTCGCTATGACATCACTGCTGATTGCTGAATCGGTGATCCCTGAGAAGAAAGGCCTGCTGTAAGCAATGTGAATGATAAAAGCTAAACACTGTGGAATCACAGGGCAGTTGTGTGGGCTGCGGGCTCCTCGCAGGGAAGACTTTAGTGGCCTCTAGTACAGGAAGGTTTAATTGTACAGTGAGAAGCACTGCACATCTGATCTAGAATCTCCAGAGAAAATACAGCAAGGAAAAAGGTTATTGTTAAATGCTGAAGGCCTTTGGGTCTGGGACCAGTTTGTTGTTGTTTTTGATGTACTTATAAATAAAGGGGTATCATGTTTGTTCTGTAATCCATACCCTACAAGGCATATACACTCACCTAAAGGATTATTAGGAACACCTGTTCAATTTCTCATTAATGCAATTATCTAACCAACCAATCACATGGCAGTTGCTTCAATGCATTTAGGGGTGTGGTCCTGGTCAAGACAATCTCCTGAACTCCAAACTGAATGTCTGAATGGGAAAGAAAGGTGATTTAAGCAATTTTGAGCATGGCATGGTTGTTGGTGCCAGACGGGCCGGTCTGAGTATTTCACAATCTGCTCAGTTACTGGGATTTTCACGCACAACCATTTCTAGGGTTTACAAAGAATGGTGTGAAAAGGGAAAAACATCCAGTATGCGGCAGTCCTGTGGGCGAAAATGCCTTGTTGATGCTAGAGGTCAGAGGAGAATGGGCCGACTGATTCAAGCTGATAAAAGAGCAACTTTGACTGAAATAACCACTCGTTACAACCGAGGTATGCAGCAAAGCATTTGTGAAGCCACAACACGTACAACCTTGAGGCGGATGGGCTACAACAGCAGAAGACCCCACCGGGTACCACTCATCTCCACTACAAATAGGAAAAAGAGGCTACAATTTGCACAAGCTCACCAAAATTGGACAGTTGAAGACTGAAAAAATGTTGCCTGGTCTGATGAGTCTCGATTTCTGTTGAGACATTCAGATGGTAGAGTCAGAATTTGGCGTAAACAGAATGAGAACATGGATCCATCATGCCTTGTTACCACTGTGCAGGCTGGTGGTGGTGGTGTAATGGTGTGGGGGATGTTTTCTTGGCACACTTTAGGCCCCTTAGTGCCAATTGGGCATCGTTTAAATGCCACGGCCTACCTGAGCATTGTTTCTGACCATGTCCATCCCTTTATGACCACCATGTACCCATCCTCTGATGGCTACGTCCAGCAGGATAATGCACCATGTCACAAAGGTCGAATCATTTCAAATTGGTTTCTTGAACATGACAATGAGTTCACTGTACTAAACTGGCCCCCACAGTCACCAGATCTCAACCCAATAGAGCATCTTTGGGATGTGGTGGAACGGGAGCTTCGTGCCCTGGATGTGCATCCCACAAATCTCCATCAACTGCAAGATGCTATCCTATCAATATGGGCCAACATTTCTAAAGAATGCTTTCAGCACCTTGTTGAATCAATGCCACGTAGAATTAAGGCAGTTCTGAAGGCGAAAGGGGGTCAAACACAGTATTAGTATGGTGTTCCTAATAATCCTTTAGGTGAGTGTATATGGCAGAGATAACTGTACTGGAGTTTCCTCATCAATCTGCCAACCAGATTTAGACCAGTGCAAAAATCATGTTCCTCACACACCACTGTCACAGTCGATTATAACCTAAATGGAAGGCTTAGAATAAAGCTATGGACTTGTGCTACTACTACAGCTCATCAGAAAGCAGTCAACAGCAAACCAGACCAACTGGCCAAATAGGTGATGTCTTGCAGTGACTCAAATTTGTAAAATCTCTAGGTTTGACTCAAACATCTTTGTTAGGGCTGCAGTTCTTTTCATATATTGCCAGGGCTTCTGTCAAGGACATATAACAGTTGTTGTTCTCATTTCCATCAAAGTATTTTCAAAACTCTCAAAAGTGGTGTATAGAGGTGCGCTAAAACCGAATGACGTGCTCTTTCCAGCAAAGGTTGAAGGGCAATTTCTATTAAGATTTATGTTGGAACTAAAGTCCTTACAGTCGCACACAATATCCTTCACATTATGCAAGAATACCCAGATTCTTTGATAGTTGTGCTTGTGAAGGAAAACCCTGGTGATTAATGGCGAGTTTGTAAACTAAGCCCTTGAAACAATACAGGGAATGTAAAGAGTAGAGATAAGACCTATTCTACTCAAGTTTGGCATCATCCTTCTTAGACTAATAACCTCTACTGTCAGAGTGTAATGGTGGGATTGTAGTTGGGTGAAAAAAGAGTTCTTGACAAGCACATTCATTTTGTAAATGAAAAGAGATAATTGTAAAAGAAAAAGACGCATCTTTATCCTTCGGTAAATAAAAATGTATGACCTGCCTGAAATATGGACAGTACCATTACTGATTTAATTCAGATGACTTTCTATTATGCTGTATCCTGGTCCTATGGTGAATGTTAAGATGATACAGTGCATTAATGCTTTACAGAAAAATTCTATCATTGTCTTAAATAGAATCCGTACTGTTTTGCTTAAATTGTTCCAAAAAAGAAAAGGAAAAATGTGTATAAACCATTAAATAAAATAATTATGAGCCCATACAATCTTGCTCCTTGGTAGTTTATTTATTAAATCTTTCATAATTTCAACGGGTGTTTCTTGACAATTAGAGAAATGCTATAATAACACGGGCTGTATATTGATTCAGGCGTACTTAGGGTATGCAGCAGCAATCATTTATGCTTTTCATGGCAGAGTATTGCTGGAGCCCCTAGGGTTATTACAAATATACTTTTCCTGTTAAAATAAGAGAAGTAAACAAATCATACTTGGGGCCCAGTCAAAACAAATAATAATGGAACTAACGTGTGTGTAATTCCATTATGAGTGATGAAATACATGTGTAAATGGCAACAGTATGCGTTTCAAGTAACACCAAGGTGTTTTTGGTGAAATTTTTAGTTACGTTTTTTTTTTCCAGAGAGGGTGCTAGAATAAGCAAACCTAAAATGGCCAAACATTTGGAAATTGTACAGGTGAAAGCTTCCGAATTCCCTCCTTGTTATACTTTTGAGTAAACCTTTAATGAGTGTGTGTTGTGAATAGTATCACTGTAGAATTCATGTCATGCATATCATCCATCCCCCCACACATTCAAGAACTTTTAGTTGCAAAGGGCTGTTGTCGATTTCCTATGCGTTTAGGATATACACCGTTTTGGAGGAAAAAAGGCCATGATTTAGTTGCACTTCTGTTGTTGAGTTTCCAAATGCCTTGATAGTAATAATTGCAAGTGCTGAGGAGCTGCTCTGAGGAATGTTATTTTGAGTAGCACCGTACTCCACAGTGAAAAAGTATTGCGCAAAACGGAGAGAGTGAGTTCAGCGATCGAACTCAGTACAATCCTATAGAATCTGATCTTTGTGTTTTGCCAAGTTTGCAAATACCCAGCGCACATTCTTTGTATTCACACACACATAAAACTAATTATCCAAGGGAGTTTTCTTTGGGAATGGTAAAATTTGGTATAACTTAAAATGTAAAAAACAGGAGGCTGTTAAAGTCAAACTAGGCGCACCGAGTCTAACTTTGATTCCTCCCTGGGATTTTGTTTTTGGATTGTCTGCTGACAAGCCAGGTCAAAGTTGACCTAATCTTTTTCAGATGTTTCCTTAATGGGACACTAATGGGACTGAGTTTGGGACTGTGAAACAGTCGGCTCTGTTGGTCAACCTTTTATAATGCAGAAATATAGAGCTCCATTTTTTGGGGGGAGTGGGGGTTTGGGAAAGAACATGAAAACATACTTACTGCCTCCAACGTTTGGAAGCAGAAGAAGGAATGGGGTTGGGAATTGCATTTTCATTTGTCCTCTCTCAGACCTCTTTCTTACTAAGTGTCTTGGCATCCTAGAACATTTAAGCTTCCTTTCTTCAAAACAGACCTGGAGTCTTTAATGACAGCCATCTCGCAATTGAAACTGCATGATATCCTTTTTTTTTTTTTTTTTTTTTGTGCAGCGAGGGGGTGGGGTGGGGTGGCACGTGTGGCTCGATATATCAGCTGTCTCGCAATTAAAATGTCGGTGTCTCTGAACGCCATAAAAGCTGCCTACTTCTAATTAAGTAAAAGCTTTTCAAGATCAGCTTTGCACAAAACTGCAGCAGCGCACCACTTACTGCAGGATCCTTTTATTGTCAGAGCTGAATGGCTAGATGGAGCATTTTGGTCTCCGTTTTACAACCAGACAAGTGTTCCCCATCAAAAATAATGCTGTCCATGGCTATGTGCAAGGCATTGTTGTCCAGAGCCTTAAATGAGATGCACCATAAATAAGAGGGCTTTCATCATATTTTACATTGATAGCAAGTGCATCAATACATGAATTGCACAGAAGACTTGTTTGAAAGCTGTTACACCATGTATTAATATGATATAAAAGGCAGCATTTATACATTTAGAGAGATCGTACTGCGAGTAGGAGAATGGGAAATATCATGCAGTGTGTTCCCTTTTTCTCATGTGAATGACTTAAAGAAGCTAAGACTGCACACATTGAGCTTAAACTCTGTTAATTTTGTATTTAACCAGGTAGGCACCCACTGAGATAAGTTTCATTTTCAAGGGTGACCTGACATTTTAAAGACAGATAAATGACAGTCAATGAACAAATAGCCAAGTAGCTGCAGCAACATCCAACACTCAAATGATGTCACAGCCTCACGCAGGACATAATCCAATATGACAAGATGTCTCGAAGAGATCCTTAATGTGGGTTTCAAAATTGTACATCAGGCTGCAGAGTTTCAGATCTGTGCACGAACCCTTGTGACAATTAAGTTATTAATGTAAACTGTAACTAAAATTAAGCATTGACAATAGTTTGCTCAGAGCTGCAGGAGTAAAACCCCTTGTGATGTTAACAAGGAAAGTGTACCAAGCTGATTCTGGTGCACATACAGTAAGTTAAGCACTTCGTGAATTAGGCAATGACACACATTTTACAGACGAGTTAAAAAAAACATCTATTATTTGTCATGACCAGGAGCAAAACAGGAGCAGTCACTAATTTCCATCTGCTTGTAATTGGTATACTATATCTTACTAGTTCTTCCAACAGGTTTAGTTATTTTAGGTCTTAGAGACGCTGTTGTATTTATTAAAGAAGTGTAACAATGCCTTCTGCTAACAACGTCTGACTGTTATTTAATCAATTTTACAAGTCAGAACAGCCACATGATACCACTCCACCATTCTGTTGTGCCAGTGTGTTTTGAACATCCCTAACTGGGCCTAAGCTTCTTTTTTTATACATTAATTGGATGCTATAACAGGGATTCAGGTCTTGGAATGCTGTCCTTCTGATAAAGAAAGAAGGTGACTGGTCCTAGGGGTTCCTCTTTGACAGTTGAGCAAGATTTTCTTCTGTAACAGAGCAGGCAAAATAAATAAACAACCTCTGGTTTTAAAGTCCCTGCAAACAGACTTTAAACACAAACTGGTTCCAACCTTTGTGCGAGAACCGGACGGGCTGTTGTGTGTTCCTTCCAGCCCACAGTAGGTGCTGCTTTTTCCTGTCCAGCCTTTTCTTGTCACGCTCTTTTCCTGCCTAGCTGTGGTGCCTCCCTTGTTCAGCTCCTCTCTCCCTTCCGATGGCAGTCTCCTATGACCCCGTGGCAGGATGACAACTTTGAGGATGAGGGCTGTCTTTCCTGTGTCCCATCCTCTCTCGCATCACAATTCAAGTCTCGCTGTCTGAGATAAAGCAAAGCACAGTCTGTGTACTGAATAAGCACCAATACATTGTATAACATCTGTATGAATAAAATCTAATCTTGGAAGGCTGAGAAACATACGGTAATTTGCTCTTACGACACCTGGGTGTAACCCAATTTTGGGATTGGCCTAAGCATTGTTAGCATTGTAAAGATAGAGCTTGGTTGAGTCTGCAATCTGTACATCAGGGATGCTTTCATTTGAACTAGTGTGTGATGGTGTTTATTTGTTTCCTCTTGTATGTCATCAGGTGTTTGTAATCAGCCAAATCTCATACTTGGTAACTTAATTGCTGCTGTCTTCTAATGTTTTTTTGCCACTGCAGATATAGCCATATTTGCCACTGCAGATATAGTTTTATTTTTCTTCATGACTTTTTTTGAAATTAAAATGTATGTTGGTTTGTGACTTAAAAAATGATAAAAAAAAAAAAAAAGATTTACTGCGATTTACATCATAAAGAACCACTTTGGTTTGACTTTTTGGTTTCTATTAATGTATTAATTCAATAATTGCATCCAGACAAAATTTCTGAGACATTTGTTCCAGATGTCAAATAACTTATTGTGTAAAGCATTGCCTTCTATAACCAGACATGAAAGCACCTGGTCTTAATTTCCACTGGAAATTGTTGAACTTGACATTGACATTGAGTTGACTTTTGTTAATGTCTTTCTGGGTTTTGAATACTTTAATCAAATGTCCTCCTCAACTTCCCTGTCCATGACATACCTTTGAGATCAGGAATTATCCTAACTGAAGTTTCTCAAGGATTGCTGTATTATTTTATTACCATTCTGAACATAAATGTTCACAATATTGTAAATAAGTTTGTACCGAGGTGTTACACACTTTTCATATACCTTGAGTAATGGGAATGCAAGGATGGGATAGCAAAATGGGAAGACAAGCAGCCCTAAAAATTTGGTTAATTTTGTTTGGTTTCTCATAGTCAAAATGTGTATGAGGGGGGGAAAAGCAAAATCCATTGGGAAAAATCTCTACCTAAATGTTTACATTTTCATGTTCATTAGGATCCAGGGTTAATGACAGATCGTTTATGGGGTGGGGGTGAAGACTTATCGTTGACACGGGAAGGTTGCTGTAGTGGACGAGAGCAAGAATGCTTATATTTCAAACGTTTTTATTTGAATTATTTCTCCTTGGCGTTTCATGCATTTGTTTGGACATGCGGCACTGGATATTGGCTGAATATAGCTGCTTGAAACACTGGGTTTATAATTCTGTCCATGCAAGAGGAATCTCTTCAGAAGTCTACATCACAGTTTTCTTGGTGATACAATCAGAAAGGGTTTTTAAACATACTCTTCTGCTTAAACATTTTTGAAAAGTCAGGACTGTCCAGTTGCTCTGTATAAACTCGAATATTGGATTGCAATTGGAAAGAAGTGACAGGATTTGAAAGCAATTTCTGTGAAACAATAGCTATTAGAGACAGGATGAGGATTCCCTGCTTGCACACTCTATTATTCCTATGTTCACGAGTTAAAGATTTGTCTCACACAATCAGATATTTGATCACGTAGCTATTGATTTAATCTTTTTAATCGCCAAAATTCAGGCTGGAGCAGAAACCTTCCTCAAAGTTTATTCCAAACAAGACTGAACCTATGAAGGGATATTGCATGCTGATTCAGTTTTCAATATTGGTCATATGATCGCATCATGAAGCCCAAATGGGCTCTCTCATTGCCTTCCAAATGTTAATGATGTGAAATAGCTTCTGCTCATAGACTGAGGTAAAGGTGCCAAACCCCCTACTGCTCAAACTGTGTGATGAGGACGTGGGAGTCTTTTGTGTTACGGGAATACAGCTCTTCTTGCTTTCTTGCTTGGTAGGTATTTTTTTCACTATTAAATATAATTTTATAGAAGTATGATGCAATCATCATAAGTTAAACTGCAACTAATGCTCTAGTGCAACTAGTGCAACACAGGGCTACACTGGCTAACATCATAGCAGAGTCTCAGTTGAAATGTTAAAACCTCTTCATTGAAAAATTGCTAATAAACAGTGAGGGCTAGTCTTATTCATCCAATAACACAATGCTAAGTAGCCTAAATCCCCATGCTCTGTGCTACACACACACGCACACGCATGCATGCACACACATATATGGATGTGTTCTGTTTACAACAAGGCTGCTGCTGTTCATAAACTGTATCTATGGCAGTGGGCATATATCTGCTCTGTCACTTGCTATGATGTTAGCCAGTGTGGCCCTGTGTTGCACTTGGAAGATGGCTGGGAAGCAATTGGTTGGAATGTCAGACAATCTGCTCGCAGGCTCCCTCGATGTCACTTCAGATCAGTAGCAGTATCTTTGCTGCCAGAACATGAGCATGAGGCTCTTTGCAATTGAGTTTTGGTGGTTCGCTGTCCGGGACACGGAATCAGATTAAGAGCCCCGACGCTGACACGCTGACAGGTCAGCCTTGTTGGGGATCCAGTGGAGTGTGCGATTCATTGGAGCACGAAGGCAGACAACCGTTTTGCCAGGGACTCTGGCGTATCCGTTGCCCGGCAACCTTGCGTGCCGCCGGGGCCTCTGTTTTTTTCTCCTTCAACACGAATTGCCAGTGATATGTACGTTTGAAGAAACAGCGGTGGCTCTTATTCCCAGATTTGAAAAATACTTTGTATCCTAGATGGACTATTGGACTGATGTTTTGAGATTTTTTCATCATCCACTCCTGTCCACCGTCAAGAAATTTCACTTTCAAGAGTCTTACATTTACTTTATTAAGCTTAAGAAGTTACTTCCTTCAACTTTAAAAGTTCATCGATTTGTTTAAGACAACATTTTGTTTTGTGTAAATGGTCTGTTCGGGATGTGTGCACCTTACCTGTTTGGTGTGCTGACTTTCTATTAATTTAATATTTCCATTTTTTTTTGTGTAGTTAAGAGCTGTGTCTTTCTGATACACTGTGTAACATTAATTAAAATGGGAAACTAAATATGCAATATACAAGACAAGGAAAATAATGACTTTTTAGGTGGCCAGTTGGTTGGAAATTTAATAGGTTTAAAAATTATCTACTTAAACACTTCAGGTTAAGAGGCTGTGGTTTATGTACAGTAGTTTCAGTTCATCAGAAGAAAACATTTTGTAGCCTAGTTTCTTTGAAGATTTTCCAGGTTTTAGAAGAAATATTCCTCTTGTTAAAACACAGATTACGTGGGTCATGTTCAGCAATTCAGATTGTCGGGTAGTTTAATGATTGATCTTGACTCATGAAAGGTCCAAATATATTTTTTGTTCCATACTCCCCACTTTCCTTCATTTCCAGATATCTTGTTCCCTTTGATACAAAAAAATCCCCAAACCAGGTTCAGTTTGCTTCATTCCCTTCAGGACTTTGAAGACCATAGACAGTTCTCCCACAGTTGCTCTCTTACAGGCTTGGTGAGATCGGTTTAAATAAAAGGTAAAGGCAAAAGAAGGGAGAAACAGAATAACATGGGTAAATGCATGAGGCTATGCTAATCTATTGTTACAAAACAGAAAGAAAACAGCCTGCCAGTCAGTCGGACGCTGAACCGCCCAAAGTCAAATAATACAGAGAATGAAAACTCCATTTGACAGTACGCTTTCAGTGCATCATTCAAACCAAAGACGGAATTAAATTATTCACCACTTTTATTTTACACAGTTTCTTGATTCAGTGTCGGAATCCTAATAGTTTTCACTTCTCCAAGAAAAACTTTAAGGAGATTAGGGTACTGAATTGAGCAAGTCAGGGGACCACAGTATGAATAAAATCTGACCTGATGCACAATGGCATGGAAGATTCCTACACACAATAATTTGTTGCTTTTGGACATTGGAATTTAAACTGGGTAAAAGCTGTAAATAGTGGTTTTAATTTTAAAGGGTTTTCAAAACACATGTTAAAATAGCTTTTGTTCCTGGTTTACGCTAGAGTTTACCCCAAAGCACCTTAGCAAGATTGAGATAATGGGATAGAGGGATAGTTGGGTTGACAAAACTTTTTTTTTTTTAACCTTTCATTGGTAGTAATAAGTCCAATTCAATTTAGGAAGCTGAACTAAAAAAGAAAAACAAGAAAATCTTTCTGAAGCCAACCAACTTTCCAAAAATGTGTTGTTGGGTAAACGTACAACAATAAAGAAAAGCAGCATTTCCCTGAGAATGTATATTCATCATTTTGTGTGCAAAAATGTGTTGTTAGACTGGACAGAGATCTTGTGGAGTAGAGTAGGGGTGCTCAAAGTGGGGTTCCTGGACCAGGTGGGGTTGATGCAGGTTGATCCGGAAATATTGACAATGTTTATACCTTTTGTTTCGTAACGGAATTTGTTTTACTTATTACATTTAACTGAAGAATGAAGTAAGGTAAACTACCTTTATTAAATTAAACCAATGTTTTCTGTTGAATGATTTTCATTAATAAAATTTACCACTTAGCTGCTGCACTTTGTTAGACACGGCCTATTCCCAATGCAGCACCATTAGTCCCATTAGGATGGCAAATAAGAAAGTGTAGTGGTGATTTTAGGGGTTTATGCAATGGTGGGATAAGATTTATCTCCTTTTCGACAAAAACCTTATAGTTGTATAAAAAATGAATATATTTGTTCTGTAATAAGAATAATTTTGTATTATTGCTATTTAGAGATAAGTGGATGCTTTTTGTCTCTGGGTCGTCGGGGGCTGGGCAATACATGGAAATGTTTGTGTCAGCTGAGTGTTGCGCGGGCCAATAAAAGTTTGAGAAACACTGTAGAGTGATCTGAGAAGTTGGATTTAAATGTAGGTAGCATGGACAACCACTTTCAAGACAAATTGAGAAGACAAAACACTGCTACCTCAGTTACAATGTAGTTCTGTGGACTCCTGGTATGTAAGGAATTATGTTGGTTTGTAAAGGCCTTCATTCCTTTTCATGCAGTGATATTTGTGGGTTAAGGGGCAGTGCATTTTTAGAAAGCCATTCTGTCTGGGGAATTTGGGGTAATGCAACAGCTCTCAAGATAGTTCATCCCTTCATATAGCAGTGCAGCTCAAGACCCAGGTCTGAAGAGTTCAGCCCTTTGGTGGCAAAACCCTTGTTGGCAATCACAGAGGTCAGACGTTTCTTGTAGTTGGCCTCCAGGTTTGCACACATCTCAGGAGGGATTTTGTCCCACTCCTCTTTGCAGATCCTCTCAAAGTCATTAAGGTTTCGAGGCTGACGTTTGGCAACTCGAACCTTCAGCTCCCTCCACAGATTTTCTATGGGATTAACGTCTGGAGACTGGCTAGGCCACTCCAGGACCTTAATGTGCTTCTTCTTGAGCCACTCCTTTGTTGCCTTGGCTGTGTGTTTTGGGTCATTGTCATGCTGGAATACCCATCCACGACCCATTTTCAATGCCCTGGCTGAGGGAAGGAGGTTCTCACCCAAGATTTGACGGTACATGGCCCCATCCATCGTCCCTTTGATGCGGTGCAGTTGTCATTCCTCCTCCTCCAAACACGGTGAGTTGAGTTGATGCCAAAGAGCAAAATTTTGGTTTCATCTGACCACAGCACTTTCACCCAGTTCTCCTCTGAATCATTCAGATGTTCATTGGCAAACTTCAGACGGGCCTGTACATGTGCTTTCTTGAGCAGGGGGACCTTGCGGGCACTGCAGGATTTCAGTCCTTCACGGCGTAGTGTGTTACCAATTGTTTTCTTGGTGACTATGGTCCCAGCTGCCTTGAGATCATTAACAAGATCTTCCCGTGTAATTCTGGGCTGATTCCTCACCGTTCTCATGATCATTGAAACTCCACGAGGTGAGATCTTGCATGGAGCCCCAGACCGAGGGAGACTGACAGTTATTTTGTGTTTCTTCCATTTGTGAATAATCGCACCAACTGTTGTCACCTTCTCACCAAGCTGCTTGGCGATGGTCTTGTAGCCCATTCCAGCCTTGTGTAGGTCTACAATCTTGTCCCTGACATCCTTGGACAGCTCTTTGGTCTTGGCCATGGTGGAGAGTTTGGAATCTGATTGATTGATTGCTTCTGTGGACAGGTGTCTTTTATACAGGTAACGAGCTGAGATTAGGAGCACTCCCTTTAAGAGAGTGCTCCTAATCTCAGCTCGTTACCTGTATAAAAGACACCTGGGAGCCAGAAATCTTGCTGATTGATAGGGGATCAAATACTTATTTCCCTCATTAACATTCAAATCAATGTATAACTTTTTTGAAATGCGTTTTTCTGGATTTTTTTGTTGTTATTCTGTCTCTCACTGTTAAAATCTACCATTAAAATGATTGACTGATCATTTCTTTGTCAGTGGGCAAACGTACAAATACTTTTTTCCCTCACTGTATATAAAATCCCCTTTTTAGCCATATGGTTAATAAAAATAAAGACAAATCTAAGGTATTCCACCCTGAAACTCTTGGCTCTGAAGCGATTCACACTTTGTGGTTCATGAATTTGCTCCACTTCCTCCAGATGTGTAAATTATTGATGAAATTTTAATGTCAAACAGGCTATTTTACTTTAATGTTCGAGGGATGTGATTGATCTTCAGGAAAGGACGACAGCCTGTCTTCCCAAATTGAAATGCTGCCGTGCCAGTTACCATCCCAGTAGCCTTGGGGGTATGGGGCAGCTGTGAAATAGACTCCTCAATTTTGCCATGAATTAGGGATAATGCCAGCTTAGAGACAAAGTCAGCTTGCTGTCCCATGGCCTGTACCATAAGGGAGTCAGTGAATCAAAGTAAATAAAAGCCTCAGTTACATGTTAATAATTTTGTTGGTAGTTATTGGGAAGATAAATGAGAGCAGGTTCAGCAATGCAGATTGCTTTTCAGAAACTGATGGTTCTGGTCTTGCATTTTTGTAGCTTAAAGGAACAATGACAAGGACAATGAATATGAATTGCCTTTTTTTTATATATATATACTACAGCTTAACCCAAAACACGTTTGACTATATGATAGTTTTGGAAAGATGTTTTTATGAAAAAACATACCATACTAAATTAAAATGACCCACAACAGTATAATGATTCGATTTTTCTCTTACAGCTTTTAAAAGTGACTTTGAATGGATACACAGTAAAACCAGAAGGAGATGCATGTACTTAGAAAGACCAGTTGTAACGGAAACCTACTGAAATTAACAACTTTGTTTGCCCCAAGCTGCAAAATATTGTGCTATTATGCTCCTCCGTGTAGGTGAAGCAGGATTCAGTATCCAGGGATGTAAAGTATAGCCACCGTCTCCTTGATAAATTCAATAACTCACATGACCTTTTATGCAACAGTCAAATATGTGAAAAATCATGGTAGTGAACAATTTAAAATGGTCCTTCCAAAGGCAGATTAAAGGCTGAAATGTCAGTGAGAAACACAGGTTTGAGTTGTTTTGAATAAAGGAGTTTGAGTGTCCCATCACTCACACATTCATAACCATTCAAAGCAGGTGTGCTAACCTAAGAGACAGCCATTTCTCTACTGCTTTTGTTTCAGCTGCTTAAATCTTCGCAGTGGGCTGATCCAGGATAGGCCTCTTTACAACGGCATCAGTGATTATGAAGTTTTAATTACACATCACCTGGATATTCATATAAGGGGTGAGGCTACACATACTGATAGAAATAGAAATGCCTGTTGCTCCCAACATATTGGGGAAACCTGACATTGAAAATATATATTGTGTTAAGGTTTGTAGGGCAAACATGCTTTTAGGGAAACCTAGGAATTAATGCATCCATCTAAAAAAAAGCATGTAGCATGATTGGATACGCATGGGAGAATGCAGACTGAGATGCCACAGTCCTCTACAAAGACCCGGAGGCAAGACAATAGGTTGCAAGTAGTAAAAGTGTAGTCAGAGAAGAATGACTAGTTGGTATGGTCTGGAGATAATGAATGCCATGGAATTGGATTTTGTCTACTTACAGTGTTGTGTGGTTATGGATGGTATCATGATCATGTATGAGATAGTATAAAAGAGCACTGCCATCAAGGTGTGTTGGGAAAACAAATTGAAGGACAGTTTATGATTCTCTGACACTAATTTCTAAATTGAGTCACTGGGTGTAGCGTCATGAGATTAGGAAGGCCAGTGCCTCAAAAAATAGTTTTTTAAGTTGAGTATGTGCTTGTAGTCATTTACAGGTTATAAAACAAACTGTGGGGGTACTACATACCTGACGAATAGAATTATATTGTCATGCATTTCTGTCCCAGAAACCCTGTTAAAAGATTTTGGTTGTTGCCAGTGGTTTGAGAGTAGCATTGTTTATAGTAGGATTTTCAGGACCTCATACTTTTGTGTCTGAGTGTAATTGTATGTATAAAGGGTAGGTGACATTTTATTTGCAATCACATTTAAAATATTAGTAAAGTACAGCGATTATGTGGGTGTTGATGTGTTTTTAAAGGATACTGTTATTGGGGGCAACCCCAATTGCACCTCAAATCCCTTTCCAGCTCCGCTTAAAATGGATTTGCTAAGCCACTGCTTTGTTTAAAACACTGCATTAAGAATCACCGTTTTATTGAGACGATTAATCAGCTTCACTAGCATAATTCACACAGACCGCAAACCAAAGACCCATAAAAACACACTCAAAGTGCTATTCAAAAAGCTTAACCCCAGTAAACCTTTAAAACATATATCAATAAAAAAAGGACTGATAAATGCAAGTGACAGTGGGTCTTGGCCAATGAGGGGTGAGTCTTCTCTCTGGTTTATTTATCTCCTGCTTGTATTTTTTTTATCTTCTCCCCCTTTTTTTAAGTCTGTCTGTCTCCCTCATTAGCTCACCCACTAGACTGCTGGTAAATCATTTAAACAGTATCTGGATTGCAGGTTTCGTTTCTGTGCGGGATGTGGCTGGAAGACTGGCTGTTATCCTATATGTGTAAGTGCCTTTCACCCTCATCTTTAATTCATTATTTAGTTCATGTATATTCTATAACGCCTTGGTGACCTGGTGTAATATAGTCAAGGTGTTCAGTGACAGCACTGTTCAGTATATTTTTCGATTCCACTTTAAAGAGGCAGGAGTGTTATTCTACTGCATTAAACTAGCAGGACTGCAAAGACAAAACAAAGTTAAGAAGTCCTACTTTGAGTGAGTTTTTGAGACTTTGCGCTGATGGATGGCATGTTTGGTAATCGACACCTTAGTTATGAACTAAATGGCTCTTTGATCACATAAAAATGGTAATTATTTCAATGTGCCCACCACTGTGTTGTTCCCATCGAGCGCTTTAATACACCAGTAATACTGTTCGCCTGGTATATGGAAATGACAAACCCGTACTAAACCAAGATATTCAAGGTGGGGATTTGCAATTACCTGCAAATACATTGACCTATCTTGCAGCTCTCCTGAACGAACTTCACAAGCTCCCTACTTCTGTACACTCAGACCTGTCAATAGCACAGAAGCATAAAGCTGTGACTCGTGCCCTTCTCCTAGATTGGAACAATTTGCATTTTAATTGTTTTGTAAAGAGGAACTGAGTGAGCCCAGTACACTTTCTCATTTAAGATTAACTCAAAGACCATCCTGACTTTATTTCGGAGCTACTTTGGGGATTTGAGTGAGGAGAACTTTGAGTTTAAGGACTCCGGAAAATAAAGAAACATCATTACGGAAAATCCATTCGCCATCATGAGAAATATCACATTATCCCAGATCGTACCATTATACCACAGAGTATGTATTGTATGTATTAAGCATGATCTTTAGGATTGGGACAATGTTTATGTTGAGAATTATCAGAAGAGTTAAGGTTAGTGTGGTAGTGAGGTTTCTCAATGAAATAATATTTATCTCATTAAAACTTACCTTAGAGATGGCTAAGATTTACCATTTTAGCTTCTTGTCTTTCCCATTGGTGTTTTTCTAAAGCTGTGGTTGTATTTTGTATTGTCTGTGTGCAGGTTAGCTCCGGGGTTACAGCTTGTGACGTTGACAGATTTCTGAAAGGCGAACCTGTGTGTCAGTACTGAATCTCAGTCAATCAAGCACAACAAATAAACTTCCTATACTGACTTCTTCATACTGTTCTCACCCCTTATCCTCAAGTCTATATTAAAAGATTAATTCGTGGTTGGTGTTGTGTTCAGTGTTAGGGTTGGGCGATATGACTTAAAAATAATATCTCGATATTTTTATAAGTTTGGGCGATACACAATATATATCTAGATATTTCTTATTTTTATCCAATCAAGCTACAAAATAAGACCAAAGACATTTAAACAACAAGTCTTTATTTAATTATTATATGTACAAAACTAAGAAATACCACATGCGGGCTGTTATGGTAAATATATGCAGAATGCAACATTACAGCGCAGGTGTTGTGTGATTACTATTACGTGTGTTATGTTGTTATGGGATATATATATATATACAAATACACAGTATTATTTACTGTCACATAACAACAATAACACAAGTAATAGTAATCACTCAACACATGCGCTGTAAAATGGTATAGATTCAGGTAGATTTACCACATCCGGGTTTATAGTTCTCTGCTAGACAGGTACATTTCTTCTCTGACTGTCTCGATTCTGCTTATCGCTACAGCACGTGATAATACAAAATAGTTATAATAATAATAATAATAATAATAATAATAATAATAAAAACTGTTGTACCACTTCACCATCATAATAAAAAGGAAATGAAACTTTCTGCATGTGTTTGCATTGCTTTCCAATTTATTAAAATGCAATCCAGCTTTATTATTATTTAATTTTATACAAATAATATCAATCTAAATTAGAAGGGGTGGGGGGTACCTGCAGATCGAGGTTAGCCCAGCGACGAGAGTGGGGTGAAACGTGTGCGCTTGTGCATTAAAGTATCTTTTGGCTATTTTGCTTATTCTGTGTCAAATTCACTCTCCTCCATGCACATTTCTTACCTGCATCCAGCACGTGTGGAAGAATTAGGAAGACTACATGAAGTAACCATTAATGGTGCAATCGAATAAGATCCAAAAAGTTACTTCCCCAATACCTTTATTTTCAATGGACTATGGATGTGTGATCAAAGTCTGATCCATGTAAAAGCTAAGAAGAAAAATAATTAACCAAATTTAAAACTGAACCTTCAGATTATCTTTCCCTGATTTGGACCTTCTGAATGTAGTCAATTTTGTGAGAATCAATGGTTTTAATCTACTGTATTTCAGCAAAAATGCATAATTTTTCTCAGTGTTTTTCAAGCTGTCAAAAAAAATCTTTAACAATTTTTGTGTGTCCTTCATTTTGCCTGACGAACAGATAAAAAAACACAAAAAAACCCACCAGCACTGCTCAGTCTCTAATGGGGCTGACAATACACAAGGGTTCAGAAGACGGAATGAAAGCAAACAATGCAATATCCCAGAGGTACCAAATCTACACTCTTAAGCTTCTTAAGCTACGAACTTCATCCAATTTCCCATTGTGATTGAAGACATCTATTAACTAGAACTTTTTTTTTTTATTAGTGGATTGGGGGTGGGGGGGGTGAAAGATGAGAGATCTATATTATACTTTTAATTTATTATTCATATATAATGGGCGTTGGGAATCCCATTGTACATGCGGCTGCTTTGTTTGTGAATGTTTAAATAGCACACACCGTTCAGCATAATGCAGCCGTGCCTGATGAAGAGAGAGGACTGTGATTGTGCTTTCTTTAGGGACCGTCATATTGGTTTAGCCCAGGGCTCCCGATGTCCACAGGGAAGCTACTGTCAGAGAAAGGGAAGCATAAACCACCTCAAAGGTGTGGTAAGCTGGGAAAGCGCTTAAGAGGCTAAGGTTGGGAATGGAGAGCAGCCACATGAAAGATTTCACGTGAGACTTTGTATGGCTCAGTAAAATCACAGCACAGAAGTTAGACTGTGATTCTATTGTGCATTTGGTAATAGAAAAATCCTACCAAAGGACCCATTCCAAATGGATCGAAAAGCTCTGTATTACTGCTCATTGTCTTTTAATATCTGCATAACAAGGTAATTGTACTATCTTTCTGTTGGATGGTATGTTCTTATAGAAACATAAGCAAAAGAAAAAAAAAAAGTATTTTAATACTTGGCAAGCAAGCAACATTGTCTTTGTTAAAGAGAAATGTCCAATTCAGGGGTCTCCAAAATGGTCCCAACACAGTTACTGGAGGGCTGCAGTGTCTCCTGGTTTTTATTCCACCTGGAGCTCTCTATTACGAAATGAATCCAGTTATTCTATCAGTCAGACATATTTAACATTGTCTCAAAGTCTTTTGCAGTTGATGGTTTAAGAGATTATTTTTTATTCAACCTACAAAGAAAATTGCAGCCTTGGGAGAAATGTTAAATGTTAAGTCAATTAGTTAATCTGACCAGTTAAGTAACTGAAAGCTTGGTTGCAACAAAATGCCAGAAGACATCATGGCCCCCCAGGAATTGAGTTTGAGAACCTCTGGTCTGAATGAAGGGAAATGGGAGCAGTGCAATTCATATTTCCGAATTTAAATTAAAAATGTAAACTCTGTTCAGTACAATCCTTTTAATTAATAAAAGGCTTATTTGCAATTTCCAGTTTAAGCCTACTAACTGTTATTAGCTACTAAACCTCCATTGTGCTTCAACAAAAGCATAGCATTAATTATAGTGAATTTAAAGCTCCATCCAGTATTTTTACAACTGCATGGTAAAACAACAACTTCAGGGACTTATTTTTACAGTAATAGCTAATTGTGGTATATAAATACTTATTAGACTGTTTATTGGGCTGCTGAGGAAAAATATAAAAATGCTGTACATTACTTCAGACTTTTGCATCTTTAATTGCTGTGGGAGTTGAGATACTCCGGTTTATAATTGCTCGTGGTGAAGTCCACCGGTTCCACACAAGACTTAAAATCATAAGAGAGCACACACTCCTGTAAGTCCCCGAGAACAATGTTCTGCCTATTAGTAAAAAAATAAAAGAAAAAAAGAAAAATAATAAGAAAAGAAAAGGAAGAAAAAAAATGTTATGCAGTTTCGTAGACCGAGCTAAATCCTGAGAAACTTCATGATAATACTATGTTTAAGCAAGCAGCAGTGGTATAAACTGAAATTATTTTCCTTAATGTATGAAAGGGGCAGACAACTTGGAAATATATTTATCTTTTTATGGATTTGATTTTTATTTTGGTAAAGGTGGGGAAATAGTTAAAAGTTCTGGCGTTTTTGCCTGTACCACAGTAGGATGTGAGCACAGACCAAGAGCCTGGTCCTGACCCTATTGTGTCTGAGTTTACATCAGCCAGTCTGGGGGAAATTAATAGTTTCCTTTGCAAACCTCTTGCGTTCTGAATGTCTGTGAGGTTCGGACTGTAGTGGCCTGCGCACATTGCTGCTATCTTTTCCCATTATCCCATGATTGTTTCAGACATTGCAGTTTTCTTAACACATTTCTGGGACGGAAATCAAACCCTGACTTGAAACAAAGGGATGCCCCAACTTCTGTTTCTCTGAATGCTTTGTCTAAGAAAACAGTTTTTACAACATTGAAGAAAAGGACAATATGCCTCCAACAAGCATAGTTATCCAAATTGGAGTAATGCTGTAAATGTAACACTATGTCTCTGTTTGGCATTCAATAGGTGTGATGGAAGAGACTTGTTAGTCCCATGTAGTGGCAGGGCTCTCAGATGATCTATAAAATGATTAGTGGTTGTTACTGAAGCAAAATACCATTGCCACTCCCAGAAACACTAGATTGTTTTTATGTGGTTTCCATAGTGGACAGTTGTGTTGCAATGCAAGGGGTCACATGTTTTGCCTAGCTTTTTTTTTTTTTATCTCTTTACTTCAGCTTAAAGTTAAAAGCCAGGCAGATAGCCCACCAATTCAGCCGAAGAGAAATAGATTTTTTTTTTTTAAGTGCTTGGAAAAGGCCAAAAACAACAAACCTGCCAAAAAGTCAAGTTTGAACAGGTTTAAACTGACCAAAACAGGCTTAGATATCTCACACGTTTTTTTTTAAATGTTCCAAACGGAAGCCTTGCTTTTCTTTCCTTTTGTTTCACTTTTTTCTTTCTTTTTTATTTTGTTGAAACAGTTGCTCCTGATTAGGATTCTGTCGGGAGAGCATTGACGCCACAAATAGCTTTCGCTTCTTTTCCATGGCTTTCGTGCTGTTCTCCAGCATCTGCGAGCTGACCTCTGCTATTCTTAACTCTTATTTTTCTTCAAAGGCCCCAGGATGTCAGTAATTGGAGGGGATGTGATCTGCCGGGCCCCACGTTGGTGCGGGAGGCCAGCCATGGTGGAGAGGTCAGGGGGAGCTTGTCTTACTTTGACATGCAGGCTCTGAAGAAAAAAAAAACATCCAGTGCAGGCCTTGTCAGTCAGTGCAGCAACACAAGGCTCTAGACTGGCTTCTTTTTATCAGTAATGAGCATTTCATTGGAACCTGGTCTACAAGGACCATAATCCAACTCATTTTTTTTTTTTCCAGATTTTTTTTCTTCTGTTCTTTCTAGTGATTAGTTGTTATGTAAATCTAGGGTTCTTACTGAAGTCTAACTTGTCTTCAGTGCCTGTAAAATGTACAAAAGTTTCATAAGTCTAGTCACAAACTAGAGCACTTATAAAACCAAAAAAGGCTACAGGTATTTTTCCCACAACTGTTACAAGTCCTAAAGTTGCCTTCAAATGCAGATGCACAGAAAAGTATAAAATCCATATATATATATTTTTTTTAGAAAATTAGTGTAATATCTTTGTGGTAATTATAGCCACATTCCTTTTGAGAGATCTTAAGCTTGGCTCTTACAGATGTGTTTTTTTTTCATTTTACTAATTTAGTTCTCTTCAGTGTGTTCAGTGTGTATATCCAATCATATAAAGTATAGTACAAGACTTCACGAATGCAATAATGGAAAATAATTTGCAGTCTGCCCAAACATTGAACAACAAAACTCGAGTTGCTTTCAGATGTTAATCAAAGGCTTTTGTAAAAGCAACCGTCTTCTTTATTGTATCAAACATTGGTTTCCTGTTTTTCCTTGTTAATTTCTTGTAATCTGATGTAGTTCTGTTTGACTTGATTTTTGTATTTTATGTGCAACTTTCCACTGGCATCGCTGTGCCGGGGAAGCCAAGCAGAAAGGGAAATGGGAAGGAATGTTTTGAATGTACTGGCGTCCTTTTGCTTAAGGGTCTGAGGTTTTGATATTGATATTGAAACAGACACAAGACAACAGTGGTGTTTAATGGTGACATGCATTGTCCTTTAAAATCAGTCCTGTGAGAGGTTCTCCTTGCAGCCTGGGTTTAGATGAACGCTGACGGACCGCAGGTTGCTCTGATATCTGCCGTGTAAAAGGAAGACGGGCACCTTTGATTAGGGTGGTGAATATTCATGATAACTCCTTTTCTAATTAAAATGCATTGCCAGTCATCAAAGAGTCACAGCTGTAGCCGCTGCCATGTAATATTGGCATTGCGAGATCAGGAGAGAAAATCAACTGGACGTTCAGCTCCTCTCTGGGGGGGGAACAAAACAAAAACAGGCAGAGTGGAATTCACTCAGGTTCAATTCTTTCCAGGGCCTCAGAGTTTGCCAGTATCCCTTGATTAGGATTTCAGTGTGGACAGAGGATCAACTAATTGGTGAGATGTAAACACCTCCCCCACCAGTCTCATTCGTGCATGCAAAGGGTGCAGCCATGCACCAGTGTGTTGGTACTTGACTTTTGTGTGGCCAAATACATTACAATAATTATGAACACTGAAACAATACAAATTCTATCCCACAGGCGGTTGCCAGACATATCAGACTTCCAAGGTGATTGATACTTTTACTTCAGCTGGCTTATGCCACAGTTGTGCGGAAGCCAGGGCTAATCAGCTAGTTGTTTGTGCTTAACAACATGGATAATAGCAGTTACTTTAAATAAAGTCGTCTGGGCCGCATTAACACAAGCTCCCCCTCCCCTTTTAGCATATGTCACCTCAAGCAGCCTTGCCTCTAATGTCTCTCCAGCGTTGCCTCTTAATGAATTGAATAAACACTCAGCCTGCCTGCATTAGCCCACAGAGCTGTGACACGGAGCTGTGTTTGTTAAATACTACCTGGGGGTCTGTTTGTGCCATATGGAATTACGGGCGGCCGCATCAGTGTTGCCGGCGCATTCCTAAAGGTCTGCTTTTTGGCATTTAGATTAATGCCAGAGACAGGGAGGGGAGAGGCTGCAGTGTCTGACACAGCCTCCCTCCTCTGGTTTCTTGCAAACACCGGATGACAGCGCTCGACTCCCCCTTGGAAAAAAAAAAAAAGAAAAAAAAAGGCCTCATGCTATTCTTCCCTACCTTTTTACTCCTTTCTCCCTTGGCATCACTCCCTCCTTCCCCTCTCTCTCTCTCTCTCCCTCCCATTGCTTCAGCCTCACAGGATCCATCATGGGTTGCGCGCGCACGTTTTCCTTTGTTTGTGTTTGGGGATGCATGCGTGCGTCTGTGTGGGAATGTGTGTGTGTGTGCGAGCGTGCACAACAGTGCCTGTCAGCTTTCATGTAAGGAAACGAGGAGCCATCAGTCCGGTTGTATTTGAGTCAGTATTCGTTTCCATCTGCCACTCGATATGAAGGTGCTTTGAAAGCAAGCTTGTCTTCTGTCTAGCCGTGGAGGAGCAAAATCAAACCAATTCAATGGGGGGAGGCTGTGGGGTTGCACCCGGAGCTGACTTGACAGGTCTCCATGCGAGACTCACCACAGTCCAGACAGACAAATGTTTGGAAAAATTAATTTCATTGACACCATTCAATATATTATCAGATATCACTGTTTTAGTAGATCTGTTGTCTAATGCAGAATTAGTCATGTTTAATAAATCAACATTATCCATGCTATATTTACACAAACCTTATTATTTTCCAGCAAATTCTAAAAGTGTTTGTATGGATATGAAATAGGTTTATACATAAATATTATAAAGAGATTCTTTTTTTAAACTGGAGGACAACGTTCTAAATATTTTTCTGCATTATCTGTTTTTCTCTCTTCTACCTGTGATTTATTCAGACTGGACTAGCATACTGATTGTGGCTTCACATTTTATTCCGGTGTAGGGGTTAAAAGTGTGAAGTTTATCACTAAAGGAGAAATAAGGAAAGCTAAAATTTAAAATTGTACTCCAGAGAAGCAGGATACCGGGTCCATATTGAGCAGGTGTTACTGAGGTTGCAGGGTAGCCCTCGAACATTGGTCATAAGTCTATTAGCACAACAGAGTGAAACATCTTCTGAATGAACTTGAAGGACCCATTCATCATGTAAATGGATTAACTTCCCTTGAGATGACTTCCAAAACCTTACGGTGAACTGACCAGGTTTTGTCAACGTTGTATACTGTTTTAATACAATTGGAGTCTAAATCCTTGTCGGGTATCTAAACGTGTTGGAGAATGATCTTGTAGTGTTTTATTAATTGATAGTTTAAAACCATATGTCACTGATATACAAATCTGTATCCTTGTAAGGTGGTGTCGTGGTAGCACCAAACACTCATTAGAAACAAAGTCAATGTAAAAAGTCTTCTAAACAAAGGGTTGTATACCCACTTTATATATTGCACTCGCAGAAAAATACAGGTATGCAGTACATGCTTATTTTCATACACAGGTAAACTCGTCTCCATGGAAATGTGCAGTAAAACGGGCAAACTTTTACTTCAGAGTCTGCAAGTGACCGTTTATTAATTAATAACAAACACATGGCTGTCACTGAATTATTCATGGAGCTCTTCTGTGGTAATTTTCCCATAGTCTACTTGATTGTTTCCACGCGTTTTCAGTGGTAGGTGAAATAAGCGTGGTGGTCTTAAGGGCAGTACCATGCAGGCTGTGGTCCATGTCATTAAATAATGCCAGCCCAATTTGGCTTAAGCTAACAATTCATGCTCAGGGGCCTCGTGTGCATATGCATGAGGTGTGAATTACATTGGCAGCCCTGCAGACTGGACTGAGGTGAATTCAATCTAAGGAAAGTAATGCCACTCTTCCCTGTATTTTAAGCAGCTGTACTTTTTTTGTGTGTGTGTGCTAGTTTGTAAAGGTAAAGGAGTTTGATTTAAGTTCATTTAAGTTGATTTCAATACACAGGTGAACATGTCCTTGACAAAATCCCTCATCCAGTTTTTCTCAACCTGCTTTGCATGATTTTATGTAAAGTGGAAGGTGTAGCATGGTTTTCTTTTTACAATGAATTAATAAGACTTGTTCATTATAAAGTTATGTTACCATTCTTCAGATGAACACTTCCATCATATGATTTTGTTGGCAGTAGTTTGCCATGCATAAGTTCTTAGTTTGTCATTGTTATATCTTGTTTGATGCATTTGTGAATTAGAATATTATTTGCTATAATTATAAGTGTGTGTACATAACTGCACAACAGCTTATAGCTTTTTGTCCACCTCCAAGTCAGTAGTTCTGGATTAATACAGCTCACAGTTACAGAATTCAGAAACAGGAAAAAATGGAATGCTGAAACATCATATTCGGTCCAGACATTCTTGTAATACACAATTCTAAGTGATTTTGTTTTTTCCTTCTATTGTAAGCTGCTATTTATACAGATAAATTAGGAGCCTAAACAAACCAGCTAGCTCTCAGTTTGAGATACAATATTCTGTATAATATTCAAAGCTTTCGCTTGTCTGTTTATCCCTGAACAATTGTCTGGCATAAAATATTTGTTAAACAATATATATTACATGACAAACTTATATATAAGTTGTCTCAATAAACTTTATGTAATACAGCCTACACATACATGACTTTTGCTTTTGCAACATTCACCTTTATTGTATAATTATAAGAAATGTAATGTGTTGTAAACACATTAACATACTAATTATACTGTTTTAATCACGGCTGTATTTATTAAAGAAATATAAAAGTAGAGAGAGTTTCCTAGAAAAAGTAAGGTAAAGTCAATTCACAAAGGGGACAAACATACACTCACCTAAAGGATTATTAGGAACACTATACTAATACTGTGTTTGACCCCCTTTCGCCTTCAGAACTGCCTTAATTCTACGTGGCATTGATTCAACAAGGTGCTGAAAGCATTCTTTAGAAATGTTGGCCCATATTGATAGGATAGCATCTTGCAGTTGATGGAGATTTGTGGGATGCACATCCAGGGCACGAAGCTCCCGTTCCACCACATCCCAAAGATGCTCTATTGGGTTGAGATCTGGTGACTGTGGGGGCCAGTTTAGTACAGTGAACTCATTGTCATGTTCAAGAAACCAATTTGAAATGATTCGACCTTTGTGACATGGTGCATTATCCTGCTGGAAGTAGCCATCAGAGGATGGGTACATGGTGGTCATAAAGGGATGGACATGGTCAGAAACAATGCTCAGGAAGGCCGTGGCATTTAAACGATGCCCAATTGGCACTAAGGGGCCTAAAGTGTGCCAAGAAAACATCCCCCACACCATTACACCACCACCACCAGCCTGCACAGTGGTAACAAGGCATGATGGATCCATGTTCTCATTCTATTTACGCCAAATTCTGACTCTACCATCTGAATGTCTCAACAGAAATCGAGACTCATCAGACCAGGCAACATTTCTCCAGTCTTCAACTGTCCAATTTTGGTGAGCTTGTGCAAATTGTAGCCTCTTTTTCCTATTTGTAGTGGAGATGAGTGGTACCCGGTGGGGTCTTCTGCTGTTGTAGCCCATCCGTCTCAAGGTTGTACGTGTTGTGGCTTCACAAATGCTTTGCTGCATACCTCGGTTGTAACGAGTGGTTATTTCAGTCAAAGTTGCTCTTCTATCAGCTTGAATCAGTCGGCCCATTCTCCTCTGACCTCTAGCATCAACAAGGCATTTTCGCCCACAGGACTGCCGCATACTGGATGTTTTTCCCTTTTCACACCATTCTTTGTAAACCCTAGAAATGGTTGTGCGTGAAAATCCCAGTAACTGAGCAGATTGTGAAATACTCAGACCGGCCCGTCTGGCACCAACAACCATGCCATGCTCAAAATTGCTTAAATCACCTTTCTTTCCCATTCAGACATTCAGTTTGGAGTTCAGGAGATTGTCTTGACCAGGACCACACCCCTAAATGCATTGAAGCAACTGCCATGTGATTGGTTGGTTAGATAATTGCATTAATGAGAAATTGAACAGGTGTTCCTAATAATCCTTTAGGTGAGTGTATAGTAAGCTTTTTAAAATCAATGCTACTTTTAGTTCTTAATTTTAAGCTATATAATAGTAAATTAAGCTGCAATGTGATCTTTTTATTTACCGTTGAACTTGTTGCAATCTGTTGGAATGCAAAAGGTATTTTTCAGTCTTCTCACTCTTGCTTTGATATCGCTGCTACGAATTAAAGTAGTAATTACTAAAAGAATTGCATTTAGATTAGTTAATAAAGACGTAAAGAGGTTGATTAGTTCTTTGAGGCTATTCCTGAAAAGAAGAACAAATAAACTCTGAATGGTTCATGTTTAAATCATAATTAAAGCTCCTGGATTAAAAGGATTTTAGAAAAATGCTAATTGCTTGTTCTATTCTACATTGTTGGAATTAGCAGTAAAACCTAAAATTGAAAATGGGTGATATGTGTAAATCTGCACTGGAAAATGTCTGCAGTTAAAAACTTGATGACTTTGGTATTTCATTAGTTTAAAACATAGAAAAGTCAACAGTTTTAGTTTTTAACAGACTTCCTTAGGATAATAACAACTACTTTGCATAGCCCACATTTTATACAAATATTTCTATTTATATATGCCATAAATATTGTAAAATATACATATTTCCTGATCAGGTATAACATGAATAAACATTTAATATATTTATTATTTGTAGAATATTTTGAGATATTTACTTGAGTACATGAATCCCAATATGTTAATCTATCTATTATTTTTGTTCAATTTAAATATGTATATTTAAATCAAGTACTGTAAATTATGTATATATCTGTGTATGTCCATGTTTATTATTTATAACATTGTTACTAACGCAAGATAGAAGTGATACTGACTCACTATCACTTCTGTATTAGGCTATATATTACATTTTTTCGTTTTATTAATCTGTGAGCAAGACAATTGGACTTAAAGATACCATACAGTGCAAATATAATACAGCATGAAAGAAAATGGTGTTTGAATCCAAACACCCCATACTCGTGAAAGACCTGAGTATGTCACTAATGGCAATTTGTCATGCACTCTTCGGACTCCCACTGACCTTCTCCTTCTCTGGGCCTCTGTGTCCGAAACATTGTTTCAACTGCCAGCTCTGATACTGGATGCCTTAAGGGTGTCTTTCCGTGCGACTCAGAGCCAATCGATCGTGAAGGCTGACTAGTCAGCTACCGGAAATTATTTAGCTTGAATGCTTTTGAAATAACTGTTATAGACTGACAGGTACGCAGGCTAACCCGGAGTGAAGGCCTTCAGGCTTCTGTTCACAGATTCCTTACACGCAGCCCTGACGTAGCACAGCACTCGTGCAATCACCTCGTTGTTTACGCTTTTTATTTATTTTTTATTGTCTTATTGTCTTTATTGTATTTATTACTCAATAAATGCCACATTGGAATTGTTTTGGGGCAGAATTTAGGATAATGATTAAAAATGCTGATAAAATTAAGGAGTTTGTGAAGACGTCTACCTCACTGCTGCTCAAGATTCATGATTTTTTATTTGCCAAATGCAACAGAGTATAATAGAATTCTTACTCTGTGTGTTCCCACAGAAGCATAAAGTGCAAAACAACATATAGTGCAATAACATTAAAATATATATAAGTATATGTGCATATAGATCAGTAATTGTATAGTTGTTTTATTGTTGTATTTGTAGTTCAGCAGCCAGTGGTGTTTAATAGCCATATAGCTTGTGGGAAGAAACTGCTAAATTAAGCAGAACTAGGTCTACAACAGTGGTTGACATGGAAAAGTTACTTGTTCGCATAGGTATCTGGATAGGCCACCAGATGCAAAGGTATTGTCTGTAATCATGATTTGAAGTTTGAACCAGACAGTATTGTGGGATAGGCTTCACAATACAAAATGAAAGCCTATAGTGTATAAATATCTGCATGCATGTCTTTATCAGGCTGGTCATGTCGAACACAATAAGTTACTAAATACTGCTGCATTGGTGTTTGTTCACTTTTGTGTTCAGTGTGATCACATCAGCATCTCTGTGTGGAGTCTGTATTGCGAAGTACTTCAAAGCCCAGATTGTGACTGAGCAATAGAGAGGAAACACCTGGGGGAGGGAGCTGTGACATGACATTTAAGGGAATTTACTCTTGTCATGGCAGAGCCTGGAGCTCTAGGCTTTGGTCAGCAGGAAACGCAACAGTCGCTTTTCCTTCGGCACCGGGCCGTGTGCGCAGCTCTCACTGAGTCGCGCAATGGAGCAGTGCTGGTAACAATTCACAGTTGCCAGTTAGCTTAATGGTGGTATTTAATCATCTAGTGTGTTTATGCTTGCTGCCTTCACAGCAGAGTGTTCAGGACAGTGGCACAGCACCAGCCTGGCAGCCTGGCGACCTCTCCGCAGTGTAATCCTTTACCCCTGTTTGACAGCGTTTACCTCAGCAAGCAGAACAATTGAAATGCTCGGAGCCTCCTGCGATTCTTGGAATTGGCAATCTCCAGGTTACAGGCCCAGGCAGCAGAAAGCAAAGGCCACAGCTAAGAAGGAATCAGACAAGTGTAGGAAGCGAGCTCGGCAGTACGACTCAATAGGTTAAGCCAACAATGCTGTCCGAAAGTCAAGTGCTGCTGTACAGTGTGTGTGGAGAGATGCCGAGGACTGTCTTTTCCCTTCAGAATGTGCAAGTGATCTGATTTCTGTACTAGCAGATGCAATAGCGATTGTGAAAGTTTATAGTTTATAAAGCAGTGAGGGAGATACTTAAATTATAAACTGGCTTCAATATACTTTCACAATACCTTCTATTGTTGGACAACGGTTCACAAAGAGTTGTCTGGTAGAAAACACACTCTCATCTGATGATTAATCAGGTTTATGGAATTTTGGACGGGACCTAAAAGTGTGCTTCTTAAATGTGCAGTTTTAAAATATATCTTGCTGCTGGTTCAAGATCAGTAAAACCAGTTTGTTTGAGTTGTTCTCCATCAGCACTCTCTTTTTGGTCTGTATAGTGATTGGCAAATATATTAAAATGTTTTGCCAATCTAAACACAATATAGATGAACTTACAGAACGAAAGACACTGAGGTCTGCAGTCATTAAATAATGTACAAGAACTGACCTACCGGTTTCTCTTAAGTACGTCCTTACTTAAGAAAGTGGACAATGTGTCAAGTGCTGACAGTAACCTAGCAAGAAAAGTATCTAAGATGAGTCGGTGTCTCGCATATTCCGAATGTGATCTGGCAGGGCTGCCAGATGTGAGTAATGTTTCAGAAATGATCGCATTGCTGTGGCCAGTTTTACAGCCAAAAGAGGTTGAAAGAAGAGGCAACTGGGAGATGAGGAGCTTTCATTATGTTGCACTGCAGGCTTGACAGGGCAGGGCAGTTTGCAGAAACTGCAGTCAATCCAGCAAAAAATATTTTTTAAGAGGTCAGCATACAGAATATCTTGATAGACAGATATAGGAGATTATGTTATTAGAAAAAATATAGGGGTGCTAACTGAGAAATTGTTTTTGTGTCTTTCAAATATATACAATTAAATAATAAAGCATATAATCAGTTCTTACAAAAGATGCCCTGTTTACATTTACCTTGTTTCCTAGACCCTACCACACCCATTTTCATACTTTTCATTTATTGTGTTTGTTATCAGTTTTTTTCCACCTCTTACTTTGGCTGTGTTTATTATTGATTCTGGCTCTTAAATATTGATTTGCAGATGGTGCAATGCTGAATTCTACCTTTTCCAGAGTCACCTTGCTCATAATTGTGGTTGGAGTGCTCTGCAGTATCAGTATTTTCTCCAATGATAGGAGAATCTTTTATGCCGGTGTACGAATGTCGTTTTAGCCACAGAGATACTTCTAAATCAGGCTTCAAAATTATAAAAAATGTTATGAATGTAGAATTGTGCAATCACGTGAATACCTTCAACCTTAGTTGGTTTGCTGAATTGATTAATAACTCCCATGCGTTCCCATGTATTTAGAAATTGGCTATTTTAGGTGACCTGATGTTGTGGATCGGGGCTGTTCAGGACCAGGTTTGCTTTAATCTGTAGATTTGAAAGAACTGAGTGACAGAACATGGATAAGCTTTAAAAAGATGCATACAAATAAATTATATATATACACTCACCTAAAGGATTATTAGGAACACCTGTTCAATTTCTCATTAATGCAATTATCTAACCAACCAATCACATGGCAGTTGCTTCAATGCATTTAGGGGTGTGGTCCTGGTCAAGACAATCTCCTGAACTCCAAACTGAATGTCTGAATGGGAAAGAAATGTGATTTAAGCAATTTTGAGCGTGGCATGGTTGTTGGTGCCAGACAGGCCGGTCTGAGTATTTCACAATCTGCTCAGTTACTGGGATTTTCACGCACAACCATTTCTAGGGTTTACAAAGAATGGTGTGAAAAGGGAAAAACATCCAGTATGCGGCAGTCCTGTGGGCGAAAATGCCTTGTTGATGCTAGAGGTCAGAGGAGAATGGGCCGACTGATTCAAGCTGATAGAAGAGCAACTTTGACTGAAATAACCACTCGTTACAACCGAGGTATGCAGCAAAGCATTTGTGAAGCCACAACACGTACAACCTTGAGGTGGACGGGCTACAACAGCAGAAGACCCCACCGGGTACCACTTATCTCCACTACAAATAGGAAAAAGAGGCTACAATTTGCACAAGCTCACCAAAATTGGACAGTTGAAGACTGGAAAAATGTTGCCTGGTCTGATGAGTCTCGATTTCTGTTGAGACATTCAGATGGTAGAGTCAGAATTTGGCGTAAACAGAATGAGAACATGGATCCATCATGCCTTGTTACCACTGTGCAGGCTGGTGGTGGTGGTGTAATGGTGTGGGGGATGTTTTCTTGGCACACTTTAGGCCCCTTAGTGCCAATTGGGCATCGTTTAAATGCCATGGCCTACCTGAGCATTGTTTCTGACCATGTCCATCCCTTTATGACCACCATGTACCCATCCTCTGATGGCTACTTCCAGCAGGATAATGCACCATGTCACAAAGGTCGAATCATTTCAAATTGGTTTCTTGAACATGACAATGAGTTCACTGTACTAAACTGGCCCCCACAGTCACCAGATCTCAACCCAATAGAGCATCTTTGGGATGTGGTGGAACGGGAGCTTCGTGCCCTGGATGTGCATCCCACAAATCTCCATCAACTGCAAGATGCTATCCTATCGATATGGGCCAACATTTCTAAAGAATGCTTTCAGCACCTTGTTGAATCAATGCCACGTAGAATTAAGGCAGTTCTGAAGGCGAAAGGGGGTCAAACACAGTATTAGTATGGTGTTCCTAATAATCCTTTAGGTGAGTGTATATATATATACACTCACCTAAAGGATTATTAGGAACACCTGTTCAATTTCTCATTAATGCAATTATCTAACCAACCAATCACATGGCAGTTGCTTCAATGCATTTAGGGGTGTGGTCCTGGTCAAGACAATCTCCTGAACTCCAAACTGAATGTCTGAATGGGAAAGAAAGGTGATTTAAGCAATTTTGAGCGTGGCATGGTTGTTGGTGCCAGACGGGCCGGTCTGAGTATTTCACAATCTGCTCAGTTACTGGGATTTTCACGCACAACCATTTCTAGGGTTTACAAAGAATGGTGTGAAAAGGGAAAAACATCCAGTATGCGGCAGTCCTGTGGGCGAAAATGCCTTGTTGATGCTAGAGGTCAGAGGAGAATGGGCCAACTGATTCAAGCTGATAGAAAAGCAACTTTGACTGAAATAACCACTCGTTACAACCGAGGTATGCAGCAAAGCATTTGTGAAGCCACAACACGTACAACCTTGAGGCGGATGGGCTACAACAGCAGAAGACCCCACCGGGTACCACTCATCTCCACTACAAATAGGAAAAAGAGGCTACAATTTGCACAAGCTCACCAAAATTGGACAGTTGAAGACTGGAAAAATGTTGCCTGGTCTGATGAGTCTTGATTTCTGTTGAGACATTCAGATGGTAGAGTCAGAATTTGGCGTAAACAGAATGAGAACATGGATCCATCATGCCTTGTTACCACTGTGCAGGCTGGTGGTGGTGGTGTAATGGTGTGGGGGATGTTTTCTTGGCACACTTTAGGCCCCTTATTGCCAATTGGGCATCGTTTAAATGCCACAGCATTGTTTCTGACCATGTCCATCCCTTTATGACCACCATGTACCCAGAGGATGCTCTGATGGCTACTTCCAGCAGGATAATGCACCATGTCACAAAGGTCGAATCATTTCAAATTGGTTTCTTGAACATGACAATGAGTTCACTGTACTAAACTGGCCCCCACAGTCACCAGATCTCAACCCAATAGAGCATCTTTGGGATGTGGTGGAACGGGAGCTTCGTGCCCTGGATGTGCATCCCACAAATCTCCATCAACTGCAAGATGCTATCCTATCAATATGGGCCAACATTTCTAAAGAATGCTTTCAGTACCTTGTTGAATCAATGCCATGTAGAATTAGGGCAGTTCTGAAGGCGAAAGGGGGTCAAACACAGTATTAGTATGGTGTTCCTAATAATCCTTTAGGTGAGTGTATATATATATATATATATATATATATATATATACACACCGATCAGCCATAACATTATGACCACCTGCCTAATATTGTGTAGGTCCCCCTTTTGCCGCCAAAACAGCCCTGACCCGTCGAGGCATGGACTCCACTAGACCTCTGAAGGTGTGCTGTGGTATCTGGCACCAAGACGTTAGCAGCAGATCCTTTAAGTCCTGTAAGTTGCGAGGTGGGGGATTGGATTTGTTTGTCCAGCACATCCCACATATGCTCGATTGGATTGAGATCTGGGGAATTTGGAGGCCAAGTCAACACCTTAAACTCGTGATTCATCAGACCAGGCTACCTTCTTCCATTGCTCCGTGGTCCAGTTCTGATGCTCAAGTGCCCATTGTAGGCGCTTTTGGCAGTGGACAGGGGTCAGCATGGGCACTCTGACTTTTCTGCGGCTACGCAGCCCCATACGCAACAAACTGCGATGCACTGTGTGTTCTGACACCTTTCTATCAGAACCAGCATTAACTTTTTCAGCAATTTGAGCTACAGTAGCTCGTCTGTTGGATTGGTCCACATGGGCCAGCCTTCGCTCCCCACGTGCATCAATGAGCCTTGGCCGCACATGACCCTGTCGCCAGTTCACCGCTTTTCTGACCACTGCAGACCGGGAACACCCCACAAGAGCTGCAGTTTTGGAGATGCTCTGACCCAGTCACAATTTGGCCCTTGTCAAAGTCACTTCTAACACATCAACTTTGAGGACAAAATGTTAACTTGCTGCCTAATATATCCCACCCACTGACAGGTGCCATGATAACAAGATTATCAGTGTTATTCACTTCACCTGTCAGTGGTCATAATGTTATGGCTGAT